>NC_047678.1:42873352-43173352 GCF_011762505.2 Arvicanthis niloticus
TACCTGGCCGGTAGCTATTAACGGAGAGTAATTCCCCGCCATGCAGACTAGACGTACTCCCCCAAAGAAGCCCGGAAACCTAGCGCCCTAGGCAGTGTGCAGTGTAAAAAGGTGTGAGTCGGGGTGTGAGTGACACCCACTGAAGTTTCCAGGTTCTTGTGTATTTCAACAAAGAATTGGACCGGGAATGTTGACTAAAGATAGAAATAAAAGGGAGAGGAAAAGCCCTTGAAACAAAGTGAGCCGCAAAGCTGGGACAGGTCTGAGATTCAAAAGCCTCAGGTCCAGTCATTTACATAGCACCTGCCTTCCTTTGCATTTGGAGGCGGGCTTTTCTCTTGTGGTCTGTTTTGTTGTAGGCGGTCAAAGGGATATTTCCTGCCAGCTGGCTTGGGGTGGGTGAGGGAGGCAGGGTTGACAGAGGGAGTCTTCCTAAATTGCTCTTCATCTCTTCATTGATACAGGGCCTCTCAGTTGAATCCAGAGCTCACCAAAATGGCCTAGTCCAGCTAGCCAGCGTGCTCTGAGGATCCTCCGCATCTGCCTCCAGAATGCTGAGACTGCAGTGGGGCTGCCTGCCAGCTGCCATTTCTAAGGTTCTAAGTTGTTAGGCTTGCCCCAAGCAAGGTCAGAGAGGGAGATGGCCCAATCAGTGAAGAACTCACTACACACCCATGAAAACCTGAGAGTGATGGTTCATACTCCCAGCACCGGGGGAGATGGAAACGGGACTGCCCCTGGGACTCCCTGGCCAGCTAGCCTAGCCTAATGGGCCAGTCCTTGTGCCAGCAATTAACCCTGTCTCAAACAAAGTAGGTAACTTCTGAGGAAGGAAACTCTAGGTTGACTTCTGGCCTCCACATGCACACACACACACACACACACACACGTGTGTGTGTGTGTGTGTGTGTGTGTGTGTGTGTGTGTGTGTGTGTGGCTGGCTGGCTGGCTGGCTGGCTGGCTGGCTTTTTCAAGTTAAGACATAACTCACTCAGTTTGTTGAGATAATCATTCTCTAACCAAAGGAGTAGAGTTGGCTACAGATGATCTGCTTGTGGCTCCAGCCTCTCCCTTGATTCTGAGTGACTTTTTGTCCCTTGGTGCAAGGTTGGGATGGTGCCAATACAAAGGGTTTGGGAATTTTGCATTTTCTAGAGTATGCTCGTGTGTTACCCAGATCTTCCTGTGTGACTCTTGACCAAAGGTGTGTGTTACCTGTGCTATAACTAACTACTCCCCAGTTTTCTTACTGTGATTTGCAAGCAGCTGGCCCCACTGTCTGCCACTGGCTTATTCTCAGAGCAAGTGGTCCAGATCCCCAAGACAGTCCACAGAAAGCACATGCAGGTCATTGTTCACCCAGTACTTAGAGAGCCAGCCACATTAACTCGGTCAGCACCAATAACCACCATCAAGTGTGCCCGTTTATCAAGTGTTCACTTGTACCAGGCTTTCTGAGCTTGGTACATTGGTTGGTGGATATTGAAACTAATATCCAGAAAGGTTCGTAAATGCTCCAGAACCCGGGAAGGGAAGGACAGACTCGGGGGGGCTGCACAGACACACTTGCCTCATACTGCCATACCCCAGTGCTGCACAGCCAGCCGCTCAATCATCTTCGGTGTCTAGAGAGTAGAACCAGGATGGAACCTGGAGCATGCATTCTAGGACCTCCCCCAACAGATGAGCCATGTCAGTGTGGTGAGGCCTCTCCAGCTCCCCACACAAGACCCTTCATGACGCCAGCCTTCCCAATTTCTAATCTCCACAGTGAGACACAGAGCATGACTTTCACAGAGTTCGAGGTAAGCGGTGCCCAACACCACCCCTGGTCCAATGGCAGCATCCTTCTGTCCTTGTTCACCGCAAGCTTCACATTTAATTTTGAGTCCTTTCTGGGAATCTGGGATGCATAACCATATTGGCTAGAGATACTACAGTATAGCAGCCTATGCTATGCAACTCTCTGTGCCCTAGCAGGAAACTGAGGTGCTTCTGGACATCGAGGCTCAGGTGGTCCATGATACAGAGAACACTGGGTGACTTTTTCAAAGCGCCTCCAGACTCTGACAGGAATGTTGACAGAACCTCTGTGCCAGGGCTAGGAACTTGTGAGGTTTGTGTCCTTAAAGCAGATTCTAAGATAGATGGCAGAAAGTGAAAAATGTGATTTTTTTTTTTAAACTGGATGACTAAGAACCATGAAGCCGACAGGAGCCACTGGGGCCAAAGAGCTGTTCATTTAAAGCATTTATTGACATCTGGAAATGGGAATTAAACCTCTAATGCCATTTCACGTCAGTTGGTGCTTAGTAATTTTATAAAAGTAATAAATCCAGGCAGATACTGAAAGGAAAAACTTCCAAGGTTACCTGCTGACAGAGAGGCCAGTTGCCATCATGGCTCACTGATGTGTGTGTGTGTGTGTGTGTGTGTGTGTGTGTGTGTGTGTGTATGTGCGTATGAATGTATGTGTGTGTGACAGTATGAGTATATGTATGAATGAGGTTGTACAAATGTGTGTGTGTGTGTGTGTGTGTGTGTGTGTGATTCAGACATCAACCCTGAGTGTTGGTTCTCAGGACACTATCCTCTTTAGCTTTTGAGGAAGGGTCTCTGATTGGCCTGGAACTCGCCAAGTAGAGTAGGCTGAGGGGTCCATCTGTCTCTACCTCCCAGAGCTGGAATTACAAACATGCACCACTATGTCTGGCTTCTGTGTGAGTTCTAGGAATCTAATTTAGGTCCCTGTACTTTATCAGCAGACATCTCCCCAATCCCTGGATTTCATGAGGTCTACTTGATAACTATCTGGGTTTTTTTTTCTTTTTTTCTTTTTTTAGTTTGTCTAACAGTCTGAGTCCTCAGCAGTAACTTGTCGTGTGTGGATGGCTCCTGGGGAATGACAAAAAGATTGATCATACACACATACACACGTGCATACTCATACACAGAAACACACATACACACACACACATTCACACTCTCACACATACACACTCACACACTCATACACTCATACACATTCACTCACACATTCACACACTCACATATACACACACATACACATATACACACTCACCCACACTCACATTTACACACATACATACACTCTCACACATTTACACACTCACATACACATGGACACACACACATTCACACTCTCACACATACACACTCACACACTCATTATACACTCACACACATTCACTCACACATTCACACTCACATATACACACACATACACATATACACACTCACCCACACTCACATTTACACACACACATACATACACTCTCACACACATTTACACACTCATATACACACTGACACACTCACACATTTACACTCACACACACCTTCACAGACACATTCACACACTCACATATATATATATACACACACACAGGAAATGTCTCTACTATAGGAGATCAAAGGAAGGTCTGCTAGCATCCTGGTCCTACTTTGCCCTCACTGTCATCCTGTCTCCCCCACCTTCCAGCAGCAGCTCTGCAGAGCCACCCTTGGAGCATCAGCCGTCTGCCATCCCAGGACCACCCAGCAGCGACCACAGAGGCAACCCCTTCTCCACTGGCCACTTCAGAGACCTCTGGCAGGGTGCTGTGGGACAGCTGGTGTTGTGAATCAGGCCGTTGCCAATCAGAGAACGGCTACTTCACAACACCAGGGTCACACTGCACTACAGGCATCGAGAGCAAGCAGCAAGCATCCAGACACCTGAGCACCAGGATACCAGAGAGAGCACCTGCCTGTGA
Source organism: Arvicanthis niloticus (assembly GCF_011762505.2). Lineage (NCBI taxonomy): Eukaryota > Metazoa > Chordata > Mammalia > Rodentia > Muridae > Arvicanthis > Arvicanthis niloticus. The sequence goes on from NC_047678.1 coordinate 42,877,129, forward strand.
GGCCACCCCCCTCCCACCCCTCCACCCCAGGTCATGGCAGGATTCCTCCAGCTGGCTCCAGACCACAGGTGGTGACTCTGCAGCTCCTGCCCTGGTGGTGTGCGCATGGAAGCTGCTGTTTACTGTAACACAAATAGCCCAACTTCAGAAGAGAGCACTACCTCCAGGCAGCATTAGCTTCCCACAAAGGACGTAGCACAAACAGGTCTCCCAGGGTGAGGGAAGATGTTCTCTGGCCCTTAGGCAGGCTGAGTGCTCTTAACTGAATGTCTCCTCAGAGGGTCTGGAAACACACAGAGACTATAGAACCAGGCCTTTTCTCTCTTTTGTGTCCTTCACTTTCATTTTTCTGTTACTTTTTCTTTAAATTGTGTATATGTGTGGGTGTGAATGTGTGTGCGTGTATGCAGGGAGGGGGGTGTTGGAGGGTGCATAAGCCAGGGGTATCTTCCTCAATCAATTGTTCTCTTTTTAAGAAAATGTAAATTCTGCTTGGTGTGTGTGTGTGTGTGTGTGTGTGTGTGTGTGTGTGTGTGTGTGTGTGTGAGAGAGAGAGAGAGAGAGAGAGAGAGAGAGAGAGAGAGAGAGAGAGAGAGTTAGTTAGTTTATGTGCGCAGGTGCCCAAGGAGTTCCGAAGATGGGTGTCGGAAATCTCCAGAAACTAGAGCTATCGGGATTATGTGAGTTCTAGGAAATGAGCTCTGCTAGAGTGAAAATCAATTCTTAAACCTCACAACCAGCTCCTCAGCCCCATTTCTGATAACTTATGTAGTGCCCGTGTGTGTGTGTGTGTGTGTGTGTGTGTGTGTGTGTGTATGTATGTATGTGTGTTAGTGCTATAACACTGTGTGTGTTAGTGCTATAACACACAGGTAGAGCAATGATTCTCCACCCGGGGGTCATGAGCCCCTGGGGGACAGCGAATGATCCTTTTATAGGGGTTACCTAAGACCATCAGAAAACAGAGATGTTTATATTACGGTTCTTAACAGTAGCAAAATTACAGTTATGAAGTAGCAACAGAAATAGTTTTATGGTTGGGGGGGTCACATGAGGAACTGTATATTAAAGGGTTGCAGCAGTAGGAAAGTTGAGAACCACTGATGTAGGGGTCAGAGAAGAACTTGCAAGAGTTGGCTCTCCTCTTCTAACATGTGGGTCCTACATTTGGCAACAAGCACCATCACCTGCTGAGCCATCTCACCAGTCTCCCCTTTATTTTCTTAGTAGATTCTTAACCTAGCCGGGAGCTCATGAATTCAGCTAGAGTGGCTGGTCAGCAAGCCCTGGGGGCCCTCATAACTCTGCCTCCCCAGCAATGTGTGTTCTCATGTCTGGCTTTTAGGTGCCAGGGATCTAACTTGGGTTGTCATGCCAGCAAACGCTTTACTGACTGCGCCATCTCTCCAACTCTTTGTTTTGATGTTAGCAATGGTATCTTTGACTTGGGCAGTGGAGGAGGGAGAACCTGGTTACAGGGCGATGATCTTAGTGGGTGACTCCACTGTAGCCTTCAAACGGGTCCCCTATATAGGGACAGCTTGTGTTTTTGTCCCAAATGGTCCCATATTCCCAATGCAGCTGACTCTGTCCTTTGAGAGCAAGATTTCCACAGCTCACCGCTGGGCACATGCGTACAGGCACACCTGCCTGTCTGTGACAAAGACTGACCAGAGCCAAGCACTTGGTGTCACCAGTGCATAGAGATGTCAGAGGCTCCTGTGAGGTCGCACATGCTGTTACTTCTGCTGGCAAGTGGTTTCCTGGCCCCCAGGTCATAGCCAGAGACCTTTTAGACTTGAAAACCTAAGGTCTCCTGAGCTTGAATATTTTTTGTGTCTAACAAAATTACTTGTGGCACTATCTTTCAGAGCCCAGGCAGACTCGTAAGAGCTGTTATAGCATGCTTTCTGACGTACGAAGGAAAAATAAAGATCTCCGTCTCTGCCTGTGTGTAGCATAAGGAGCCGAGACACCCCGAACCCTGTGCTGCAAACTGTTTACATGAGGCTTGTGCTGGGACCCCATAGGAAGTGGACAAAACCCAGGACAAAACCAATGCAAACACTGCCGAGCACGAAGGTCACCCAGACGGATCCTGGGCGAACCAGAGCCACTTACGTCTCTGTCACCTTAGAGGTGGGAAGAAGAGCCTCTTTCTTCTTACAGTCTCGTCTCCCTCACCCCATTCCTAAACCTCTAAGGGCAGATGTGGCATTTGTACTAAATTGTGTTTGCCTTCAGACTAAAAGGAGCTCTCAGTACGACCCTCCCTGGACTCTCATTAGAACACGTAAACCATAAACCTGACATCTCTGTGAACCTGACTGTCCCTGACTCAACTTCATTGTGGGGCACATATGGAATCCTTGCCCCATGTCCCCTGCTGCATCAGCCTCTCCATCAGGGGCCATGAGGCAGGAGGTAACCGTGGTCACAGTCTGTGCAGGTTCCTTCACTGTGCCTGTCCCCACTGCATCCTCTCCAGCCCCATATTTTCTGCATGCTCATAACCATCTTGTCAAAATACACTTTTAGACCATGCAAGTCCTCCACAGGGCCGAGTTACTGTAAGGACCTGGCCTCAGCCTCCCTAAAAGACTGGTGATGGGTGTAGGTCCTTATATTGTCTCCCAATTCTCTCCCTTCCCGTCTGTCTATTCTCTTCCGAGATCCTCCTGCCCTCCCCATGCCCGGGGTTTAGAATACTCCCAGCCTGCCCTCCCGTGATTGATGCCTGATTGGTGGTTTCACAGATGTTTCAGAGAGATCTAGTTTCCCAATTGAGAGGAACAGGTACTTGTGGGTCCTTGAACACGGCAAGATGCAATCCCTGTGCTTCGGAGCCTTCATTATTTCCACCCTTCTGCATTCCATTGCAAGGTTCATCTTTGCCTGGGGGCGGGGCTTCTGCTCACTGACTGCTCCAGCCTTGTCCCTGCTCACTGGCACTGAAATGATAATGTCTGCTAAATGAATGGGCAAGTGTGCCCATGCTGTGAGCATCCCCCCTCAGCATACCCCCTCAACACCCCCCTCAGCATCCCCCTCAGCATCCCCCCTCAGCATCCCCCTCAACACCCCCCTCAGCATCCCCCCTCAGTATCCCCCCCTCAACACTCCCCTCAACACCCCCCTCAGCATCCCCCCTCAGTATCCCCCTTGAGCACCCCTTGCTTTTTATTGAATCCTGCATCTTTTATTTCCTTTTAACACTGTTGTATCAACAGCTCCCAGTAGAGCAGATCTTCTGCCAGGTGCTACCTCAGTTCCTCAATTTTTCCTACCAGGTGGGCTGTGGACCCATGCTAACAGAAAGTGCCACCAAGGTAACATCCATTTCATTGTCCTTGCTGTTCCAATCTAGGCCCTGAAGTCTGTCCCCTGAGCCACTGTGCCATGACACAGAGGGGCTGGTCATGCCCAGGGACCCAGGAAAGCCCTTTGTATTCTCAGAATCTTCTACCCTAGTGTCTTTAACTAGGCGTCCCCACCACCAGCACACAGTCCTTTATAAGGGGTTTTAACCTTGTTTGAAGGGCTTTGTAATGGAATGTGATGTAAAACCTTGTAAAATATGGAATGAGGTCACATCCTGAGAAAATGAGGGAATCTTTTAAGGCCTAGAAGAAAGTCAATTTGAATTTGGCATGATACCAGAAAGTTCTTTTGAGGTTTATGTATGACCTTCAAAGGCCTAAGCTGCCAATTCTGATGAGGGCCTACTTGGAACTCAGAGTTTGGGGGGAGCACAGTTCTGGGCTCTCTTCTTAGTTCACAACTCTGCCAGAGCACCACTCCAAGCCACACATGTCTGCCCGTAGCATGGCTTTCGTTCCAAAGTGCACTGTGCCTCACTGAGAACATCAATCCCGGCCCCAGAACATTCCAGACCCTCCACATAGGTGGATTTGATAAAATCTATGGGAAGGAAGCAAGCCTGTACAGGCTTTCTTCCGTAGCCTCCTCTTTGCAGCCCATGCCACAGGAAGTGGTAAGGGGTTTTTTTGTAATTAAATTTATTTATTCGCTTTACAATCCAATATCAGCCTTTCCTCTCTTCCCAGCATCCCCTCATACAAGTCCTTCCCTATTCTACCCTCTGAGTGTCAACCCCACCCTACCCCCGCCCCCACCCCCTGCATATCCAGTTGCTATGGGACTAGGTGCATCCTCTCCTACTGAGGTCAGACAGGCTGCCCATTTAGCGGGATCCACAGGCCAGCAGGCAGCAGGCTCAGGGACAATCCCTGCTATGCTGGAGGACCTCTATAAAGCTGCTTATCTACTACACAGGGCCTAGGTCCAGCCTGTGCTTGCTCTTCGGTTGGTGATTCAGTCTCTGAGAGCCCCAAGGGTCCATGTTAGTTGACTCTGTTGAGCTTCCTGTGGAGTTCCTGTCCCTCAGTCTTTCTCCCAGTTCTACTTACTTCTTACTCCCGAGCTCCATCTACTGTTTGACTGTGGGTCTCTGCATCTCTTCCCATTGGCTGCTGGGTGGAGCCTCTCAGAGGACAGTTATGCTAGACTCCTGTCTGCAAGCATAACAGAGCATCATTAATAGCATTAGGGATTGATTCTTGCCTATGGGATTTGGGGCAGTCATTGGTTAGCTATACTCTCTGCCCCTGCTCTTTGTTCCTGCACATCTTATAGACAGGACACTTTTGAGGCTGAAGGGTTTGTAGGTGAGTTACCGTCCTTATCCTTCCACTGGGAGTCCTAACTGGCTACAGGAAGTGGCCACTTCAGGATCTGTATTCCCCATTCCTAGCAATCTCAGCTAGAGTTGCCCCCTTAGATCCTCTGGGGCCTCTCCCCATCCCGGGACTCTGGCAAGACCTAGAGGTTGCCCCTCCCCCAGTCGATCTCCCTTCTCTCTCCCCTGCTCTCCCCAGGAAGTGGTAAGTTTAGCCTCTCTATATCACAACTTCTGTGAGGCCTTATGTTTATAGCCCAGTTCCAAAAGGCGGCTTCTTTAGAGTGGCCCAATGCAGACCACAAAAAGCTATGGGCACAGTGGGCTTGTCACACACATATGCACACACATACGGAGATACACACATACACACACACACATACATACACACACACACACACACACACACACACACACACACGCACTTCAATACCCAGTGTCTTGTTCCTTTGGACTGGCTATCATCTGCAGGCCTTGGCTAGTACTTTTGGGAAAAAATGGATTCAGAAAGGAAGTTTCCTTGTAATACTGAATACCAAATAGAATAGTGTTTTTTCTAACTTGTTTCTGAGACTCGCAACCTCAGCACCCCTGAGAACTTACTGGCCATGCAATCGGCCAGCCATACCCCAGCTGTGCTGACTGTTGGCAAGCAACCCAAGAAGTGCCGTAGCACATGAGAGAAAGAAAAAGAAAATTTTCTTATTACACGGTAATGCATACCTGTAACACACACACACACACACACACACACACACACACACACACACGGTTCAAATTCCAAACCAAGCCAGCGGGACCATGTTGGAAAGGAGTGAGCTAAGAAAATGGGTTGAGCATTGTACAACAGGGAAGCTTCCTGGCCCACTGTCTGCAGCCGTGTGTGATGCTTATGGCTTTCACTGAATACTGAGTAGCCGTTTCTCAAAAACTCATTTTCCAAATCTTAGCAGTAAGTCTCCAGGTGCCCTGGGCTGTGGGGTCCTGACCCCTCTTATGTGCTGAACAGATATGCCCAGGGCATGTCTGATCCCTGACAGGGAGGCTGCAGGTACCAATGCAAAACCTTAGCTTGTCTTCATACACGGCGTGCTGCAAAGGCTCCACGAGCTCTACTCCCAGTCTGCAGCAGCCTCGTTTTAAGAAGAGGATCTTAAGAGGTTTGATGGCCTCCCCCTGGATCAGGGATCGAAGTTGCCGCTCTCCACTGCAGAGTCGTGAACCTTCTGCTGTCTCCAACACTTCGCTAAGCCCTGCCTTTGATCTGACTCCTCTTTCATGGACAAATATGAAACAGAGAGGCCAGCAGGTCCAGCACAGAGCGCCCAGGTCCATGGGATCACACTTACAATCTGCCTCTGGGCTGACGACTAAACATTAGGTGGTGGCTGCAATTAAATGTGAACATTGTGCCGCTTTGACCTCAAACGAGTTTCTGTTATCATCTTGTTATCTTGGTGATAGTAGTTGTTAGCCTTCATGGTCGCCTTGTGGATGATCTCATACATTCTGGATAAACCAGAGGCCGAGACCTTCCAGACCTAAGCCATGGCCTCTTGGTAGATACTGGCCCAGGAAAGTACTTTCTTCCCTAAGAAAACCAGTCATTCAGACCGAGAGTTTTGATGTTTGCCATCATGTGCACTGTGATCACACCAGGAGAAAACTGTCTTCCACTTCCCGTCACAACCCAGGAAACGGAACGTATTGCTAACGATGGGGGAAGAGCATGTGGGCCTTGGAGGCAGAGTTGAAGTCCAAGGTCTTCACCATAATTCTGATTTTCAGTGGAAAATCAGAAGAAAAATAAGAAATCTGCTGTTCCCTCTGTCCCCTAAACAAAACCCCCATGAAAGGGTGTCGCATGGAGTTTGAAATGCTGTTTTTAAAGACAATAGCATGAATGGGCTGAGAACAGTGGCTCAGTCAGTGCTTGCTATACAAGCATTAGGAACAGAGTTTGATCCCCAGCATCCTCATACAAAAGGTGGGCATGGGGCCAGCACGTCCTTGTAATTCCAGCAGTTGAGAGGCAGAGACTGGAAGACCTCTGGAGCTTGCTAGGCAGCCAGCTCAAGCAGCAGCCTCTGAAAGCCAAGAGGTAGATCAGGAACGCTAAGAAACCTGCCCTGGGCCATACAGCCTGGCCCTTTCTTTCCAGAACCAGTTTTTCATGATCTAGGACAAAGACAGTGCTGCCAGTACCCTGGTGGAATTTACCATGTGCTAAACATTTGTGTCATTTCAGAGCCCAGAGCCTCCTAGGAAGGCAAGCAGATTCTTTCCAGTGTTTATGTGAGGATCAGGTTCAGGTCTCAGAGCTGGGCAATGGGCTATCATGCCCCCAGAGGTACTCTGTCATACTCTATAATCAGCCTCTGCCACCCACCCACAGGCTATGGTAGATGTGACTGATTTCAAAGGTTCCTAACTGTCTCCATTTGAAACTTGGAGCTTGGGGCCAGCATGCTGAAAGTGAGAAAAAATAAAAATTAAAACAACCATCAATCATGCCTTTTTGGAGGAAAGGTCATGTGGGCCCACAGCAGTCAACTGTGATCTGGTCTCCTTCCACAGGACCATGCGTCCCCAGGGCAGGATTCACTGTCTACTTTGATACACAGATGCACCCAAAGATCACACAGTAGGGCTTAAGACACAGCTGGTGTTTGGTACAAGACTGTATTGTGAAACAGTCATGGGTTCCTCTACTGTCGATACTGGAATTCTAGAAGCCCAGCCTGCCAAATGTGTACTGTTCTCATGGGAGACTCATAGGCTGGCTGCATGTTAGCTCAGCTCAGCAGAACAGGAAGGTCTCTGGGCCCAGAACCCCATATCAATAATCTGGGCACTAAAGCCTTCAGCAGAGGCCTCTAACAGTGACCCTGTGGCTGTCACAGACAAGCTTTGTAATTGGTTGCAACTTGCTGATCTATTAAAGACAGGAAACAACTTGTCTGTTATCTTTCATGAGCTCCAAAGCCAACCAGGCTCCTCTGTTACACTCACATGGTACCAGGTCCTTTAACAGGGTGCACAGCCATCATTGCACAAGAAATAACCTCTAGAATGTGTGAGGCTCAGAGCGTGGGGCTCGTCTCTCTCCCCCATCAGCTGGCATGGTAGTCAGTATGGTACATCTGCAGGACCTCTGACTTGCCACTCATACAGTGTCCTGCTGGGTTTAGCAGGAAGGTTACTTATGTTCCTCAGTACATCAAACACAGGCAGTGTTAACAGCCAAGCGGATGCCGTTTCAGCCAGCTTGGGGAAAGGCTGTCAACACAAATACTGTGCTTCTCTGTGCAGGCACGGAGAAAAGTGAGGTGGCGTGAACTAGGACCTAGGGGGGCGGTCTCAACACTGCCCTTTGCAGCCAAAGCTTAAGTAGCAGCTAAGCCAGCTATTCTGTCAGAATTGTCAACTGGAACATGAAGCCAGGGGACAAGGAGGTAATGCCAGGATTTGGGGATACTATTCAAAACTCTGACCTCGTCCCTCTGTGCTACCACCCTCTATGATCACAAAAGGGACACTGGCCTTCTACTTAGCACCTCCATGTTCCAGGAGAAAGAAAGGAGAGCTGGAGTCCAACAGACTTGGAAATCCTGGGCAGAGCTTCATCTCTGGGCCACAGAGCTAGGAACTCTGGGGAAAGCCGAGATGTCACGGTGTTGGAGATTGGTTCTGATGCTTTGATTCGATCAAGAATCTGTGTGCCCAAACACTAAGGTCCTGTCACCAATTGGTTTTTGATTGATCGATAAAGATGCCAGAGGCCAATGGTTGGGCAAAGGGAGATGGGATTGGGGGAGACCCTTAGAGTTGTGTGGGCTAACACACAGGAAAGAGGAGGAGAAGCTGAACGGCTGAATCATCAATGACTTGGCGGGGAGAGAGACAGATAAGATTTAGAGCTGCAGAGGGAAGATCATCTGAAATGCAGGTGTAAAGAGAAAGCATTCTGAAAGCTGCCCAGAAGCATCTTGGGCAGCAAAGACCAATGGGCCTCACAGAAGGTAACAGGAGAGTAAAGTAAAGTAGAGTTAGAAGATGTTGAGCCAGGAGTACCAGAGGGAAAAGCATGCTAGCCAAGGGAGGCTTAGAACTGCCAAGCCCTTAAGTAGCCAAGGCATTCCAAAAATAAGCTAATGTGTGTGTGTGTGTGTGTGTGTGTGTGTGTGTGTGTGTGTGTGTGTGTTTCATCCTCAGAACCAAAGAATTCCTGGGCGGCCGGCTAGACGCATACTCCCAGCCGCCACATCACAGTAGAGAATGAAAAACTAAAGCAACAAGAGAGAAGGTTCCTGAGCGCCCTCATCACTGCCAACCAACAGCAGAATGGGCGACTAGTTAGCAACTGTTTAGCAACTGTTTTGTGCATCTTTCTACTACCCAAGCAACAAATGTGTGTTGTCATTTAAGACACAAAAAAATGTGAGGGGGTGGAGACAGCTCAAAGCTAAGTGCACTTGCTGGTCCTTTCATTCTCAGCATCTCAGAACCATCTCAAACTGTTCTAAGGGATATGACGCCCTCTTCTGGCTTTTGTGGGTACTGCATGCATGTGGTACAAATACAGACATGAAGGCACTCACTCATACAGACAAAATAAAAACAAGTAAAATTTAACTGCCAGGCTGACATGCCTTGGGGAGTGGGGGAGGAATCTAAAATTTCCATGTCCCTTCACAGCTAAGCACTGAGTCTCTCCTGCCTTACTCATCTGATTCTCATTCTTAACACAGATAGAACCACACCGTAGGGTGCTCTGAAATTAGACTTTTCTGGTAGTGTGGAGAATTTAAAAAAAAAAAAAAAAATCCAGATCATTAAATGTCCTTTGCAGAACTTTCCATTGTGGCTACACACTCCCTTGAATCTGTTTGTCTGATCCCTTGATATTAAGCCTCTGACACTAATAAAGATCAAATGGGAGAGGTTGACCCAGGGCTTCTCCTCAGTGTATTCAATCTTGGATCCCTTCTGAGAATATGGTGGGAAGGAGACTTGGGGACAAACTTCCAAGAGATTCTGAAATATCAGCCAAGCTGCCTTTCTTGTGGAAGTGCTCATCCCCCCAAAGTTTTCACCTTCCTGATAAACGGGTGACAGAGGAAGCAAACCCAACTGTTGTCAATCAAGCCTAGCACCCTGACTGCCCAGCTGAGGTGGGAAAGAATCACTTGCACAAGCATGAAACAATGCTATCCCTGGAGCACAGGCCTCAGGATCCAAGGTTGGCCCCAAGTTCTCAGCTTTGGAGACATAAAGGACATGGGGTAGGCCACAGGTCTGAAAGGTCCCTGGTCTGTTAGGCAGCTGGAAAACAGCTTCGATTCCACCTTAGGGTGATGTCACCACTTAAGCTATGTGGTCTTTGGGTTTCTCACCACTATTTTCTAGGACCTGTAGACAGAAGAAATGGAGAATAATGATGTCTCCTCTTTCCACTGTCATGATCTGGACTGAATTGTGTCACCCTAAGAGTATATGATGGAGCTCTGAGTCTTGAATGAGACCTTTAAAGAATTAATAATAAATTAGGCCATAAGGGTAGGGTCTTAATCCAGTATCCTCATAAAAAGCAGCCCCAAGGCAGATTCAGAGTGCAGGCCTCGTGAGCACACAGAGCCGTGTGCCAGTCTGCAAGTAAGGAGCAAGGCCCTGGAAGAAACCAAGCCATCATACACCCTGATTCTGAACAACTGGACGCCAAATTAAGAGGTCCCTAAGACACAGCTGCTCCTTTAGCTAATCCGAAGTGGGTTAGGTTAGACAGGCCATGGGCAATAAGATGCCCGTGGCTGCTACTTTTCCCAAAACCTAAGACACAGCACCACATACCCTGAGACTCACACATGGCAAGTGCAGTAACTAGTATGCCATCATCCCAGCCACTGATGAGATCCTCAGTATCACCCCAGCCTTCCTAAGCTGTGCCTGTACCTGTCAGCCGGGAGTGCTGGGAGCTAATGCCTCCCCTCCTGCTCCCTCTCCTCCTGAAGCCCCAGCTGCCTTCTGCTATGCAGGAGAAGGCAGAAGAGTCACCCCCCACATTCAGCACAGCTCCCAGGCATTCTGCTACAGACAGAGCCCCATTGCCCACGATGCCTCTCAAAAGGTCCATCCCTCGCTCTCTTTCTGACCCCAGACTTGTGATTCCTGGAATGTTCTCTCAAATAAACTATCTTCTCAGGGTCTGCTTTGAGGGAATCCCAACTCAGGCCCAGAAGAAAGACAGCTGTGGAGATTCCTGCTTGGTTTGTTGTTGGGTTTTTTTTTCCATTTTGCTTTATTTTATATTTATGTATTTGTGGGGTGAGCACAGGCCAGGACACATTGGTGAAGTTCAGAGGACAACTTGTAGAAGTTGGTTCTCCTTCCACCACAGGGCCCCAGGGACTGAACTCAAGTTGCCAGGCTAGGTGACAAACGCCTTTAGCAGCTGAGCCGTCTCTCTGGCATGCCCACCTGCTCTATTTTTGTTTTGGTTTGGTTTGGTTTGGCTTTTAGTAGTTGAGTTTGCTTTTTAGAGCAGTTTGAGCTGACAGACAAACTGAGTGAAGGGCACAGACATTCACTCATACTCTTGGCTCCACTTTTGTCACCTTCCCCTCCAGAGTGACACGCTTATTACGACTTATGAGCCTACACAGAGGCATCATTATCGCCTGAAGTCGATGGTCCACATCAAGGTTCATCAATGTGAACTCTGTGGTGTGTCCATCATTACAGTGTCAGTCGTGGTACTGCCCTCAGAGACCCCTTACACACACACACACATACACACACACTGTCACACACATACCGTCACACATACTCAGACTCACACTTACATACTCACGCTCACACAGTCACACACATATACTCACCCACACATACATACACATATAACTCATACACTTGTACACACTTGTATACACACTCATACACACATGGTCACACATACACTCACAGTTATATACACACATACACACTCACTCATATACACACACACTCACACACATACATACACAGTCACTCACATACATACACAGTCACTCACATACATACACACCCACACACACACACTTACACATACACACTCGCTTACACGCCGTGTAGTTGGAATTGTGCTTTATGGTGCCTTTTAGATTAGTTTTTTTGTTCATTTTATATTGAACTCATGGTCCACTTGGCCTCACAAGTAACAGCATTGCCACCACATCCAGCTTTAAACACCTACTGAAGGGCTCGAGTAGGCTTGAGCATGGCAAACATGACTCTAGCAGGTCTTACCCTTCGCCATTCCTTTTCCCCATTGCTAAAAGCTGTTAGATTAGATTCCTAAAGCTAGCCCCCAGGTCTATTTCCTTATTTGCCCACTTCCTCCTCTTTGGGCTGACTACCAAGGTCCAGCTACCAAAATATTGAAGTCCAGCCATCAAAACCCTCTTTGGCTCACCTAATTGATTTACCCAATCAAAACAAACCAATTCATCCTAATATGGGGAGGGGGGGGTTTCCTCTATAAACTGCCATTTGCCTACTGGCCACATCTGTCTCCTCTCTACCCAGAGGCAGACCTTTGTCCTTCTAGGGCAAATAAATCTTTTTTGTGCTAAGAGCTTGGTCTTGATGTGTCCTGGGCCGGCTCTGGCCCTTTCACCTCCAAAACCCAGAAAACACCTGCTTGGGTTTCCTCCTAACCCAGCCCTTGCCCACTTGCTGTGATGGAGGGCAGCTGACCTGGGGACACCAACAGCCCCTTGGGGAATCGGGATGGCCAGTCCTTTAAAGATTGTTTCAGATCCCTCCACATTTTCAGATCAGCTCCTCATCTCAAAACAGAATGATCTGTATGTAGGGAGAGTACTGTGTTACAGCTCAGCAGGGAGGATGCAAGCCATGTCACTCCAGGCCTGCATCTGCTTAAGTAGCTACACGCCTCTACTGCCTTAGCGCTAACCCTTGACTCTCTGCCCAGGGGCTTTGTGTTTTCAGATTTTGCTGTGATTGTTTGAAAAGTCAAGCTATATGTGCAGAGTCAATGCCTCAGAGAGGAGCGCCATCTAATGACTGTTGAGGATTGCTGCTCTTTTACCCCCAGGGGACAGACACCTCAGCACCCTGGTTTTGGCAAGACTACCCTCTGTTTGTCCACACAATCACTCTGACAAAATGACCTTACTAACCAGCCGCCTCCTGCACTGGCAGAGCCCCAGAGCCAGGCATCTGTCAAAGCAGCCTTTCCTGCATCCCTAGGCCTGAGGAAGTGCCGGAGGTGGATGCTGGGAGCTGAAGAAATAAGATACCCCCAGCCCTTCCTGCCATAGGCACATTTCACACTGACAGGCTACTGGGGGTGTAGCACTATTTTTATTTAAACCACCAGTTGCCATGGTAACATCTACATAGCCCAATCTTTATTCTAAATCACACAGAAAATACCCTCAGGGAGGGAAAAAGAGAAGCCCTGGTAAGCAGGGGCCACCCTGGGACTGAAACAGCAAACAGGCAATTCCTGGTGTGAAAAGGCCACTAAGCCCATCAGTCTGTGCTGGTCTTCAGCACTTGTGCATGTCTCTCTGTGTCTCACTTTGCAGTCAGTTTGAAGGTTCAGAGAGGTGTGGGGAAAGTCCCTGCTCTGTCTAGGTGGCTTGCAAACAGCAGCTGCTCCCTGAATGTTTCTTCTGCAGTGAATAGAGCCATTTGTCAAGACTCTAATGGACAAAGGGTAGAGGAGTGGTCAGAAGGTCCTGCTCACAGCCCCACTCAGCTTCCCATACCCTGTAGGGAGACAGCATCACCAACACCACTTGCAGTGGAGGAACCAGGAAGGCACAGGAAGTTATCAGCACAGTGGACTCTTTATTCAGGATACCAACTATATTCAACACCACTTACTCGGGATAACGCTTGGCCATGGGTTTTAACAGAGGGCATATCCCGTGCATTTATAAGCTTGTTAGACATTCCCTACTCTCTGAAAGGCCTCTGCTTTGGTATTCTATTGGGCAACAAATGCTCCCATGGCAAATTCTTGCCCACATAAGGATGGTAGAAAGAATTCCTGCACTCAAGAGACAGGCAGGTGCATCTCTGTGAGTTCTAGACCACACAGGGCTACATAGTGAGACCCTGTCTCAAAAAGAAGAGGGGAAGAAGGAGAAGGAACAGGAGAGGAGAAGAAACAGGAGGAAGAGGAAGGGGGGAAGGAGAAGGAAGAGGAAGAGAAGGAGGAAGATGAGAAGAGGGAAGAGGAGAAGCAGGAAGAGGAAGAGGAGGAAGAAGAGGAGAAGGAGAAGGAAGAAAAGGAAGAGAAAGAGGAAGAGGAGGAGAAAGAAGAGAAGGAGGAGGATGAAATGGAGGAGAAAGAGAAGGAAAAGGAGGAAATGGAGGAGAAAGAGAAGGAAAAGGAGAAGGAGAAGGAGGAAGAAGGAGAAGGAGAAGGAGAAGGAGAAGGAGAAGGAGAAGGAGAAGGAGAAGAAGAAGAAGAAGAAGAAGAAGAAGAAGAAGAAGAAGAAGAAGAAGAAGATGATGATGATGATGATTAGAAGAAGTTGTTTCATCTTTGAGAACAGTTCCTCTAATAAAATTTCCAATAACACAAAGCAGAGGTGTTGTGGGAGCCAAGTAAGAGTAAGGCCTTGGGCAGATAATGTGGTCAGCTGCCTCTTCCCTTTACCCCTCAGGCTCACTCCAGCCCCTGACAGTTGACCTTCCCTTTGCCACTCTGAAGTGCACCTGCACTGCTCCTGCAATCCAGCTTACCTTAGCTATAAAAAACAGAACTAGGCCCTGAACTGTGCTAAGATGTAGCTGCTTGCCTCTAACTGTAGAGGAGGGGCATATACCATGGCTATCTTGTGGACAGCTAGTGGCAGATCACTGGAGAGCCATCCCTTCTCCCTCACGCTTTGGGATCCACCTTGATTTTAAAGAAAGATGTCTCACTAAACCTAGAGTTCATAAATGGGGTGATACTAGCAAGCCTCAGGGGTCCTCCCACCTCTGTCTTCCCAGACCTGTGCCTCAAAGAGAGCATCACCTCATGCCCAGCTTCTAGGAGCTTCGGGAGTCTAAGGATCAAGCCCAGGTCTTCCAGTCTGTGCAGCGGGCCCTTTTTTGACTGAGACTTCTCCCCAGCCACTCGCATGGATTTTTAAATTCTATTCTACTGTCTGCCCAAACTTCAGAAAATTAGAACTGGAGTCACAAACCTGCAGACGCATTGAACGGGAGCCACATTTTGTGACCTCGACTGTGAAATTCCTTGATTCTGCTTACCGTCTGCCTTTGTGTCTTTAATTCCACCAGGCTGCTTTGTGTGTTTGCAGAGAAGAAAGCAAGGGAAGATCAGACGCCTGCAGCAGAGGATTTGGATCAGAAACCTGAACCGAGGTCGGCCTGCGTCATCGCGTCATCCGCAACACTCATTCTCACTTAGAGCAAGAGATGAGTTAGGGGAAGGGTGGGGACTTTTGAATCCAATTTCTCTGTCCCATCCCATGAGGCTTTGAGATGTGCTACCACCTGGAATTCAGGTCCTTTCAGTGAAGGTCACCTTTAGATCCTGGTTGTGCTCCTTTTACATTAGCATTTCTCACTAGAACATCCCTCCACCCCTCGTCGTTCCAGCCGGTGCCCACGGGTATTTGAACAGATCACAGGATACCACCGCTTGTGTATCAAAAGCAAACAAAACAGTTTGGAAAACGGATCCTCTATAAAGCGTGTGTACCTCAAGGATTAAAGCCCGCAAATGAACCAGTTTGTTCACTCCCGTTCTGGCGAATAAATATGACTTTTAAATCTGTGGTTATTTATAGATTTCAGGAGTTTGAGCTGGCTGTGGTGCGTGGCCTCTGAAGAGAACACACATCCCAACCGACAGAGAGATATGCAGGCCGCCCTTGGAGGTGTTTGCCAGGTACCTGGCAGGTGGACACTGTGCAGACAGTTCTTGGGGTTCCTACATCAGTTCTCCACTCAATTCTCATGCCAAGCATAATCCCTCCGTACACGCCTCAGGTTTTTGTTTCTTTGGTACATAATAACTTCCATTTGGGTCGAAATCCAAGAGAACACACTATAATGGTATTGAAGAGACCAATGAAGGGCTGGTGAGTCGGCTCAGTGGGTAAAGGTGGGCGCTGACAACCCGACTTTCATACGTGAGGCCCACATGGCAGAAGGAGAAGACCAATCCCACAAATGTCTTATGATGCTTACATGCTTGCTGGGGCACATGCACACGTGAACACAAATAAATAAATATTTTAAGTAAATCAGTACTTTTTAAAGTACTTTTTAAAAAAAAATAGAGAATGATGCAATAAGTAAGAAGATCTCTATCTGGGCGTGGCAGTGCCTGCCTTTAGTCCATCACTAGGGAGACAGAGGCAGACACAACTCTGTCAGCTCAAGGCCAGCCTGCTCTTCACAACAAGTTTCATGGAGAGATCCTGTGTCTCTAGGAGCTCTAACACTGTGACCAACGCAACTTATCTCCACACCACTGTTTATCATCAAAGGACATCAGGACAGGAACTCAAGTAGGCAGGAGCTAATAATGAGGACGTGGGTGTGCTGCTTACTGGCCTACCCCGCATGGCTTGCTCAGCCTGCTTTCTTATAGAACCTAAGACCACTCGCCCAGAGGTGGCACCATCCATAATGGGTTGGGCCTTCCTGACGCCAATCACTAATTAAGAAAATGCTCTACGGCTTGTCTAGCTATATAGCTGGTTCTTCTATCATCTCTATAGCTGGTTCTTCTATCTATATAGCTGGTTCCTATGGAGGCATTTTCACAACTGAGCCTCCCTCCTCTCGATGGCTTTAGCTTATGCCAATTAACACTAGCCAGCATACCTTGCCTTTAAAAACAAACAAACAGTGCCTCCTCCCAACCATACGGATTCATTCTTCCCTGCGTTAGGTTGTATTGTTGTTTTACCTCTAGACAGTATCTCACTATGGATAAGCCAGCCTCAAACTCACAGAGATCCAACTGCCTCTGCATCCCAAGTGCTGAGAATTAAAGGTGTGTGCCACCATGTCCAGCAGCTAATAAAGGAAAGCTTCGGGAAGGCATCGCTAGACAGACGTACAGTATCCATTGTACAGTTTGAGTGCAGCTGGTCCAGCAGCAGCCCCTGAGGAGGATGCCTGGGCTCCCGTGGCCTCCTCAACTAAAGCTTCCTCTTTTGCAGTGGGTAAAAGGAATGGAACACAGGAGCCTTCGGGTCTGGACATGTATTTCAAACTAGATTGATAGTAGGGGCGGGGCCAAAGGTCAGGATGCTCCATAATTCCACATAAAGAAGGCTACCATTTCCTGTGCTCACTACCAATGCTGTCAGAGATACATAGGGAGCCTTAGATACCTGACCAGAGACAAGACGACCACTGTCCTGAGTTTATTTGTTGGCGTCACAAAACATTCTGACCAGTAGGCAACTTAGGAGAGAAAGGGATTTATTTGTCTTACAAACTCCAAGCTGTAGTCTATTGCTGAAGAAGTCACAGAGGCCAGAGCTTGAGACAGCTTGTCACATGACAGCTACATCAATGAGAACAGAAAGAAGTGAGTGCATCCGTCCTGCCTGCTCAGTACTTAGTACTTAGCTAAGCTTGCTTTCTTCACAGTAATTAGTACTTAGCTCATCTGGCTTTCTTCACTCACACAGTTCGGGGCCCATGAAGTGGTGCTGCCCACATTTCAGGCTGGATCCTCTCACCTCAACCAATAATCAAAACAACTCCCAACAGGCATGCCCACAGAGCAATCTATCTATCTATTTCCCATGAAGACTCTTCCCAGATGATTCTGGGATACGTCAAGTGGACAGTGAAAACTAACCCAGCTCACCCTCTAAGCCAGCTTAGTCCCAAAGAAGGGGCAGGTTCACCAGCTTCCAGCAAGGGCTGTCCTTAGACAAATTTCTGGCCACATGGAAAATGTACTAATCATCCACCACCTCACTGTTAGTCCCTACTGGATGAGTGTCTAGAGCCTTCTGACTCCCTTCCTTCCAGCTTTGATTTCACAATGTTGTTTAAGAGTACAAATGTGGGGGGGGCTGAAGAGATGGCTCAGTAGTAAACCACTTGTCTTGTAAGCATAAAGACCTGAGTTCAATCCCCAAATCCAACCAAGGCTACATAGTAACGTGTACCTGCCCCCATCCCCGTTCCCGCCCAACCATTTCTCTCTTGGTTCTTCAAGACAGGGTTTCTCTGGCTGTCCTGGGACTTGCTCTGTAGATTGGGCTGGCCTCAAACTCAGAGAGCAGCCTGCCTCTGCCTCCCCAGTGCTAGGTTTAAAGGCAAGAGTCACCATGCCCGTCTAACCCTGTCTCAAATAATAGACAATTACATACACAGAGATGTAGACACACAGACACACAATGAAAGAGGCTCTCAGAGAGATTATGTTGCCTGTCCAGTGTCAGACAGCTCTTAGTTGCCCTCTGGTCTTTATGTGCACCTACACACACACACACGCACCTGTATGCACACATATTTACACACCAAATAAAACAAATCTATAAGTATCCAAAGTTTACCCTGGTGGACACCTCAGCTCTACCTTCGAGGGTCAGCCCCATTTCCCCAGTTGTATGGCTTTCTTACTCGGAACACAGCCACTGAACTGCTCTACAGTGCTCAGTACACTACAGTGCTCTATAGCCTTCCGTCAGGCTAGCTTCGTCTCCCTCCAAATTCAGATTTTAAATGAAGGAATCATGAGCATCTAAAGAATGACCTCACAAAGCAGGAGCCAGGCAGTGGGATGTGGGACAATTAACCTGAGAGCGAATTGTGTACAAATGAGCAGGTCACTGCTGTGGACAGTGAACTCAGTCCTGCTGGGACCCTGCATTAGAGAGGGAGCTGTACACTCAGGTCCCCATCCCCCAGAATCCATGATCTCTCCTGCACATTTAGGCAGAGTGTATGTACAAGTACCATGGGCTCTTCGGTTTGAGGAAAGCATGAAAGTTATGGGTTTCTTCAGAGAATCCGGAAGTCTACTGTGGGTTTCTGTGGAACCTGTTCTGAGGAGTAAGTCACCTGCTGAACCCTGCCCCCATGTGCCACAATACACTTATCCCATGGTGAGTGTATTGTACCCCAACAATATTGAAACCATGGCCTCTTAACCTTGTGCAAAGCCCCTCTTGGAGGGCAGTTTTTGCTCAGGGTCTCTCTGTCAAGAGAGATAGCCCAATCAAGACAGATATGAAAGAAGCCATAGACACCACACCACCACCCACACACACACATGCACTCACACACATGCACGCACACACGCACCCCCACACGTACCCCACACATGCACCCCACATACACGCACCCCCCCCACACTCACCACACACACTCATCACACACACACACACACACACACACACTCACACACACACACACACAGAGATGGAGGGGTAACCATTTGGAGATCTAAGGCTTCCCAATGTGATTCTCTGCCCCTTTTCTTTCACAAGTGGTAGATCCACATTGTCATTTAAGGCGCTCTCTACCAACTCCTGCTTTGTCCCCTTTACCCTTCACAGCTTTCCCTGAATAAATCCCTTTCTCATCTAGTTCTGTTTTAGCAGCTACTTCTAAGCGCTGAACTGAGAAGCAGGCTGGCTTGGAGCTGTCCGACACTGTGGTGCTGAAATCAGAAACCGTACTAGGGGGAAGAACCACAATGCAGACACAATGTATCTGTGTCCCCCCTCTGTGATTGGGTGACTATTGTGTGGATCTGTGACTTCTGTTGGTTATCCTTATCCCGGGAACACACAGATGGTGTTTTCAAAGGACTTATGCAAGTGCAGAGGGTGAAGCATAAAGGCATTGCAGGGATCATGAAAGGTATGCCTCTCTAGGAAATGCGAGTGCTGTTGAAATCTGAAAAGTCACCCTCAGTCAATCACATCTCCAGAAATAGGCTCATGCTGGCTTTCTGTTTCTCCTACTCCTCACCCTCCTTCAAGAGCCTCACATTGAAATCCAGGAGGAAAAGTCTCATCTGAAAATGTAGTTCCATGCAGCAGCAGAAGAAGGACCACAGGAAAAGTGAGAATAACAAGACTCTGCCAAGATGGACAGTAGTGTGCCCTTTAGTGCCAGCAGATGTCACTGACTATGTGACATCAGGTGTACCAAATAGATGGTGAAGTGGACAAAGAGGGCTTCTTGTCAATGAGGCCAGGGGCCAGCTGCCTGACACTGGACAGGCAGCATAATCTCTCTGAGAGTCTCTTTTCAGTGTGTATCTGTATGTCTTCATCTCTTGTTTGTCTACTATTTGAGACAGAGTCAGCCAGGCATTGTGACTCTTGCCTTTAATCCTAGCACTAGGGAGGCAGTGGCAGGCTGCTCTCTGAGTTTGAGGCCAGCCTAATCTATAGAGCAAGTCCCAGGATAGCCAGATAAACCTTGTCTTGAAAAACCAAGAGAAAGATGGCATGGGGAGGGGGTGGTGGTAATACACCATACTATGTAGACTTGGCTGACTCATAAATCACTATGTACACCAGTCTGGTCTCAGACTCATAGAAATCCCCTGTTTCCACCTCCAAAATGCTAAAATTAAAGGTATGTGCCACCACACTAGGCACCCCCCGTGTGTGTGTGTGTGTGTGTGTGTGTGTGTGGTGTTTTATATATAAAGAAGAATAAAATCCTGTCATTTGCATCAGTGAGGATGAGTCTATAGTGTGTCAGTTACTTAGTTACATGAAATAAGATAGACACAGGAAAAGAAATACCATTATTTTTTTTCTCACATATGGAAAGATATCTAAAAAGAAAAAAAGTCAGCCTGGAAGTAGAATAGAGATTATTAGAAATTTGGTGAGAGGGGAGGATGAAAAGTAGGGGCATTAGAATTGATCAGTGTTTGCATGTAAGAAAAACCACTCTGAACCCGATTAAAATGTATGATTTATGTGTTGCATCATAAGTATATAATAAATAAGATAAACCCCAGAAAGGGACCTGACCCTAACTAATTTATATAAGTAGTCCTTGATCCCCCTGGTGTAGATGTTAACAATAGCCCCTAGCATTCAGTAACTGATTTAAAAATGCAAAGTATTCACTATCCCTTGAACGACATTTTATCCCAACTTAAATTTCCACAAGAAATATTCAGGAGACTATGCGGTATATGTTGAATGGTGTAGAGGATTCACCACACTGATAAATTATCATGAACATTGTGTATCATATACTTGGAGATGTTGTAACAAACAAAATGAAACAATGTTACAGAATCAAGCTCTGTTAGCCAGGGGTTGCTGACTATGTGGGAATCAGAGGGGAAGCATGGGAGTCTGGTGGTTTGCTCCCGACCACTGGGAATGTTTTCTTTGGCTGTGTATTTAGTTCTGAACTTCCAGAAATGTTTCCTGGGAAATTAGAGCTTTCTACCATCTTCTAGACAGTTCCACATAATCCTTTTTAAAACCAACTGTTTATGTGTTTGGGTTTGGTTGGGTTCGTATGTTTTGTTGCTTTCATAGTTTTCTAGACAGGGTCTCTATATAGCCCAGACCAACCTAGAAATCCCTGTAGTGATCCCACTTCTGCCTTCTGAGTGCTGGAACTGCAGGCAGTGCATTCTCCTCCCAAGTGTCTCTTCTATTTGTGTCAAAAGAGCAAAGTTTATGCAGAATCAGACCCCTGAGGTGTGGGAACAACATTTAAAGTGTCAACGAAGAAGAGGTTTAACAAAAGCCCAACTCAAGCAAGAAGGATGTGAAGCATCAAGCAGGAAACTGTGTCCCCTGTGTCATGCACCCTCTTTGGTCCTCTGATCTTCCAACTTGCTAAGAAAGAGATAGATGGACACAGATGCCATCTCTTGACAGGGTCACAGCCTCTAGTTTCCAGTCACAGCATCTAAAGGCTTTGAAAGACTTATTTGTAACTCAGTTATAAACCCTTGCCCTCCACTGATGGGAGGTTATTTTTAGTATTGATGCTATGCTACATGAATATTCATGAGTTTGGCTGCAGAAATATTAATATGTTGATGATGTCGTGCTTCTCTAGACTCCACTGGAGGTGACAGGAGCATGATATACAGGCTGGATTGCCTTCCTACAACCCCCAAAAATCTGACCTCTGGATATATTGAGGTTTTGAGACAAAGGATTACAGATTTATATTTCACACAGTCCCCAGATGTAGTAATCTCTTTTAAAGATAAGAAGCTAGATTCAGAGATGTTAGCAACTACACAAGAGCACCCAGTCAAGAGCAAAATGCAAAAACAGACAGAACAAAGAATGTGGATTATAACTCACAGAAAACCAGATGTGGTGCGGACAGTGGCTGATTATGCCTTCAGGTGAGGCTGGGACTTGGGTGTGAGGGCATATGGATATGCATATGGAAGTCAGGGGTCAGCTAGCCTGTTTGGATATCAAGTCCCAGGGACCTTCCTGTCTCTACCTCACAACCACTAGGACTGTAAGCAATGCCACCATGCCCAACTTCTTTTTAATTGTATGGGTTCTGGATTGAATTTATGTTTGCACATTAAGTACTTTATTGACTGAGCTATTTCTACAGCCCAGGGCTGGCACCGTTTAATAGACTGAACACTATAAAAAGAGTCTTGCCACTGGCTAAGCCATGCTGTTGGCATTTCCCACCAGCTCTGAGAGGCCTTCCCATCTACAGCCTCTGAATCCAAGAAGATGTGTTTCTTCTTGTCCTTTAAAAGCAAAAGAACTTGGCAAAGAAGCTGCCTTTAAAAAAATATGGAAAAATGCCTACTAGACTGAAATCAAAACAAATCATTTTTGCATATTAATCAGGTGCCTGATTGAAACTACACTAGCTGCTTCAAGAGAAGAATATTAAAAGCAGATTACTGTTAATTTAAGCATAACTAATTTAAAAGACATACCTAGAAATAGACACATGGAGAATCTCCGAACTCTGTCTACCACCTGCTTTGTTTGATGGGATATACCTGGGATGGGAGTCCTAGTGTCATGGCATTAATCCCTACAGGTTAAGTGGTAAAGCCAACCATCCCTACAGATATAGACTGTGGACTTCACCAAGCCATCCCAATTTATTCCTGCCTTGAGAATAAGTAAAAAGAATCCAAAGGAAAGATCAGAAACAGAGATCCAAGGATCCTGAATCCTGCCCCCAACAAAACTGGGAGCTACTCCTTCCAAGAATGGGTTCCCATAAGAATAACCACTGACTCTGGATAGCTTTTCTGCAGCTGTCTCCACTGGACTCTGATGCTGATGGTAAAAGGGCATGCAAGATCATTCTGTTTCCATGCCTCTATTCCAACATGCTTCATGCTCCAGGACCTCTGGACTAAGACAAGACAAAATGTAGCTTCTTCTGAATTCTTTTCCATCTTTCTTTTTTCTTTTAAAATCTACAGCTGGTAGTGGTGGTGCACACTTTTAATCTCAGCACTCAGGAAGCAGAGCCAGGAGAATCTCTGCGTTCAAGGCCAGTCTGATCTGCAGAGCAAGTTCCAGGATAGCCAGGATATGCAGAGAAACTCTGTCTCAAAAGTCCAAAAGTAAACAAATTAATTAATTATTTACTTAAGCTTATATTCAGTGTGTGTGTGTGTGTATGTGTGTGTGTGAGTGTGTGTGAGTGTGTGGTTGCATGTGTGTGTGTTTGTGTGTGTATACCATGCATGCTGAGGTCAGAGAACAACTTGCAAGTGTTGATTCTCTACTATCAGGTGGGTCCCAAGAATGAAAATCAGGTTATCACATTTGGTAGCAATCACCTTTACCCACTGAGCCATCCCACGGACCCAAATCTCTCCCTCTGCACCCTGCTTCACACACTCCTCCCTGCTTTCTTATCCTGCAAAAATTTAAAAAAACAAAAACAAAAACAAACAAAATAAAATACCTCTGCTTTCACATCACTCTGCCTACGAGCACTTCTCCCAGGTTTCAACATCTCAGTATAGAGGCTAAATGGCATGCTTTGAGGTGAATGACAAACTTGGACTAAATTCCATTTCTGGAAAGGACCAACTTAGAAGATCAGCTCTCCCTGGAGAACTCACAGCTCAGCATCTTGGCTGCATGGGGATGATAGAAAGAAAAGAGAAAGGAGCTGAGTTGACCTCTCTCCAGGGTAAGGGAAAACACAAGTCAGCTGTGGGCGTGTTGCAAGGGACTGTGGGCTTAGAAGTCTCCTCTCCATCCTTTCCAGCAATGGAAACAAAAAAGCCCAAAGCTACAACTTAGACGTGTTTGCTCAGCTGGCCCCCATTCCTGCCAGATGGGGCCATGCACCTGAGAAGACAGCGATTTACACACCTTCCTCACGTCCAGGGTGAAGGGAGCTGTTCCATACCAAGGAGATGAAGCCACCCATCCTGAGAAAGGAGGAAACTCAGAGCAGAGGATCTCTCAACCCAGGTCTTAATGTCATGGAGTCCCAAAGATTGTCTCAGGACCAGAAAAATCACTCCTCACCATAAATCAAGTTGCTTGAGGTTCTGTTGAGTAGTCAGATTGATAACCCAGCTGGTTCCTTAGGGTGGAATGGAATTAGTGAATTTCTAACTAGACGCTGAATGAGAAGAAAAGAGGCTGCCTCAGCCTGAATCTCCTCTAAAAGACCCCAATGTGAGGACTAACCAAGTGTTGTGTTTTATAAAAAACAAAAAAAAAAAAAAAAAAAAAAAAAAAAAGTGGGGACTGTTTGGTAGAGGTGCGGTATGGTGCAGGGGAAGGGGGTGCCTCTGTGGGCCCATGCTGAGGCATCTCTTCCCCCTGAAGTACCAGTCACATGACGGCGGGTATAGTTTAGAATGGACTTTATTTTTGGCATGGGAGGGGAGTTGAGGGGGTAATAGAGACAGAGAAAGGCGGAGCTGGGGAGTAGAGGTTGGCCATGAATACGTGGAGAGAGGGGGAGAAGAATGGGGAGAGAAGGGACAGAGAGGAAAGAGCATAAGAGGATAAGAGAGCAAGAGAGTGAGGAGGGGGCAAGTAGCCCCCTTTTATACTGAGTCAGACATACCTGGCTGTTGCCAGGTAACTGTGGGGCGGAGCCTAGAAGGAATGGTAACACCAAGTGTTTATCAGAAAACACTCCCTGGACACAGAAGTAGACAGAGAAGTGAAAGAAATTGGACCACAAATAGCAACAGGCAACCTCCTCCCAGGGAACCATGGGGTCAGCACCTAAGGGAAGTCCTAGGGACACTTTAGGTCCAGCCAAAGCATGTCAAAAACATGGGCAAAGACCTGCCTTCACCGGTCTTGATACAAGCCAAGAACTCTCTCCTCACCTAAGACTTTGCTATAAAGCTCGGCCTGCAAGTCTCAGCCAGGGATGGAAGTCATGAACCGATCCCTGAGGACAGACAGAGGTGGGTGTCAATGTACCAGTGGTTTCCTGTTTCTGCTGCCACATGATGGACTAACTGTTTCCCTTCACACTGTGAGCAAAACAAATGTTTTGTTGATTAAATTGCTTTTGTCAGACATTTCACCACATCATCCAAACAGCAACTACCACACTCTTTCACCAAGGATTTCAGGAACTGTGTAATGGGGTGTATCTTCGAACATGTGACTTTCCGATATCTTAGCAGCTACCCCCACCCTTCCCTTTCCCCTCCCTCTTCCATTTCTTTCTATCCTTTCCCTTCTCAAAAACTGCGAACAACCAGCCAATTCCTGCTCACTTAATATTCTGTTCTCAGGTCCCTCCATATTCTTAACACTTCCTAAGGGTCTGACAAAGCACTGCTCTCCAATGTACCCAGCGTCTCTGCAGGAGAGCATAGTGCATTCTTTCAAAAGCAAGAGTAGCTGTACTTCCTCCTATTTCTCCAATGAGTTTTCTCGGTTAATGAAAATAGCTAGGAAAGCAAATGAATCAACCTACTTAAGGGGGAGAGCGAGGGGTGAGATGTGGGTACCCTGTATCCATATGTATGAAAGGATTGCCCAGCAGTTAGGATGCTCTGAGGATCAACACACTGGGGAGAACAACAGCTAAAAATAGCCCTTGACACTATGTATCTGAAGGGAAATGATGAAAATGTTAACCAAAGAATTTAAAGTATCTTCGAAGAAAAAAAAGAAACTTTTTAAAGCTCCATGGCCGTCACTTGCCGCACTCTCTGGAAAGGAAAACTTATTTAACCAAGACATGGATTTTTAGGGATAACCTTTAAAATAGACAAAGGGCAGCCATGCCACCCTATCAAGTGGATGCTGGGAGCACCAGGGTGGCAAAGAGAATGATAGGTGTCCCCAAACATTAAAGTGGTCACAAAAAAGGAGTGGCTAGGTCGGAGGGCAGCCGTCATTGAGGAATCAAAAGTAGACAGAGCTGCTTTTGCTGTTTGCAGAGGGATGGGAGGGGCTGCAGGAGCTAGGACATCTGGAAGCTAATACAGGTTTTCGGGGATGGACTCTGATCCTAACCTCTTGCTACAACTGTGCTCACACCTGGACCACACTTCAGCCAACCTTGTAAAAGGGTTCTGATTCTTTCCCAGGTCATAAACTGCCTGTGTAAGGCAGTCTCATTTTCCAGTTCTCCAGAGTCCCTCATGTGTGGTGAACCCTTGACTATTTAAGAGAAAAGGAGCTCTCTCTGTGCTCAAGCCTAGGTCTTGGTGATAAGTCTCTGTGCACCAATAAGTTAGCATCCTAACAAACACCTGATCCCCTACGGGAAGCCAGCTACAGTCATGTATACTTGGTCCTTCTGTGGCAAGACCAAGCTGAAGAAGTGGACTGTTGGCATCTGGCACTGTGGTTTCTGGATGAAAACAGTGTCTGGTGGTGTCTGGACCTGCAATACCACTTCTGCAGTCACAGCCAGAAGACTGGAGGACCTGAGTCATTCCTAGCCTCCAATAAATGGCCAGTGAGGGGGCAGCATGTAGTAATAAGACATTTTATCTACTGATTTGTTTGTAAGAACTAATGTTCTTACTGTGTCAAATCCAACTTTCCACCATTAAAGCCTTTGATTTCTTGTACCAGTGTTTTGGTGTTTTCAACAAAGGACTCCTGTTGGGAGCCGACTTTAGTAGAAAGCGGCTAGATCAACTTTGCAGCCATCTGGAACCATATACCCTGATGAAAGACTTGGTGGTCAAAAGCCTATAACAGCTGAAGCACACTCTGATAAATATATTGTTTATCCCACATAGCTTGTTTTGCTGTTTAGTGACCTCACCTGTATGGTGCATGTGGTAAAGTGTTTTCACCTGTGTTCTCCTGCTTGTGTATATAAATACCTCAGAATTCCCTTCAATAGAAGAGACTTGAGAGAGACTTGGGAAAATAGAAGAGAGACTTGATAAAGAAGAGATTTGATCACACCCTCTCTTGTCTCCATTCTTCCCATCGTTTGCCCAACACTCTCTCTCTTGACCAGAGCACTTAGCCCCAAAGCATTGAGGCAGAGTAAAGGCCACAACAGACTCCTGTGTACACTCTAGATTAATACCTAAGTATTTGTTTTTTAAATGGATTATAAATAGTATTGTGGGTTTTTTTCATTTTAATTTTCATGTGTTTGTTGTTGGCATATAGATTTCAACTTCTCCTATAAGCTTTTGTCTCACCAAAATCACTTCCTAGTTCTAAAAGGTTTTAGTTTTGTCTTTTTCAGTACCTTGAATTTTTTGCTTTTTAAAATTTTTTTTAACAGAAAAACGTATCACCTATAAATAAAGACAGTTTTAAATCTTTGTTCCCAATCTGTATTCCTTTCTAAAATTTCAAATATTTATTTTATTACACATTAACTTTATTATCTATATTAAATATATTCTCAGAGGAGAAGTCAAAGATGGATATAAAATCTGGAAGATTCAAACATGAGTCCGAGAGACAACACAGATGTCAACCATCAAAGATGGTGCAGGGCTGAGCTCTGAGGACCACTGATATTTAGAGAGTCTACAAAGCAGCATACGGGTCTCCTTGTCCCACCCTCACCTCAAAACATGACGCTTCCTGACACATCAGTTCCTCCTAATAAACTCAGAAACCCAACTGGCAGCATGCCGGTCCATGGCAGCCCAACAGCCCTTGTTCCCACTCCAGACAGGGATTTTCCAGCGGTGCTACAAGTTGCCCAGCCTTCAAATGACTGGCTCAAGTCATTTGACAGCAATATCTCTTAGGAAATCAAAACACAAAACCTGCACTCTGATGAGCAAACTGAAGGACTTCCGATAGTCAGCCCTGGGGCACAACAAAGGCCAAAGGCTCAAAAGGAGAAGAATCCTGTCTTTCTTGCCCCCCAAATCCAAGTCTGAGTCCTGCCTCTGTGGGCTGGTTGCTGGGTGATTTCAGGCAACATATTTAACCTCTCAGAAACTACTTTCCCATGTAAATAGAAACAATGTTGCCTAACAAGGAGATTGTTTCCCTTCTAATGAATGGCTGCAGATCTTTTTCTGCGTGCTGTCCTGGAGACAGCTACATACGGATAACTACACTGTACAAGTTTCAACACACAGAGAGACTTGTCTTTCTCTTTGTACTTCTCAAGATCACCTTAAGTCCTCTTTGGACTAACACAGAATAACAGAGCGAGATTTTAGTAATTACATTGGGGCAGGAGGGGTTTTGCTGTCCATTTGGCTAGGGTCAGAAGGTAATCTGTAATTCAGAGACAGACTAGATGGTTGCTTTGATCTCCCCATGTATGAAGGTTGTGACCTCTGCCATGTCTTTGGAGGCCATTATGAAATAGAATTATGAGTGCCCACACGGAGCACTGTTAATGAAGTTGCCAGTCTTATGAGTACATAGGTCTCTTGCACACTGATCACACAGTGTTCTGCAAACAAGCTTGTCTGAAATACGAAAGATGGAAGTTTGAAGGATGGAAATAAGAAGGTTCCATCCTTACTCCAGTAGCACTAACTTCTAGGTGACTCCTGTTTATCCACTGAGGTCTCAAATGGGAATTTCTGCAAGTCTATAACATTTCAAAATGCCTCCCCTTCAAACCTAAAAACTAAGCAACGAATGAACAGAACCCACAGACTTCTCTTTTTAATTCTTTTTTAAGTGTGTGTGCGCGCAAACATGTGCGTGTATGCACACATACCACAGCATGTGTGTGGAAGTCAGAGGACAACTTTAGGAAGCTGGTCTCTCCTTCCACTTTGCTGAGCAGAGTCTCTCTTGCTTCTCCCACTGGGCTGCATAACCCAAGCCCAGATGATACCCCTGCTTCTGCATCCCGTCTTGCACTAGAAGTACTGGGCTTACGGTTGTATGGCACCAGGTCTGAATTTGTAACGGGGTTCCAGGGTTGAATGCCAACACTTTTACCTGTTGAGCCAGCTCACCAGTCCCTGCAGATTTCACTTCTGTGGGGGCTTTGCTGCTTCTTACTTTTTTTTGTAGGTTTTGTTTGATGTCCACTCCCAGGGTCTGCTGTAGGCTAGTCATACTGAGGGTTGTAGTCTTCTGCTCTCCATTCACAGACCCTGCCTGACATGTCTCATGGAAATAGCAGATTCAAGATTGCTTTCTCCCAGCCTGGCAAACACCCACTTGTACTGGGCCTCACTTCACTCTTGGATCTCAGTGCACTTTCAATGCAGACAAACTAGGTCAATTGTATAGGAAAGAGTATATGTGACCCAGCTCTGAAACAAGCCATGGCTGAGGAATCAAGGATGAATGAAAGGGTGGCTCCCAGACTCTTAGCATAATGAATGCTGGTTTCTCCTTTCAAAATGCTGTTTCAGATTGTAACAGTCAGAAGTCAGGGTTGGGGATGGGGTAAGGACCAGAGTAATACAGTATCCTCTGAACATGACAGGGACCAGTGCACTCAACCACCAAGGGTTTTTGCAAAGATGACAAGATTAGAGAGAAGCTTTTGAGTTGTTCTTTCTAAGCACCTCTGTAGAAACGGCCCAGCACAGGTGCTCAGAGGTTTTACTCTTAATAACTGAAGAAAATCCAAAGTGGTTTGCACCATGTTTTCCTAGCACTGGATGCTTCAGAGAGATACAGGAAGATTGTAATCAAGTAAACATAATTTTCAGGTCCAGAAAGTATCTAGAAGCTGATCTGAGGAATCACCATGTATCCTCATGTATATACGTCAGTCATGATGCCTCTGTGCTTCTACTCCTCACCGGATAGCCATTAAACTCTGAGACTAAGAACAAACCTATTTATTTATTTATAGCTCTGACTGTCCAGGAAAAAAAAAATATATATATATATATATATATATATATATATATATATATATATATAGACATATACACATATATGTGTGTGTGTGTGTGTGTGTGTGTGTGTGTGTGTGTGTGTGTGTGTATGCGAGCCCTGGCCGTCCTGAAATAACTTTATTTATTTATTTATTTATTTATTTATAGCCCTGGCTGTCCTGGAACTCACTTTGTGAACCAAGCTAGCCTCAAACTCAGAGATCCATCTGCCTCTGCCTCCCAAGTGCTGGGATTAAAGACATGTGTCACCACCATGCAGCTAACAATTTATAATATTAAAAGACCATGGAACCAATGAGATGGCTCAGCAGGTAAAGGTACTTGGCCTTGCTGCCAAGCCTGATAGCATGAGTTCGGTCTGTAGCACTTGCATGGTGTAAGGAGAGAAACTGCAGGCTGTCATTAGACCTAGATATGAGCCCATACATAAAGCCCATACATACGAGTGAAGAGGGAGTATGGTAAGACCTGCTTATTCTATGAACAACAGGGGCAAGTTCATACTCATGAAACACAATAGACTACCCCCAGCAGCAAGCTTACTTAATAGGATGTACCCTGTTATTAGGACCTCACTCTGAGATTTTGCCCTACCTGCAAGCTAACCAATTAGTCTGCCACTGTTTCATGATCGAATTGCTGTGTAATGTAGTCCTCTGAACAAAGCAGCCACCATCTTTATCATATCAGCTGAGCCTGTTTGCAAGAGGCCTTCAGAAACAAACCTGTGGACTGCTGACCTTTCATCAGTCAGAGAAGGAGGATGAGGGTGGAGGGTGGGGGTCACTGGAGCCTCACCTGAATTTCTAGCCACTTCTCCCAGCCGTTTGTATTCAGTTTTTCCCTGACTGCATTACGGTCTCTGGGTCTCCAGAGGTGCTGCTGAGTACCTGCCAAGGAAGGTTGATGGAAGCAGGGAAACTCCATCCATGCAGCCAGGGGGAAGCTGTCACCCATGCTCCCATCAGTAACCCCAACCACTGCTCTGTGACTTATGTCTGAGGGAGATCCTTCTGGCTAAAATGTGGAGGAAAATCAAAACAAAATAAAATGCCCAGGCGTCAGAGTGAAAACTCAGTCGAACGAGAGATGAAGATCTGATTAGGTGACCGGAAGACCGAAAGAGTGGGTGGAGATCTCTAGGCGATGAGGAGCTTGAACCGACTTGTCTCGCATATGGATTGGAATAATATTTATTCTTGGAATAAAGGAAAATGGGGGTTTCTAACTTGAAGAAAAAAGTAAGCAGGAGAGGAAAGTAGGAAAGAAATTGTTGGTTTAGGTTTTGCTTTTTTTGAGACAGGATCTTGTATATCCCAATATGGCCTTAGACTCACTGTGTGGCAAGAATGACCTTGAAGTCCTCATCCCTCTGCCTCCTCTGCCTCTGCCTCTGCCTCTGCCTCTGCCTCTGCCTCTGCCTCTGCCTCTGCCTCTGCCTCTGCCTCTGCCTCTGCCTCTGCCTCTGCCTCTGCCTCTGCCTCTGCCTCTGCCTCTGCCTCTGCCTCTGCCTCTGCCGCCTCTCAAATTCTAGGATTATAGGCATTACCACCACGCCCAGCTTTAATGGAGTCCTTTGAACAAAACAGTTGAATCATGTAATCATATTTAAATACCATCTAGTAGGTGAGCTCGGAGGAAAGATCAAGCTGGTCCCTTGGTAAAACAGTAGCCCCAACTCACGAACTGGAAATAAAGTGGACTGTGTTGTCAGTTAAGATGACTTCATTTAATAGTGTATTTACACAGAAAGGGATTCCTGGTATTAGAAGAGTTACTAAGTTGTAAATAGTCTGTTTTTTTTTTTGTTTGTTTGTTTGTTTATTAATTCAAGGTGTTCTTAGGCCAGTGAGATTGCTCAGCAGATAAAGGTATTTTTTACCAAGCCTGATGGCCTGAGATTTGATACCTGGGTCCTACATGGTAGAAGGAGAGAACAGAGTTCCACAATTTGTTGTTCCTCTGACCATATGTTTGCCATGGCATGTATACACACACACACATTTACACACACACACACACACACACACACACACAATCAATCAATCAGTAAGTGTATTTTTAAAGTTTTTTTTAAACTTTTTTGTTTTAAATAAACAAAAGGGAGATGAAGGGATGTGTCAACAGATGATAGAGCACTTGCTGTTCTTCTAGAGGACCTGGGTTCAGTTCCCAGACCCCACATAATGGCTTACAACTGCCTGTAACCCTGTTCCAAAGGATTCATTGCCCTCTTCCGGCCTCCTCAGGCTCCTGAACACATATGGTATACATGCACATAAAGAACAAACAGTCATACACATAAAATAAAAATTAAATATTTCAAAAAGAAAGGTACTCTTTACACACCTGCTTACAAAATAAAACCACACATTAAAATATACACCCAAGTATTAATCTGTGTGGTTACACTGATTTCTGTCACTGTATATTCTGAGCTTTATTCACTGAACAAAAGTAATCTGTCTAAGAGGAAAATAGCTAAAGTACTGTAAGCTTCTGTCCCATAGCTCGTTTCTGGGACTAAACCCTCCTAGGGAGTCACGTGCAGCCTGACATCCAACTCTGCCTTCTCTCAGCATTCCTCTGTCTCCAGTGGTTCTTAACTCCGGTTGTACATTAGAGTCACAGGGGTTTCCTTTCCTAGGCCAGGGCCCAGCTGCTGGAGATGCTGACTTAAATGGCCTGGAAAGTGGCCCGGATGTAACTACTTATTTATTCTGAACAATTCAGCTGCACAGGAGGGTTCCACTGGTAAGACCTGGTTTGGTTCTCCAAAACAGTGTTTCCAAGTTTACAGGGGACGGAAAACGTAAAGCATGAAACTGTAGAAGTATCATGAAAGGGTTTGCTGAGAAAGAGGATATCGAGGGACACACAGTACCATAAAAACCACACTGGTTGACCTTTTACACTAGAGACTTACTGGATGCGGGGATGCAAATTAGCTGCCTCTGGGCAGGGATGGAGACAGACAAGCTGGTCCCTGACAGCAGGCTTTAGCACAGAGGGCATGGAGCATGCGCATAGGAAAACAGTGTCGAATTGGCCACTGGAGATGGCAGTATGCCCAAGAAAAAAAAAAAAAAAAAAAACTTGAAAATAAATGATAAAAGAGAGGCCCGGCCGCAACTCACAGAGGAAAAGCTGAGAACTCCCACCACGTTGAAACAAGAGCTTTAGTTAGCTGTGAAAATCTGATCCTCAAGTAGAAGTCAACAATAAGAGACCGTTCCTGATGTCGCTGAAGCAGATGTTTCTACCAGAACAGTGAATCTTACTTTGGAAGTTTCCAGGCCTAGGAACTCTTATTCTGTAGCTCTGCCATCTGGATAGAATCCCCACTTCATTTCTGGGGCAGCCTACAGTTTGCATTCTTTCCCAGCATGTGAATGGAGGGGGAGTGCCTTTGACTAGGCAGCCCAGGGGTCCGCTGCCCTCAAAAGATTCGCCAGCGACCCCAGTCCCGCTGGTGTCCTCTCTAATTGGCCCATGCTGTGGAGAGCAATTGAGACTAAATGGCTGCTTGCTGGGTGGCTGGGAGGAAGGGCTTGTCACATTAGGCATGTGTAGTGCGTCCCAGAACTGAACCTAGCAGCAACTGGCGCTCTGGAAGCTTGCTCACAGCTTTGCTTTCAACCGTGTCAAAGCAGGCTCTTCATTTTGGGTTGCAGAACCACCTCCACAGCCAATGTGGCTCACAGTGGAGCCAATCTAAGCCAAGGGACATTACAGCAGAAGCCAGAAGCCATGGAAAGGACCAAGTGGGAGGAAACTTGGGCCCCCTGTAATTACTGCCACAGAAGGATAGGGACCAATAACTTTTAACAATCTAACATCTCCATGTTGCTGGGCGACTTCTGGGGCAAAGGTTGTCTTCATTCTGACTTGTTGGTACTAAGGCTTAAACCTTGGGTCTGCTAATGGGAGGCTGGGGAGATGTCTCTGGGACAAAGTGCTTGTACAAAAGCATCAGGACCTGAATTCTAATTCTTGCCACTTGTGTAAAAGCCTGCTGTTGCCAGCACATAACTGTAACTCCATTACCAGAGAAGTGGAGACAGGGGCCAGCCATCGAGTTCCTGGTTGATGAGTTCCAGGTTCACCAAAAGACCCTGTCTCTGAGCATAGAACACACATTTAATCCCTGCTTGGGAGGCAGGTAATCTCTGTGTGTACAAGGCCAGACTGGTCTGTACAGCAAGTTATAGGCCAACAAAAGCTACATAGTGACAGCCTGTCTTTTAAAATATAAACAAGGTGGCGGGAGACATTGCTCAGGGGTTAACAGAACTTACTAAGATCCTGCAGGGGACCCAGGTTCAGTTCTCAGCCCCACGGCAGCTCACAACTATTTATAACTCCACTTCCAGGGAATCTGATGCCTTCTTCTCGCCTCCACAGGCTCATGAACACATGTAATACAAAAACACACATACAGGCGAAACACTCATACACATAAAATAAAACAAGCCTTTAAAAAGAGTTAACAGAATAAAGTAGAGAACACTAGAGGAAGGTACTTAAATGTTATCTCTGGCCTTGACATACATGCACACACATGTGCAGATCCATACAAACACAAACGTACACAACACACATACGCACGCACACACATCGTGACAGAAAGCACTAAAAACAAAAGGTAGCTTACTTCCTCCAGGAGTGTTTTCTCAGGGGGCTCCTGGAGCCCTGTTCAGATGGGCAGACAGGGCTCATCCAGATATCAGCCCTCAGCAAGTACAGATGCTTTCCTCTGTGCATAGCCATAGCTTTCCTGGGCTGGGCTCTTAGACTCAACTCCTTCTAACCTTCCCCAACACACACACATAAACACACACACACAAACAGACACACAACACACACACAAACATACATATATGAACACATACACACACAAGCACACTGACACATATATACAAACACAGAGACACACAAACAGCCACACACACAAAGACATACAGACACACAAACAAACACACACAAACAGACACACACACAAACACACAGACACACACACAAACACACACAGATGCACACACACAAACACACACAGACACAGACACACACAGACATACACACAAACACACACAGACACACACAGACACAGACACACACAGACATACACACACACACAGACACACAAAGACACATATATACAAACACACAAACAGCCACAGACACACACAGCCACACACATGCATTGCCACAGTACTTTTGCTCTTGACACATATATACAAACACATACACACACAAACACAGACACAAAAACACAGACACACAAACACAGACACACACAAACACAGATACACACAAACACAGCCACACACATGCATTGCCACTTTTGCTCTTGCATCCTTAATCAAATCCATACTGTAAACAGAGCTGTGCAGAAATAAGCATTCCCACCGACTGCACTCCTCTCTGGCCCCTGACATGAACGACTTACAATATGCACACAGCAAGACAACTTATTGTGGTGGTTTGAATGAGAATGTTCGCCATAGGCTCATATCTTTGTACACTTGATTCCCAACTGATGGTTCAATTTGGGGAGATTATATACTCCCTAACCATTAGGAGTACAGCCTTGCTGGAGGAAGTATATCTCCGAGGGCCAACACTGAAGGTTTATAGCTTTGCCCCAGTGCAGTTCACTCAGCTTCCTGTGTGGAGAAGTACGATCTCGACTTCCGGTTTAGCCACCAGCTGCCACACCTCCCCTGCCATTACGGACTCTTCCACTGCAACCACAAGCCCAGGTAAACTCTTCGTAACTCAAGTTACCTTTGGTTCTGGTGTTTTAGCTCAGTAACAGAGATACTAATGGCTAATAGACTGCTGTTCCAGATGACAAGCTAAAAGCAACTCCATATTGGGAATCGTCAGTAGTGTGCAACCCTTGATTCCAGATCAAAGTATCTGGCTTGGCCAATTTGTGTGAAAGGCTGTGAAGCATTTACCCCACTGGAAGAAGTGAGTTACTGGGAAGCAGGCCTTGAAGTCTTACAGCCTAGTCCTGCTTCCTGTCAGCTTTCTGCTTCCTGACTTCAGATGCAATGTGACTGGCCAATTACCTCACACTCCTAACACCACCATGACCTCCCCACATGGAGGACCAAGGCCCTTCTAAACCATGGGCCAAACAAGTCCTCCGTTCTTTAAGCTGCCTCTTTTCAGGCATTAACAAATGTACATAACAAATACAAACTCTGAAACTCTCATGTGATGTTTGGTGTTTTAAGCTGCAAGGAGTGTGTGCGTGCGTGCGTGCGTGCGTGCGTGTGTGTGTGTGTGTGTGTGTGTGTGTGTTTAGCACAGTTTGCCCCCACATCAGTAGATAAGATCAACATTGAACTTAACAGAGCCGATTGGCAGCTGAGAAGCTCAAGCATGGATGGTGTGGCTGTGCTTTTTTCTAACAAGGCAAACATGGCCCCCACCCCTGTGCTACAAGAAGAGCTCCTTCAGAAGAGAGGAGCTTGATAGGCCAGAGTGAAGCCATACCTGCGCATCTGCACAGAAAAAGTGGTACATAGAACTGAAACACGAGCAGGGAGGTTCGCTACCTACAAAGCTAAAGAAGCCAAGTGTGTTTCAGGCTTCCTGAAAACATGGAGGCAGAACCGCAAGACCCAGTTGGGTGATTTAAGGTAAAGAACAGTTTCTAAGAGCAGTAAATCTCTGCAAGTCACTATTTTTCCTCCCACTTAGGGGGGAAAAAAAGCACAGAAGGGGAACATTTGCTGTTTTTCAGTGCTGAGAGCAGTCACATCTGCCCCTTGCCATTTGGAAACTGACAACGCTGATTGGTAGCCTCTGCTAATCACTTAGCTCCCATCACTCCGAGAGAGAAACCATTACGTGCAGGAGCACTGAGCTGCTTTAGCCCAGCATTTCAGCTCCACACCTCTGACGTTATCCCTGTGGATGCTGAAGCCGTTGGGTACAGCCAGACTGTGAACTCAGGCTTGGGAGGAAAGAATGGGGAAAATCTGTGGGGTCCACTCTGGAGACTTCCCGTGGCCTTTCTTCTGGGACGTAAGTCTTTGCTCACACTATCCTTTGTCCTAGGAGACACAATTCAGCCTTCAACAGTAAGCAAACCTACTCAAAGTTATTCCCCAATAGATCCAAGTCCACCTCCCGCCTTCCCCTGGCCAATGCCCTTTGCAAAACAGCAATGAATAAGGTGAGGGGAGATCTCCATTCATGCTTCTGAGGGGACATCTCCATTCATGCTTCTGAGGGGACA
The DNA here is from genome assembly GCF_011762505.2 of Arvicanthis niloticus. NCBI lineage: Eukaryota > Metazoa > Chordata > Mammalia > Rodentia > Muridae > Arvicanthis > Arvicanthis niloticus. The sequence goes on from NC_047678.1 coordinate 42,914,335, forward strand.
ACTCCATTCATGCTTCTGCCACAGCATCCTTCACTGACCAGGTGCCAGGATAAACAATGGATGAAGTAAAGAGTTCCAAGTTCAGTCAGGTTTTTCTCATCAACTTAAGCTTCTTTTCTCTAAGATTTACCTAATCGTATCTTTAAATTTTGTGTATGCATGTGTGCACGAATGAGTATGGATGTGTACATGAGTGCAAATACCTGAGAAGGCCACAAAAGGGCTGTAGAGCCACTGGAGCTGGAGTTACAGGCAGTTGTGAGCCCATTCAACATGGGTGCTGGGAATTGAACTCAGGTCCTCTGGAAGAGTCGTACACGCTCTTAACCACTGAGCAATCTCTCCGGCTCTCAACTTGGTTTTATTAACTTCTGCTCATGCTGATACACTGATTCATGCAGCACTAGGGACTGAACCTCAGGCCTCTCACATGCTAGGCAACTACTCTACCCTGGCCCTGATACTCTAACTTCTACAGTTAGAAGAGACAGAAGGGGGAGGGGCACAGTGATCTTAAATCAACGATCTAAGATCTTGTTTATTAGCTACAAACAAAACAAAGTAAACTCAAGGAGAGTAAGTTAGTGAAACAGATAAAATGTATAGGCGGTTTTAAAATAGAGAAACTGAGGCAGGAGAGGCAGTTGGAGAGGTGGCTTACTGGTTGAGAACACTTACTACTCTTACAGAAGACCAGCAGCTCACAATCATCTGTAATTCCAGCTCCTGGAATCTAATGCCTTCCTTCTTCTGGTCTCTGTGGAAACCAGGCACACACAGGGTCCACTACTTACATGCAGACAAAACACTCATACAAATAAAACAATAAAATCCCTTTAGAAATAGAGAAAATACAAAAGGAAAAAAATTAAGGTCTAAAAAAGGTCAAATTCCTTCTTAATTCTAACAGCAGACTGACAAAAATCACTTTTTAAAAAACTAGCCATGCTAATAAAAGGTAATACAAATTATCAACATTAGGAATGAAGGGCTATAAACTGATAAAAGAAGATTAGAAGAACTTTATTCATGGCAATAAATCATTCATTACAGGTGAAATGAACAATTTCACGAGAACTACAACTTATTAAAGCTTATGCAAGAGAACATAAGCCCAGAACTAGAAGACCCAAGCCTTAAAGAGGCTTTCCAAGGTGCTTCCTCCAAGGAAATTAAAATCCCAGATAGTTTCGTTAACATATTTTATCAAGCTTTGAACAATAACAAAAACATATATCAGTTTTACATAAACTCTTCCAATAAGTAGATGATTTATTAACGTTTCATGAAGCCAACTTGTTTATGAGGCCAGCATGTCCCTACTACCAGCACTGGGGAGAAACAATTCTGTCGCTCTTAACAGTGTGACCTTCAGAGGGAAGTGCCAGGAACACATCATGCCCACAGTTATCCGTGCCTTTTTAAGAAGCTCTGAGTGGGGGGGGGGGGGGGGAAGAATGAAGTTGCAGTGGAGGAGCCATTCATTAAATGGGAGCACAGGAGCACGGGAGCATGGGAGCACGGGAGCACAACCCAATGCCCATTGAAGAAATCCCACCTAAGGCCATAGCAAATGCTCTAAAACAGCTGGAGTGGAACAGGAGTGGGTTTTAGAGATGGGAGTTGGGGAGGCTCCTGGCTGCAAAGTGAGGCTCGGCTCCGTACCTATAAGGAGACACCGGGCTGACAGATGGGAGAGGACAGTATTAAGGTGCATACAGACACAGGCCCAGTGTCAAAGGCACTAGACTTGGCTGGTAGAAGGCTCAGTGGTACAGCTTACTTCACAGAAATAAAAAAATAAATGTGTATACGTGTGTACGAGTAGATGCTGAGGACAGAGCTCAGCTGGCAGCGAGCTTGCCTGGCATGCACGAAGGAAGCCCTGGTTCCATCCGCAGCACACGTAAACCTGGAGAGGTGATGCACACCTGTGATCCCAGCACTCAGGAGTGGAGCAGGAGCATCCTGGTCAAGGTCATCCTGGGCTACATAGTGAGTGTAAGTCCAGCCTGCGCTACATGAGACCCTTTGTTTCTTTTGAAAAAAAGTATAGCTGGGCAAGGATGGCTCACCTCTTTGCACTCAAGAGGCAGAGGCAGGCAGATCTCCGGGTTCGAGGCCAACCTGGTCTACAGAGCGAGTTCCAGGACAGCCAGGGCTACCCAGAGAAACTCTGTTCAGAAAACTAAAAATAGTAATTAAATAAAAATTTTTAAAGATTACAAGTGGATATTGTCAAGAGGGGCTGAGGCAGAGCTCAGCGGTACCAGGCCTAGCATGTATGAAGCCCTGTGTTCAGTCAGCCGTGGGAGGAGGGGAAGGGAGAAGGCGGCACAGAGGAGAAACAGAAAGAAGGGAAGGAGGGCAGAGTGCGTAGAGTTCCCGAAAGCTCTTTGACATTTATACCATTTCCTAGCGGGATGGCATATTCTGGCAGGTGCAGACTGTAAGTTGAAATAGTGCTTGTTGGTGTGTTTCCAAGAAAAGGCCATTGAGAAGAGGGGTTGGATTATTTGAGTTCTATCTGCGGGCACCTTAAAATGGGAATTTGACAGATTAGTTACAATTGAGATGATTTTCCAGTCAAAAGCTCTTTGCCACTGGTCTGAAAGTGAGTCTGAGTCTTGAACAAAGATTTAGTGCAATGATTCACACTTACTGGCACTGCGGCAAGCACATTCCAGAAGAAGAGGGCCCGGCCACTGAATGATCCTTTTATGCTTTAAATTCCAGCAAGGAGGACCAGAGGCAGAGTTCCTGATCCACCATGCAGTGTGTGAGTTATGTATGACCTTAGATGAGGTTCTCAGAGAGCTTCCAGTTGGTGTCTAACTGCTACAAAGGGTGTCACAAAATGCATTTACAGCCCTACTGATACGATGACAGCCATCAGCACTGTGCCACTGATTAAAGAGAAACTTATGAAATTGCTTCTGGTCTCCCGGCATTATTAATGGGGGAGGTCTTCCAAGATGCCTGGCGGGTATCTGAAGCCTCAGCAGCACCGCATTCTGGATGCTCAGGGTTTCCCCACACCTACACGCCGATGGGACCGCTTCATTTCCAATTAGTCATGGTAAGAGATTAACCATAACTATTAGTTATAAAACAGGATAATTACCACAGACTGGAATCGGAGTTATTTAAAATTTGTGAATTGTTCATTTCTAGAGTTTCCTATTTGAGGGTTTGCCATGGCAACAGAAACAAGAAGGCAAAACTGTAGCTGAGCATGGGCTCTGTGCACATAGGGCACCAAACAGGCCGGCTCCCAGTGAAGCAAACTGTGTGCTTATTGTTTGGCTACATCTTAGTAGGTGTCTGAACACTAGTCCTGACAGCGAGGAGACCCAAGCAGGATCTCTGTAAGATGACAGAGAGATGGCCCTGATGGGAAGGGGCCTAAATTCTGACCCCCTCAGCACACTTAACACACATCTGTGAACTTCACTGTAGAGTTCCTCAAGACTTAGATACTGGAGAATCTGTGGGCATCGGGGACTTTAGTATGAAACCCTTGACCCCTTGACCAAGGCTGTGAGACAAGTCAAGGACACAGTCACCTACTGCCTGATGCTCTGCAGCTGTAAAATGGCCGACGGAACCAAGTAGGATGAGAAGTACCATTTAACCAAATCCAGAAGCATTTGGCTTCTTGTGCTGGGGCAACGCGTGTGCATGTCGAGAGCGTCCCAGGCAGGCTCCTGGCTCAGACATAGAGATGCTGGGCATCATTTTATGTCCTAGAACAAGGTAAAATTGAGGAACAGTCCCGGACTATGATTAATGGCCTTTGGCATAAGGAATAGCCTTTGGCACACTGCCATCTAGTGGCCAAAAGGAAAACTCACAACACAGAAGGGGAGGCTTGAGGATTCTAGGTCCTCTCTGAAGAGCAGAGTAGCTGTTTTAAATAAATCCTCTGCCCTTGCTTGTCTCAACAGCATCTGTCCCCAGACTGGTTTTAAAAATAAAAGTACGTCCTGTGTAAAGCTATGCCTGCAACTGGTGCTGAGCTAAAGCTCACGCCCCCATCCCACACCTGATTGTCTGACATAGGGAGACTGAGGCAGGAAGATGGAGCCTTACAAGGTCAGCCTGGGCTGCATAGAAGACTCTACATCAAAGAACAAATAAAAATAATTTAAAACTAAATACCCATCCACTGTTCTTTAGAAATAACCCAACCTGTCTCTCCAGGCCCTTCTGGGCACACTGGCAGACAAAGCCAGGCTCCCATTAACTAAGTGCAGAAACCACCAAAGTAAGAGACTTAACATCTTTTGTTTTGTATGCATGCATATGTGTGTATACAGGTCCACATGTGTGGGGGTGCATGGGATACAGATGCATGAGTAGGGTGTGTTTATATACAGGTGCTCTGTGTACATATGCATGGTCTCTGGAGTCATGAATGCTGTCATTCCCATCTGCCTGTGTGACAAGCCTATTGTTTCTGTTCATTAACACATTCAGGGGACTTGTGCCGTCTCATTTCGGGTCTCATGAAAAGGCACTCTCCACGTGTTTAGATGGTGAACGTGAGGAGAGTGAGCGGCAGCTATCTCATCTCCATCCTGGTGAATCACAGCCTCCACCATAACTACTTTCTGTCTCCACCACAGTCTCCACCATAACTGCCTTCTATGTCTCCACCACAGGACCCTCCTTACTTTCCTAGTCACATCCTGGAGAAGTGTGTACTGTTCCTGCTCCCTGGATGGAACAGAAGGGACAGGATGCCTTTCTTTCCTCAACACCCAAGGCCAGCAGGGTTCCTTTTGTCTGTCTGTATACCTGAGTTACCTGGGCTTCTAAACAGTATGGATGTTCTTCATACCACCAGGGAAACAGCAGGCAGTTGCTTTCCCAAGGCAATGTTGGGAAGAGAACAAAGCCACAGCCTCAAGCTTTCCCCTCATAACCTCCCAGCTATGCCACACTCAGATGCCTACACGTCCACAGATGCCTATATGTCCACTGTGCTGTGAGTACCCGGATCCTATAGACAGCAGCAGACACAGTCTCCCCACTGTGTAGTGAGTTCCCAGCTCCTATAGACAGCTGCAGATAGAAGGGCACAACTGTTGAAAGAAAGGCTCCAGGGCAAATTCAGAAGAAACAAATTTCCTAAAGGATGTTACAAAATGTGTTTTAATCAAGAAAAAAATGAGACCCTTGGCATCTCTCCACAATCTAGAGCTGAGGGCCCAAGGAAAGAGACTGGGTACAAGGGTGTCTATTCTGATCCATATCTCTTTAAATGTGTCTCCTCAAACCGGGGGCCTCTGAAGCCAGCATTGTACAGAAAACTAATTCCAGCTCACTTTTTGTTACATACTTACTTATTTACAAAGGTAGTATGGTATGTTGTGTATGCGTACATGTGTGTGTGCAGAAACCAGAGAAAAACATCAGACATGTGATGGTTTGAATGAGCATGGCCCCCGTATGCTCAGATGTTTGAATGCTTGGCCCCCAGCTGATGGACCAGCAGAGCCAGAGCCAGAGATTGTGTACAGGTGCACATATGTGTGTGCACTTAAATTGTGTTTTATTACATTTCCGTTTCCAGTATTTCTGAGTTTTCATTTCTAATATTTCTGAGTTTTCACTCCTACTCTCGATTACTCTGTTGAATTTCTTAGCCACGTTGCTAGCTTTCTTGTTCAGGTTTCACACTGACTTCTCATCTGCTTATTTATCCGAATTAAAGTAACTTTGGGTTTTTTGTTTGTTTGTTTGCTTTTTTTTAGAATTTCTGTTTCTCACTGAGACGTCATGTGCTTTTGCAGGAGTCATACTGCCTGCATTTTCATATTTCTTGTGTTTCTGTATTGTAACTGTGCATTGTTGTGTGATAGATGCGTATTTCAGGGGTCTCTCCACTCTCTTCCCTACTATTACCTTATGAAGTCCTTTTAGGGGGCAGGCTTCTCTCGGGTTTATGATCTTACTACCACTTAGAAGGGAGAAAATGGCTGCAGTATTAAAAACTACAATTTAAGAACAATCGAGGTATTAAAATGTAATAAAAAGGCAACCAACAGCATTGAGTGCTTCCTCAATAAGGTCAGAAAGAAAAAGCCAAGACAGTAAACAGGACAGGCTATGACTCTACGAGCTAACAAAGGCTGTAATAACTGAGCTGTAAAATAAGAAGTCCAGTGTGGCCATTCATGGCCATTCATGATTCTGATCACAGCACTTGATAGGTTGAGTAGGGGTCATAAAGCAAGGTATGTCATTTACACCTACAATCCCAACACTTGGGAGGGTGAAGAGGGCCAGCTTGTGTGATACAGCAGGATGCAGCAGCCAGCTGAGCTACATAGGCACACTCTCAAACAAAAGAAAAGAGGAATAAGAAGCAAGATATCAAATAGCCAAAGATTTTAAGCCCACTCGTTGGTGGACAATTCTCTAGGAATCTTGACTTAGTACCTATGGGATAAAGATGTAAGAGATAAATATAAGTCTGTGGAGACAGCTCAGTGAGTAAAGGTGCCTGCTGTGCAAGCGTTAGGACCTGAGTTCAAATCCCAGACCCACATAAAAGCCTGACACATACAGTATTTGTCATCTCAGTGTGCTCCTCATATGAGAGATAATTCCCAGAAGCTCATATGCCAGCTAGCCTGACCTATATAGAACAACAAAAGAGAACCTGTATCGAGCAAAAAATGAAGACACACACCCAAGACTGTCCTCAGCCCATATTCAGACAGTGCTCACATGTGAATATATATATATATATATATATATATATATATATATATATATGTATATATATATACATATATATATATACATATATATATATATATACACACACACACACACACATATATACACACACTTAAAGAAAAAAACTGTTTAAAGCAATGGATGGAAAATTGATTTCTCTTGTATGTGTGACAACGATCTGCTAACATCTCATTTTTAGAACTGCAGTAAACTATTCATTTGCAAATGTGTGTATGTTGATGACATTGTTTTAGAAAAACACTATTTTCAGAAGGATGCAAGAAGGGAGAAAAGAGATTCTGAGGGTCCCAACCCGTTTATTAACTGGGAAGATATTTCAGGTAAATGTGCAAATATTAAAGAAAATACATCCATCAGATTCCTAGAAGAAAGAAGGCACTAAGCTCTGGGATCCTTCTTATTCCAGCTGTTGTGACTAGCCTCGGCCAACAAAGAAAAAGTCTGTGAGTCAGTGCACTGTGAAGGAGAAGAGGGGAAGGCTGGCCTTTACAGAAAGTCAGATACAGTTAGAGACCTTAGAGACCTTACTTCTCGGCCATGGAGACCTACCATCTCTGCGTTTGCTGAAGGTAATGGAGATGAGGTTGCTGCACCCCACAGAGATGCCACTTGAAGCTCTAGTGTGGCAGTTGCCTCAAGAGGTGTGGTTGAACACCGCAAGCAAGTTCTCCATGCAGAAATCTTGTGCATAGAAAAGGGTAATTAAGTAGTAATTGGATAAAACGTGGAGAGAGGGTCTTATTGATGTTCAGTGTCTACAAGAGTCACTTTGTTTCCAGAATGCACTGGTTCCATAATAGGCTAGGTAGGCATCTTGGTTAGTTTTTCGTCAACCTGACACCACCTAGAGTCACCAGGGAAGAAGAATCTCACCCAAAACAACACCTCTACAGGATGGCTGGTAGGCAAATACAAAATGCAAACTTGTAGGGCATTTTCTTATTTAATGATTGATGTGGGACAGCCCAGCCCACAGGGAACAGAGCTACCCCTGGGCAGACGGCACTGGGTGACAGCCGTGAGCAGCAAGCTAGTGTTCCTCCACGGTTTCTGCTTCAGTTCCTGCCTCCGGCTTCCTGCCCTGACTTCATGATGAACTGGAAGCTGGAAGCCAGATAAACTCTTTTCTCCCCTAGCTGCTTTTGGTCATGTCCCTTATCAAAGCAAACCAAGGCAGCAGGTGACTCCAGCGCAACAAAGACCTAGTTCTCCGAAGCAAAGGGCTGTGCTGTCACCTCTTTATGACCCGGCAGCTCAAACTTCAGCAGGTTATTAACCTCCACCTGGAACTGCTGGGGTTTTAAATCAATGGTTGTTTGGGAAGGTCAAAGCAGAACCGAAGAGACAGCAGTCAATATTTAAAAGCAAAATGCTGGTGCTTGCTTCGTCTAGTTGGTCCGTTAAGGATGCGAACACTAGTAGGACGGCACCAGGTAGATGCACTGAAAATCAATTTTGCAAGCCTTCTTTATCTCAATGCCACAACTTCTTACTTGTGTTCTGCCTCTTATGCCTGTGTAGTCAAGTGCATTGTGGTAAGAAATTGCTGCTTTGTTTGTGAAGAGGTCGTGCTTGCAATGATACTCCAACAGCTTCAATTTATGGAACGTTTCTGTATTTTTTCAAAACATCTGAGTCTCATTTTTTATGGTTGTAAGGGTAACTTACTCACATCAACCCATCGTGCAAAACAACTTGGTGAATGTTGAAAATTGAAGGAGTTAAGAGTAAAAAAGGTAACAGAGGTGGTCACGCGACTGCTGTGCTCTTCCACTGGACTCAGTTTACTTTTATTTTAAATTTTAAAAGAAAAGGTAACATGGAAATTATGAATTAATGCACACAGCACTGAGCGTCATCAGCCGCTCAGTCACAGGAAGACTAGGATGTGTGCCACTCACTGGGAAAAACAAACGAACACCAAAAAATGCATTGCCACCGATAACATTATGAAAAAATGAATAAAGTTCAAAAACAGAATTAAATGAAAAAATTACAGAATTAAATGACAAATCACCATGTAATTTAATCACCCAACCTAGTCTGTTGAAAACTTTATAGAGCAAATAAGTAACTACCTATCTTCACGTTACAGCAACAGAGGGGGGGATGGTAGCAAGCTGTAGGTTTAGAGAGGCCTAAAGAATTTTTTTAAATTACATCTTTTATTTACTTGTATGTACATGTGTAGGCATGTGCATGCCATAGCTCACAAGTGGAGGTCAGACCATAATTTAAAATACAACAGACCCTTTTGCAAAGCAAAGGATTATTCAGGTAGCAAGAGAATGTCACAAAGAACTAGAAGGTAACTAATCTTTACTATCATCTTTGTTTTTAATATATTTTATATGTTTATATACTTTTTAAAGATGTTTGTATTTTTTTAATTAAAATTTTTCTAATTCTCAATTATATGTGTGGTGTGTGACAAGCTTTCCCTGGGGAGATGCAACATACACATCTACTCACCCCAGATTGTGATCCCAGGAAGACCAAAGTGAGTCTGGATTTCAAATCCAGATTCCACCAAAGTCCTTCTTGGCAAACTAATTTGGTTTTTTTTTGGGGGGGTGCTTACATGAATATGGGTGACAGGTTACTTACAGAGCAGAAATGACTCAAAGACAGCTGTTTGGTTCACCAAAACACAACCCATCTTGGGTGACAGCTCACAAGCTGGGAACCTGGAGCACACTGTGCAGCCTGCAGGCATTTCTGCAGGCTGGAGAGTGTCCTCTCCAGGTAGCTCAGTTGACCTAAGTCCCTTCCTGACAGCTTGGCTTGTATTTGTCTCTTTCAGGCTGCTAGGTGGTCCTAGAGTCTTCTTTGCAGCTTGTCTTGTCTGAGAGTGGGTCTTAGCAGTTTCAGGAGCTTCCTGAAGCTATTTTGAGTTATTTCCTCCCTGAATGAGCTTCCTGCAGGATGGAATGCTTTCATCTCTGAGGAAACTGGTACACAACACTCTGTCTAGCACATTCTTTCTGTACCCTCTTCCACCATGACCCCTGAGTGATGGAGGGGGTGACCATAGATACCCACCTGTGGCAAAGAATTAGGCCACTGTGCCAGAGCAACGGGACCATCACCTGTGGTTTTGAGTTGAGGCTGACAACAGTGATCCAAAGATATAAACACACGTCTGTTTGACAGGCATATCCCATCCATATGATGAGAAGCAGCAGTGGCCTTCCCACTAGGGGCAGCCACATGGCTTTAATCTGTATTCCCACTAATGGATGTAAACGTCTCCTTGTGGAGAGAAACTGGGCTTTAATATCCAATCAGATGGTTGGTTGTATCCATAACCATTCTTTCATCTCTGAGGAAACTGCTACACAACGCTCTGTCTAGCACATTCTTTCTATACCCTCTTCCACAATGATCCCCGAGTGACGGAGAGGGTGACCACCCTTTCACTAGATGGCACAGCTTGTCTGGAATTTCCATCATGGAGCATGATCCCCGCCCCCACCTTTTGTAGCAACCTCTGGCACTGCAGGAGCTAGCTCAGAGAAGGAAGACCTTGCAGGCTGAAGTCTAGCTTTATTCCGCCAAGTCCTGCAACCAATGTATGCAATGTCTTCAACCATAGGGTCTTATTACTCAGGTATGTAATACAACCAACTACTGTGGCGATAGATTTCCCCTTTTAGATGCCCTTGAGGCCTCCTTTTACAACAACCCCTAGAGAGGTAACTGAGACCTGGCACTGGGAGTTTCAAACAACAACCTTTTTGGTAGCATCTGTTTTTCCCCTTGCAAGATACCCTGTGGACTCTTTGTGAACTAATGCCTCAGACTTACTCCATAAGGTGCCCTCACATGTCTCTCCAGTGGCTTTCCAATCTACCAATGACTGAGGAGAGAACTGTGTTATCTATATAACAAACCTTTCTCAGAGGAATGGGCAGGACAACCCAACGACCTGAATCACAATCTCATAACAAATAGTTGGATTACCGAGATCACCTTGGGGAAGTACTCTGAAAACCTGTGTCATCTGTTTTGAACCTCAGAGTTTCACAACTAAAAGATACCAAAGTGGAACATAAGCCACATCTAATGCATCCCGGAAGAGTCTCATCCGCTTGTATCAGTTGCCTCTTCCACAGATAAGGTTGGGTACCAAATCGTGGATGGGGCAGTAACTTAAATTAGTTCTCTGTACTCCTCAGTCTGAACCATTGTATTTCCATAACCTGGGGCTCTTCCATGAAAACTACCTACACTTCTACCCTGATTGATGCAGAGCTTGGCTTAATGTGATTAACCCTACCCCCTAGATCTAAGGGAGAGAACAGCCCTGCTCACCCCTGCTGCATTTGCTAGCTTCCTGGGTCAGAGAGACCCTGGGTTGGCACAATGTCTTCCCATTTATCATACCTGACTGTTAGGGGAGTTCCTAGTTGGGCAAACCATCACTACCTCTAGTATAACCTTTCACTAGAGGAAAATGAACCCCCTCAGTCTGGAGGGATAATTACCCACCCTGGGACAGGCTTGATCAATTTCACCTGTACTGTTTTATGTCTTCTGTGAACTGCCCCTCTGGCTTTAAAGCCATCCAGAAGCCTCCTAGTTTGGGTCTCTCTTCTCCTAAGGTGTCAACAGCCACCAGCCCATGAGGGAGGAAGGAGCAGAAGCCTGGAGCAGGGGTCGGTTGTCTGTGAGTATGGAGAGTATGGAGGAGGGACTTGGGAGACAGCTGCAGTGAGGCAGCTCAACTTTATTGTTCCAGAGGTAGGTGTATAAGGGCTCTTAGGAGCACCAAAGGGAAGGGCTGGCTGGTTATCACACAGCACCTACTTATCATTCGGTGGGAAGCTGGACTGGGACTTGCGTGCTGCGTCATGCACAGGGTCTTTCTTTAGATAAGGTCGGGTGTCTGTGCTCAGAGATACTCTCCAAGTAAAGTTAGGCAGAGAAACGGAAACCCCAGCTGAGAAAGGGAGTCCTCCATTTTGCAGAGCTTGAGAGCTATGTGAGTGTGATAACAGGCTCTCTGACACCTTAGCACACAGTTTGGCTCTCCATCAATTTTCTCCTTAGGAACTTCAGCTCGCCACTAATCTTGCCACCATGTCTTTTCGTAATACAGGCTTCTTCCTCTGTTTCACCTTTCTTTCTTCTCTAGGTTGCACTTAGGCACTTGTCACATGATGGTCTACAGAGCTTAGGTCTGCCTCTTTTGACATAGAAAGCCTATTTTATAAAGATCTTGTCCCCACAGAAAGAGCTCAGTAAAGCCACTGAGGATCCAAACCAGCCTCGTGGTCATTCATTACTGAACACATCTTCTCTCTAACTCCTCTGTGAACATGCTTCTATCTGGCCCAGTGAAGTGGAATTCAAACATAACTTTTCCAATTCCCAGTTCCCTCAGTAGCCCCTGGCCCCTGACCCCTAGTCCTTGATATTTATGAGAACCTCAGATGAGGATTAAAGTGTTCCTAGTGGCTCTGATTATCCAGTCTATCAGGAACTGACTTCCCTTTCATGCTGTCTGAGGCTAGGCAGCCCTTGCATTAAGGAGGAATGGATGTTATATGACCCTGTGTTTCTGCCTCCACAGCAGTCAAACTGATGCATCAACTCCTGTGTCCCATAGCCTCACAGTGACAGGTTGTTTCGTTTATTGTTTAAAAGACTTCTCCAATTCCAGCAGGTCAGGTACTGAATGGTTCCTGATCACCCCAGTTTCCTGTATTGGACCACTGTTGAGGTCCCCATTGTTAAGCTGAAACCCCTGCTCACTGCCGCACAAGCTGGGGAACCTCATATCTGCCTTCCTTCCCCCAACCCCACTTACATTGAAAAACTCTGAACAAAGGAACTCCAAACAAAAGCCCAGCTCCGCCTTCTTGGGAGCTGCTGCAACCTCCTCCCCTGATGCTGCCAGCCACCCAAGTCACCTCCTCAGTGCTGGCTCTTGACCTTATGTGGGCACAGACCCAGCTTGTGACTGATACCATCACTCCTCATCTCAGGTCTACAAAGCTTCTTTGACCTAGCCAGGCTGTGCAACTTCCTCAGCCCAGTTCTTCTGGACTGATGAACTCACCCAGGAGTAGCTCCTAATAAACCCACCTTTATCTGCTTTTAGTCTGGTCTAATCTGGCCTGTATCTGTGTCACCCAGGGAGAGAAAAGGCCTATCTATCATCTTGGGGCTGAAACCAGGAGGTATAGCAGTAATTGGCTCCACCAATTTGTGCTCCCTGCAGTTTGCCCCCTTCCAGCCACCAACCCAGGAACTCTTTGGATCCATGAATGAAACACACACATACATACATACACACACACACACACACACACACACACACACACACATTTTTGAACTGCTTTGGCTAGTTCAAAGGCTGGGCAATTCTAATTCTCAGCCCAGCTATCATAGATTCCTCTCCAGTACTCCTGACTCTAAATCTATGATCTATCTTTGCTGCCTGTTCCTTCTTGGAGGCCCCCTGGTCTTTGCTGCTCAAGACTCTTCTGGGCAGCCCTTTTGGGGGCCTCAATCCTTCTCACCCACATTTTGGATGATTTTCCTTCTGTAGCATTAAATCTGATACATCTCCCTCTGAAACGTGGTGATTCTCTTCTCCTCTTCTTCCCCTGCATCCTAGTCCGTGCAAATCTAAAGGTCCTGCACCATCTCCCTTTGCCCAGCCATTGACCACTGGCATCTTTATTGATTAATCAAAAGCCAATTGGGGACAAAGACCTTCGGAGTATAGACAAGCAGATTCCCACTTAAATCAAAGCATTAGAACCAATCCCCAACAAGGAGTTAAGACCCTCCAGTGGTCTGGGCCCCTGTTGTTTGGTGCCCACTCCTCTCCCTCTCTCTCCCTGCATTAGATTTTCAACTCAGGGCAAGTCAGCATTTCCCAGCCATGGCCTAAGAGGTATTGGGTGCCTCTTTCAGATCCAGAACCCCTGGGATCACCTGCCAAGCAGCAGCCAGTCCAAGGCAAACCCATCCATTCTGGAACAAAGACAGCCTTTATTCTGGTAGTCTTGGGAATTTGGAAAAGTTCTTTTCAAAGCTACTCAACCTCCCACTGTTCAACAACAAGCTGTTCCGAAGGACACCTCACAATAGTCTTTGGTTTCCAGAAGAGGCTCGGAGACGAACAATGCCTCCTCAGCCGCCCCTGGGTGGCCTGCTACAAAATTTATCCAAATTGTGTTTGTCTCAGGTCTTGCATCCACAATGTCAGATTCTCCTTTGTTCTGTGGCCTGGCTTCAGTAACCACCAGAGGGCACTCTTGACTTTAACATCCTCCATGATCTTAACATTTTGCTGCCTGTTTATGGGCAGATGGTTAGAACTCTCTTCTGTCCAGGTTTTCTTGGGACCCGCACTCTTGACTCTCCCTCTGTAGCCACCTTTCTACAGCTCAGATCCCACTAGCATAGATGGTCACACTCGCATCCCCCTTGCCTCCAAGGATTCAGACCCCAAAGCCGAGTCCCCTCCCCTAACTGAACCCCACATACTCCTCCCCTTTCTACACCACAGCACATTCACCTGTTCCAACTGCAGTGGCTGCTCCAAACCATGCCACCCCTGAGGCATGTACAGGCCTCAGTGACCATCTTCCCCTTAGGCCCATATAGGGATACTGCGACAACAGCCCTCCAAGCCTCTCCCCACTCTCCACTGCCATGGATCCCAAAATGTGGGGAGCCGACAGAAGGCAGCTATCATCCTTGCAGCCATCTTGAGCCGTATACCCTGAGAACATACTTGATTACAATAGCCTACAACAGCTGAGCACACTCTGATAACATCTTGTTTTAGATACCCAGGATTTTCCCTTGGGTGTGTGAGACTTAAAGGTGTGATTTAGAGCCAAGACTTAAGGGCGGGACTTAAGGTGTGATTTAGAGATAAGACCTAAGGGTGTGACTTAAGGGTGTGACTTAGAGGCGTGGCTTAGAAGTGAGACATATAAAAGGTGAGAGGCAGACAGAAGAAATTATTATTATTAGACATTAGCCACTTAGCACTTGGAAGAAGTAACTTGGAACTTGGAGGCACTAGGGACTAGGGACTAGGAACTAGGAACTCAAGACTTGGGACTTGGAGAGAAGAAGAGAGACTGAAGAATAAAGGGGATTGAATCACACTCTGTCTGGTCTCCATTCCTCGTGTCCGTCCTCACTCTCTCTCTCTTGCTAAACCCTGACTCGTGGACCAGAGCAGCCTGGGGCAGTACGGGCTCTAACAATTTAGCCCCCAAGGCTTTTGACAGTGTGGGTTCCAACATTGACAGAGCGGTCCCTGACATTTTGGCCCCCAAGTGTGGGACAGCTCAGGCCACACCACCAAAATTTGTTCCAGCTGCACCACTCCAACAGTCCCACCTCCTCCTCACTGGCATGCTCCAAAATGCCCCCTCATTTCATCCCAAAGTAAACTACAATGCTATTTATGGCCTTGTGATAGCAGTCCCCTCAGCCAAGGTCCTTGCCATTTTCCCAATTTATTAATCCTTTCCTGTCCTGACAACTGCCTTCAGCTTAAACCTAATCATACAACACTTATTATAAACTGTATAGGTTGACCTGATGCTGCTTGTATTCTAATGCTAATTTGGGGCCCTCAAGACTGGTGCCCCAGAGATGAGCATCTGCACATAAGCCACTGAATGATCCTGTCCCCATTTCATTGTGATTGGTAAACAAAGATGCCAACAGCCAATGGCCTGGCAGAACAGACACAGGCAGGATTTAAGGTTTGCAGTCTTGGAGAGAGAGCACTACAAGGAGGGAAAGGGCAGAAAGAGCTGTCATGGAATGAAGGAAGAATGAGCAGGAGGGAGAAGGAGAGAGAGCTGTCATGGACTAAGGGCCAAGAGAACATGGCCCAGAGGGCCACTCAATTGGAGTCAAGTGCAGCCCTGGTGAAATACAGTAACAGTAAGTGATCATAGGAAAGGAGACTCTTCACAGCCTGGAGGGTAGGCAGCTGCCCAGCTATTGTGCTGCCTAAGGCAATTTAAAATATAAAAGCTGTGTGTCTTTCATCTGGGAACATAAATGGTCCCAGGCAGGATAGAAGCCTTGGGCCAAGATTTTTACTATTTACTATTTTTTACTACAATAAAGTGGTTTTTTTTTTGGTTTTTTTTTTGTTTTTTTTTGGTTTTTCGAGACAGGGTTTTTCTGTGTAGCCCTTGGCTGTCCTGGAACTCACTCTGTAGACCAGGCTGGCCTCGAACTCAGAAATCCACCTGCCTCTGCCTCCCAAGTGCTGGGATTAAAGGTGTGCGCCACCACCGCCCGGCATAAAGTGTTAAAATAATCAAAACAAATTAATTATCAAGTATCTCATAATCATATTCATAATATGCCCATATATACTTATAGTTATGATTAATTACCAACATAGGCTTTATTTGGCCTCCTATGTCTGTTTTATATATATGAGATTAAATTCTCTCTCTCTCTCTCTCTCTCTCTCTCTCTCTTTTTTTTTTTTTTTTTTTTTTTTTTTTTTTGGTTTTTCAAGACAGGGTTTCTCTGTATAGCCCTGGCTGTCCTGGAACTCACTCTGTAGACCAGGCTGGCCTCGAACTCAGAAATCCACCTGCCTCTGCCTCCCAAGTGCTGGGATTAAAGGCGTGCGCCACCACCGGCCAGCAAATTCTCTCTGTATATGTTGTAAGGGTCCATGAATCAATGGAGAATGATACCCCAGACTCAAAGAGTATGCAAAAGCAAAGAGCATGTATTCTACAGAAATGAAGCATGCAGGGGACTACCATTCATCAAACTGGAAACCAGGAGGTAAACTCACAGGCTCAATTTAAAGCAGATAGGGGAATTCCAGGGAGGGAGTAGGTGACCTTTGTCATGATTGGTTGGCTTGGTGTCTAGGGATATTAGTGTCCTTGGGATTGGGATTTGGGAAAGTCTAGGAACTTGGCTGGGAAGGCCTGGAAACTGTTGCTGACTCACTGTATTTTTGCCTCTGGCCAGATGGCAAAGCAGTTCCTGACTGACTGACTGACTGACTGACTGACCGCTTTAGTTTTCCTAGGAACTGACCTGCCCAGACTTGACCAGTTCTGGGAAACAGAAACTTAGGCCTAGTCTCCTGAACTGCCAATATGGAGACTATTATTTTGAGTTTCTGTTGCTTATCACTTATATAACTGTTTAAAAGGGAAAACAAAAAAGAAAGTAAAAGCTCCCATTTATTCCCCTGTGGTGGCTCAGACCTGTAGCAGGATATTCTGCTACATTGTATTCACAGTGGAGCTTGATGATTGCGCAGCAGAAGAGGAGGTGGAGCTGGGAGAGAAAGGGAGGAAGGGGAGGGGAGAAAAAGAGGAAGGGGAGGAGAAGAAGGAGGCTATCAGCCATTGAGAACCACAGATGGGTCGAAAGCTGTCCTGGGCAGCAACTTCTATAAAAAGGTTAGATATTGGGTAACAACTCTAATTGTGTGGGCATCTTGTTGATCAAGCATTTCTAGATAATCATTAAGCTTTAAGAGTCTCATTTCTACCTGGTATTGTGAGGATGGCAGATATTGTCTGGGGCTCAGCGTGGGGGATTGGCAGAGCCTGCACATCTAGCTAGCTGGAGCCCGGGTAAGAGCTGAGGAGCTGAGGAACATGGTGGCTGCCGGGAACAAGCTGGATATTTTCTAAATATCACCCTTACACAGGCCTGTAGTTCCAGCACTTGGGAGACAGGCAGAAGAAACATCCAAGTTGAAAGGCAACATGAGCTACACAGTTCGTTCCACGGTTATCTCAAAACAACAACAAAGTTCAATGAATTAGCAACAATTGGAAGTTACCTGTTATACAGTTTTCTGTAATGGTGAACATTGTTTAGAGGAAATATTTAAGATTTAATGTGCAGCTCCACTCCAGCCAATTGATCAAGTTCTTGATTAGAGGTGGGAATTATATCCCAAATGTATTGCATTTCTAATTATCAAATTGTGTTCTTGTCTGCATCAAATGCTGCTATCTCCCCTCCCCACATTAATATGAATTCCACTCTCCATGTAAATGCATTGGCCTTGCTCTTCCAAAGGACCCCAGCAGCACCCTTGTGAGTGGCTGCTAACAACTGTAACTCTAGTTCTAGGGCATCTGACACCCTCCCACAGACATGCGTGCAGGCAAAACACCAATGCACATAAAATAAAAAAAAAAACTTGAAAAAACAGAGGAAATATTTACTGTGCTAGGCTTGTAAAAAATAAAATTGTTTTTAACTTGAATAAGCAATGAGGAAACTGCCCCTACCTTGAATGTACCCTGTGAGCTGACTTGAAAATGGACTACTTCCTGGTACGGTTGGGCTATTCTTAAAAAATAAAATAAATAAAATAAATAAATTGCTGATTGCTGCAAAACATTTCACTGTCTCAGCTATTCTACAAGGTGATGAGTCACAGGCTAAATTGCTAAGGTCCAGTTTTGTATCAAATGCTTGCTTGTTTGAATGGCTGAGACACCTACGGGATACCTGTTAGAAAAACAAGACTTGCCTGCACCCAGACAGGACGTGAGTTAATATTGCTCCCAAAACTATTACTTTATGGATTTTGTCTTTATAATCCTTAGGCTAACAATAACTGGGTCCTTGCCCAGAGAACCCTGGTCCTGGCCAGTCTCCTTTTAATAAGAAACTTCTAATTTACTAAAACTAAAACTTGAGTCAGACTAGTGAATCTCTGAATGACCACCACACCCACAACGTTTTCCACTGAAGAACACTTTTCTTCTACAAGGTCAGTAAGACAATACCGATTAAATATTCACAAACGGACACAGTAGACAGGATCCAAAATAACACACAAGGAGGTTAAATTCCATTCCAATCTTTAAGCAAAGGAGATTTGTGAAGGGTCAAGATGGGGCATACCAGGACCCTCTTTCAACGGAGAGGCACGGCCTGGCAAGCTGGTCAAACTTGACTGAACCGATTCAAGGATGGAGACATCAATAAAATTAGAAGCATGATGTTGTGGGTCAAAGTCTGAGGGCCAGAGCCGCAGAAATGGTAAAGGGCGAGAAGAGGTAACAATCACAGAAAATAGAACCAAGCCGATTTGGTAAATCAACGTGCAAGGAATCCAGAAGAGCATCTAGAAGCTTCTGTCCGTCTGCCAACACCAGAGAAGCAACCTTTTACAGGAATAAATGGTATTTTGCATGTCAGAAGCTGGGGTACCTCTGAGCCATCTGGATAAACGTGAAGGTATTGAGAAGTAAGCGACAGTGGGCTCCCGGGCGTGTTGGAGAGCAGTTAGAAGCCGCTGGCAGACAGCCATTGTCGGGGTGTTGAGGGGTGGTTGTTGAGGGGTGGGATGCTGAGCCCAGGCACCTCCTGAAGTCCAGGTCTGGAGGAGGGTGGTGAGGCCCAAGGAGGCACCACCACAAACCTGTGCCGTGAGGCCCTGGCTGAGGTGAGACCCTGTCACCTCGGGATGCAGCCAGGGCTCTTCGAGGGAGCATGTGGACCAGCGGGCCGCGAGGCCCAGCCCGCCCACTTCCGCTTCCTGTTGCGTCGGGTACAGGGTCCGAAGCCAGGCCAGGCCAGGCCAGGGTGGGCAGTAGCCTGTGTCCTGCAGCGGGAGCAGCGGCCCCGAGGCGGCGAGGCTTCCCCGAGAGGCTGAGTGGGCGGCCGTGGGCGGATGCGGCCCCCAAGGACGCCCCCAGGCCCCACCACGGCGCCAGGGCGCAAAGGCTCCACCCGAGGCCTGAGGAAGCGAGGCCTTCCGCTGACGCTGACGCCAGAGCCAGGCGAGCGGGGAGGCTGCAGACTAGAGGCCAGGGGGCGCGAGGAGGAGAGCAGGCAGAAGAGGAGGATGGCCCAGGCTTCTGGGAGAGAAGGGACAGAAGGTGACAAGTTGGGTGAGACATCCGCTGCCTGGAAGGCAGCGAGCAGAGGGGTGGGAGAACAGGGGGGCCCTTCGTCGCCTAGAGCAATGAAGGAGGTGGAGCTCCCTCTCTTCCCAGCCACTGGTGGTCACATGACCCCCAAGCCTCTTTTTTTTTTTTTTTTCTCCCCCTAAGCTGCCTCCTTCTTTGCTCTACAACTAACCATTAGTTGTTTTTGTGTGGGTGTTTACCAGTGCACTTGAAGAGAGGTGAAATGGAAAGGTTTTTTTTTTTTTTTTTTTTTTAATAAGTGCATGCCTATTTAGGAACCCGTCATTATAATTACTGTCGAAGGAATTAATGCTAGTGGTTTGTTTTAACTAGGGTAAATGATGTTATAAAGGTTTTTCTGCTGTTTTAGACTTTATAGAGGTTTGTTTCTAGTTCTTAATTAGATCTTAAAGCTGGCCAAGGCGATCCACACCCATAATTCTGCCAGGTGGGGAGGCTGAAGCAGGAGAATCTCAAGTTTGAGGTCAGCCTGTGTTATGCAATGAACTCTGTTTAAAAAATTTTAATACTTAGTATGAAAATCGGTTTGTATTTCTAAACAGCTCTTCAGAGAAATACAAATGAATGACTTCACAGATTTTCTGTTAACTGGTATTGCTTCTTTCTGCCCAGTGTAAAAAAAATGTCTTCTGGTATGTTTTCTTGTTTTGATCAGCCAAAGAGAATGGAAAACTTACTGAAGCCCCAAGTGATGATCCACAGCCAGGGACTGACCTGGTAAGAAAAGCATCAATAACCAGTTCGGAATCTTTGCAAACAGTGGAGTGCAGTGAATTTCAAAATATGGCTTTCTTACAGTCTTTGGCTAAGGAAGAATTGGTAGAAGGTATTAAAAGAAGAATTCAAATTAAGAAATGTAAAAGTTTAGAAAATCTACCTCTCAAAATAACTAAAAATGAGGCAACACAAAATATTAAGGTTGAATTCCAAGATGAACTGTTCAAGAATACGCCAAAATATTCTTGTAACAGCTTATCACCTGGAGTAGAAAAAAATTGCAGTTTTGAATCACATGATTACAGTTTTCTCCCTTCTGAAGGTTGTAATAATGAAAACAACTTTGAGGATGATCCTCATGGTGTACGTCTCCACACAGCAGAGAACTCTTTGAAATTGAAGAAAGAAAACCTTAGGAATCTTGCAGAGAAGGATGACACAAAAACTACCACTAAGCTCTTAAAAACTGAAAAAAGTGTAATAGCCAGTAAGTTACTGCTTGAAGAAAGTCATTTATACCAAAATAAAAACAATGGCTTGACTTCCTGCCTTCAAAGTGAAAAAAACAAATATTCAGTAGAGGAGAACAACACTGGGAGAAAACACAGGAAAAAAATGAAGTTGTCTGAAAAAGAAGAAAAAAATACTGATCTTACTTTGCCTAATGTGTGTAATAATTCTGAGTTGATGTTACAAGAAAACCAAATGGGTATGGAAGGGAAAGAAACAGACACCTTAGAATCTAAAAAAAGTTTTCTAAAAGCTTTAAGAAAAGTAAACCATACTACACTCCCTCCAGTGGACTATTTGTGTCTCCCAGAAACAGTGGGGAAAACAAGTTCTAGACATCACGTAAGTGCTGTGCTTCAGAAAACCCTTGAATCAAGTTTGAAAGAGGATATAAAAAATGCTTCAGAGTCCTTAGGATGCAAAAGTGTGGAGCCAGAAGAATATTTTAAATTGGCGATCAGCTCGGCAGTGAAATCACCTAGTGATAGCCATCACATGGGAAAGAGATCTCCACGGGGAGATTGTCGAAGTGAGACTGAAGAGTCAAAGGCTAGCTGTCGCAGAATAATACCAATGACTGGTAAAAGAGTTTGGCCTTTTTATTCTTGTGCTAGGATATCTGCCCAAAATTGGAAAAAGACTTCCCTGTCAGATTTAAATTACTCACTTCCAGGGTCTCTGGAAAATGTTAGGCAACATGATTCTCTAATAGACCAAATGAACCAGACTCACTTATCTGACTCCAAACTGTTACAACCATCCCTAATAGAAAGAACCATTGAGTCCTCGAGTAAAGATGTGTATGATTCTGCTTTAAGTTGTTTGTCTTCAGGTTCTTCAATAGAACCTACTTTGATGGATATAAAAGAAGCTATACCCCATGATATAAAGACAAAGTTAGAGGAACCCAGCAGAAATGGGACAGAGGTAATTTCTAATGCTACTGAAGCCACCCAGTTAAGTAATATAACTCAAAGCTTAACAGGAAATAAGAAAAAGAAAGGGAATTTATCAAAACTTAATTTAACAGTGGCATCCCAAGAGAGCCAGGAAGCAAATAACTGTGCAAATAAAACTGTTCATCGAAAAGCTTGTATTACTAAGCAAACACTTGTGGCTCCGGACTTGGTTAAAATATTAAACACAGGACGGCTGACTAATTTTAAAATTCCTTTACTGAAGAACAAGACAGGAAAAAGAGGAGAAGTAAGTGCCAGGTCATCTGAGAGAGAAGCTTATAGTCCCCTAGAGCTACTTGACAGTTTATCTGGAGTAGAGGCAAAGCAAAATAGAAATAAGGAAAATATCTGTACAACTTCAGGACCACAGTCTTTGAATATACATAGTAGTGTAACTTCAGGGCAAACTAGTTCTCTGAATTCATTCTACAATAGGAATTCTTGTACTTCTCCAAGCTTTACAAAGAAAGGTTATGATAATAAAGCATGTAATCACATCTCTGAACCGGGAAATATTATTTCAAATAAGGAGTCTATTTCTATTAAAATTGAAAATAATACTTTTTCTTGTGATCTTGGGTATATTGAGCAAAATTCCTTCTGCTCTAAGAAACAAGAAGCATTTGTGCCAATTTCATCTGAAATTAGTGGTAGAAAAATGACTAAAAGCATTTCAGAACTCAAATTGGGGTTTCCAGATATTCTTAAAGCATATGAAGATGATGTCCTCTTGATTGATGTGATTCAAGATGACCCAGAGCTCTTTGGAATCTCCAATGAAGGGGATCTCTCCTTTGCTTCAGAAGTCTCCAAGATAAGCCAGGAGCCAAGAGTATCCGAAGAACACCCGTCAGCAGACTTTAAGCACATGCACCTTCCAGGGAAAAAAGAACCAGGTGATTTGAGGTATGCATGTTCACGAATGCCTTTGGTTCAAATGATTGTTGGGTTTCAAAGCACTCTTTGGCATTGACACACCATTTTTTAATATTTATTAAATAGAGCATATTACTGCTAATACCTAGAAATATGTAAAGTTAAAGATAAATATTTCTTGAAACACACAATGCAGATTAGCTTTTAAAACCAAAATAATTTATAAAGTGACTTCATCAGTTGAGTTTCCTTTCATTAGAAATATATATATATATAAGCTCATTTTAGCCAGTTTACTGATGAATTAGCCCATTTTCTATGGATTTCTTGTTAGATATTTTTAAAAATCATCTTTCAGGCGACAGAGAAGCCTTGAAATTTATTTGAAATAAGACTTCCAAGTAGACTCAGCAGTTAAATTATCAGAAGAAAATAGTGTGTTTTCCACTTGATTTCTAAGATAACCATTTTAAATCATCACTGTCCTGACAGCACTCCTTTTCGTGCAGCAGCTTTGATTTGACTAGTAATGGCATCTGTGCTCAGGAGCATGGCCTGTTCTGGTTGGTACAGAACCTGTGTAATACCTCCTTCGACTACATTTGTGTAATTCTTAAAGCTCTGGTCTGTATTTGCATGCTTTGTTTAAACATGGAATGTTTCATGACTAGATGAAAAAGTAAACATGACCCCACTTTCCTCAAAGATTAAGTGGCATAGGACTTAAATCTCTAGTATTTATAACTGCTTTGGGGATCCTGTAGTCTTCCAATATTCTTAGTGCTTCGGGAACTTGTAACTTATCAGCAAATTTAATGTTCTCTACTATGTAAAGAGTTGGCTCTAAAATATGCCCATTTTAGAGACAAGAATAATGATGATAAACTGTCATTTGCCCAAGATCACACTGCTAGTAAAGGACACTGGACTTGAGGGCAGACCTATCCAAATTCTAAAACTAGTGTTTAAGATCTTTACCTTGATAGCCTGTCCTATGTTCCATAATTTATCATTACCAATGAAGAGCTGTGTAATTTTGTACACAAATTTAATATTATCTGTGAAAAGAGAAAGAATTTCCATCATAACTGTGAGGCCTGAATCAAAGAACAAATGGGAAGTATTTCAGCATAGCATGGATAAGCAGCAAGGGCTTCTGTTGCATTCTCACTGTTATGACAAATGCCTGAGAGAAACAGTTTCAAAAGTTCCAGAGGCTTCAATTTGTATCTTTGAGCCTGAGGAGGCAGACTCTTAGGCTGGTAGGATGGTGTGGGAGAGGACACAGCTTACCTTTTGGTAGCCGGGAAGCAGAGAAGGGAGGAGTTCAGGACATGGTACTGACCTCAAGGGAATTGAGAAGATGGCACCATAGGTAAAGTGCTTATCATATAAGCATGAGGACCTGAGTTTGGGTCCCCTGCAGCCACATTAAACAAACAAAACAACACAACAAAAAACAAAATACAAAAAAAAAAAAAAAAAACCAACCAAAAAACCCAGGTGCCGAGGTACATGTCTGTCATGCACACACTGACAGTGCAGAGACAAGGTAATCCATGGCGTTCGCTGGCCAGCCAATCTAGCTGCTTTGGAGAGCTCCAGGTTCAGTAAGTGACCTTATATCAGAAAATAAGGTGGAGAGCTTAAGAAGACACTGAAGAAAACACTAGCATTGACCTCTGGAATTCCCACATGTGCACACACACAAAAGATATATAGACCCCAAAGGCACATACCCTGATGACCTTCCTCCTCCAGCCAAGATCCACTTCCAAACTCAGCAGTTAAGAGCACTGGCTGCTCTTCTAGAGGACTCAGGTTTGATAAGCAGCAGTCACATGGTAACTTATAGCCATCTGTATCTCCAGTTCTGGAGCATACCTCTTTTGGTCTGCTAGACATGCATATAGTACACAGACATACATATAGGCAAAACACCCATACACATAAAATAGCAAATATCTTTGCTGTCTGGGAGATGGGGATAAACATTGTAACTAAAGTGTAGGACATTTTCTTTTGTTTATTTGATTTGTGGGTGTGGTACTAGGGTGTGCATATGCTAGGCAAACTTTCTGTCACTGAGGCATACCCCAACCCTCAAATTTTTCTCTGGTAACTTTTCTAATTTCTTTAGACTTGATTTGTTCTCAGATAAAGAGCACCAGTTACACTCTATCCACTCTTTGCCTTTCATATCTGCTTCTAAAATTTTAGTTATTAAATAAACTTAACTTTTCTTCAGTAGCTTAATTATTTTTGTTCTGCACTGAACATGTTTCCCATTCATCTACAGTGCTAAACTAAACCTTAGAGAGAGAAGCCACCATAGCCAGAGGATCTGCCAGTGGTTGCACAGAAGGATAAGTTCTAGAAATAAACAGTGCTTAAACTATGGATGTAGGTTTCAGCTCTGTTTTTCTTTCCTTTCAATTACTAAGTCATGTGCTTCATTTCCTGCTCTGAGAGTCACATTCTGAACTACCTCTTAATGGTAAAGCAAGAGGCACAAGCTTGAGCAGACCTACTGATTGGGTGGTTAGTATTCTCAGACCTGGTTGGGGTGTTTGGTAAGATGTTTATATTGTTATAGGTTGCTTATTTTGACAGTCTCCATAGTGAAGGATGTCCATATTAAAATCCAAGATGTTAAGTGCATATGAGAATTAATTCACTGATGCCTGCATTGATGAGCTTGCAAATGGTTATAATGGTTAAAATTGGTAAAACTTTTGAACAATAATTGGAAATGATTTGAGGATATTAACAGGATGGTTAATCTGTACTAGCGCATGTATTACATGCTAAAATGTTAGTTGAATGGTTTTGCCCTAAGACGGGATTTTAAGACTGACATTAGGAGGAATTTCTGTGTTGCTAGGAATGGAGAGTTGAAAGTAGCTGAAACAGAATTCTAAATACTAAGAAAAACAGAGAAGTGGGAATCACGAGGAGTAAGGCATCATGCAAGAACAAAATTATTGGTCCATAAATTCTGGATTGTTTCAGGCTTGGCAGAAGAAGAGGGTTTTGTTGACACAAAGGGAAAGGTGGGTGTGAGCATGATTGTTAAGAAAAGTTATGAAAGCTTTTCCTCAGTCCCTTAGAGCAGGCAGCTAGGAAGCCCTGCAGATTGGCAGAGCACTTGTGCTACCTACTTGTTAGGACACCGCTTTGTGGGAGTTGTTTGCTCATTTCTCTTTCTCCTGCTTTACCACTGGCTTCTCAAGAGTAGGAAATGTCCATGTCTTATTTATCTTTATAAACCCAGCACCTCATGTAGTGGGGAAACCCAGTACTTCATATGGTGAGAGAAAGAAGGGGGACTTAAAAGTTTCAGTTTTGGGAGTCTAGGAAGATGGCTCAGTGGGTAAGAGTGCTTGCCATACAATCATGAGGCCTGAGCTGGGATCCCTAGTCTCCACATGGAAAAAGCTAGGAGACGACTACCTGTAGCTGCAGCACATGGAGACAGGATGGAGACAGGAGGATCTTTGGAACTTAGTAGCCGGCCAACCTAACCAAAAATCAGTGACCTCCAAGTTCAGTTTGAGAGCCCCTCTCAAGAGAATAAAGCAGAGAGAGGTTAAGGCCACAATGCCTGACATCCCCCTCTGTCTTTATATGTTCATGCACACACATATCAAATAATTTCTCAGTTTCTATATGAGAACATTGCAGGCTATTTCTGAACAAACTACATTGATGTGTGTATGTGTGTGTAAATGGAGACAGTAATTCTTTCCTAAGGCAAACCAACATTGAAGAATGCTGGGAAACAAGGTTTAGTGAGTAGCTATGTACTATTGAAATTGATAAGTTAGATAGGGAAATTTGAGTTCTGTAGTATAAAATCATTGCTGATACTGAGTAGGGAAAATCATACCATCTATACCACTTGGACTTAAATCCATAAGGAAACATAATAGATTCTGGAGCTGATTAATGGATACAAACTTCTAGAAGGGGAGATATCTAAGACCACACATAGAAAATAAAGGTCATGGGCTGTAGATGGTTCAACAGTTAATAGTCCGAGTCGCTCTTCCAGAGGACCTAGGTTCGGTTGCTAACACATACACATCGGTTCCCAGCACCCACACCCACCAGCTCATAACCACCTGTAGCTCTACTTCAAGGTATCAGATGCCCTCTTCTAACTTCTGTAGGCACTTGCCCACACAGGGCAGGCATGTGCACAAACATAAATAAAAATAAGTTTTAAAGAAAAGCACATCTTCTTCCCCTGCTAGAGCACGAGGCAAAGTATAGTGAGCTGTGTGAGGAATTTGAAGCAGCCCCACAACCCCACACCTGGGATTAAAATGAAAGCACATTCTTATAATATTTCTGTGTTTTTTAAAGAAACCAAAATTCCAAAAATTCTCACTACACTGTATAGTTGTTATACCTACCATAAATGGGTAAGTAGAAACTGTGGAAACATCATTTAGTTCTTTATTGAATTGTGTAATCTCCCTCATTCCTTTACCTCACTATCTTGTGACTCTTTATCTCCATTCTCACTCTTACTATTCAACTGTCTTCTGGATTATTGTGGTAAGAGCCCAGTTAATGCTCCTGAACTTCCTTAATATATTCTGAACTAGAAATCAGTCTGCCATTGACTGTTCAGTGTATCTCACTAACTTTGAGCCCCCAGAAGATGGAGTCACTTTTAAGGCACTTGCTGGGTCCATAGTCTCCTTTTTTTCACAACTGAGGTATTGGAGGGTAAAATGGTGCTTATTTTATATGCTTTCATATAGTAAGTTTATCTGAATTTTTAAAATGGAAGTCTTTTTCCATATGTATTTGAGTGTCTGCCACATCTAATCATAATAACATAATAAGTAACACTCTTATATTTGATATGATTAGATGAAAAAAGCCAGAACAAACAGGAACCATTAGCAGTCCAACTCTAACCTCTAGAGCCTTAGATTACAAGCTTTACTTAGGAGCAGTAACAAACAGGCAAAAAAAAAAAAAAAAAAAAGTAAAAGAAAAACACCAACAGACCTCAAAATCAACTCGTCAACTCAAGCTTTCTTGGGTTTTTGTTGTTGTTTGTTTGTTTGTTTGATTGATTGATTGATTTAGTTTGGTTTGGTTTTTCTGAAACAGGCTTTGTATAGATCTGGGTGTCCTGGAACTCACTCTGTAGACCAGGCTGGCCTCAAACTCAGAAATCTACCTGCCTCTGCCTCCCAAGTGCTGGGATTTAAATCACTTGGCAAGCTGTCTTGTTTTTCCACTAGGAACAAGCTGTGTGTGTACATGCCTGAGCATAGATGCTAAGCACGCTTGCGCTGATGCAGTCCTTTCCAGTTTGTTAGTTCCTTCCCGAGTAGCACAGTCAGGATGATAGCACTCTAGCTGTGGCAGCACACTTTTGAGTAAATGGCTCAGTGAGAACCCAGGACAGATGTGCTGGGCTTTGAACCCCACTGCAGCCACTCCTTTGTCCTGGGGAACCTGATGGTTTAGACAACGTCAGAAGCACATGTAACACACACTGTGCATCTGATTGAGTAGTTCTGCTGGATTCTGGTACAGTGTTTTGAGTTCTGTTTGCTTTATAGTAAAGAAGTTGCCGTGCTGGACCCTGGATTGCTGAAACTGGAGATCTGTCCTTCCTTGTCAGCAGGTAAAATTTGATACTTGAGGAATAGTCAGCATTGAAATATCTATATATCTGTATTCAGGCCCACTCACTGAATTTATTCGAATGGGAAGCTTTTGCTTAGCATCTGCTAAACAAATGTCACAGAGTTTGTCAGTTTTCTTCCATTTTAACAGATAAGTTAACTGTTAAGTTGCAAATGATATTTTGAGACATGTTCTATTTTAATTATTCAATGTATAACTTTGTTATGCATTCTCTACAAGATAGATAATTGACCTCTGGAGTCTTCCAGACTTACTTTGAAATTGAATTAATATGTTTATCATTCCTAAATGGTCATTAAAAGTCATAACTAATAGCTAATCATAATTTTAGATGCCCAAGCAACAATGTTGAACTTAACTTTTAGTTTAAGTTTCAAGTTTTAAAACTATTTTTAGAAGCAGCAAGATGGATTAGTAGGTGAAGGTACTTGCTACCTGGCCTTGCAAGTTGTCATCTGATTTCCACAGGTGAACCATGACTGAAAGAACACAAAATAAAACACAAATGTGTGCAGGTGTGCTGTGCACGCCTTTTCTCTAAGCACTCAGGAGGCAGAGGCAGGTGGATCTCTGTGAGTTTAAGGCCAGCCAGAGCAGAGTTAACATACACCCTGTTTTGAAAATAAAATTAAATAAATAAATAAATGTATGTCAGGGTTGAGCGAGTGAGCGAGCGAGCTTGAGACCGGGCCCCAGTATGTAATCCTGACTGGCCTGGACCTCACAGAGCTTCTGCCTCCAAGTGCTAATAATAAAGGCATGCACCAACAAAAGTAGTTTTAAATGGCTAGGACATAAGAAAGGTTCTGACATATCAGGTTTTCAATTCTTTTTGTACCATCTAGTGCAATTATTTTGGTAGTAACTAGGGAATTACATAATTTTGCTGAAGTTCTGACTTGGTATTTGTCATGTTAGGACTTGAGTACTTCTGAATTCTAGGATTTATGGAACAGTCTTTGGCTGTTTTGCTTAAAGTTTATGTGGTTGACTGTTGTTTCTCTTCAGCAAAGGAGCCTCAGCATGGTCCCAAAGGGGCAGCCATCTCCTTGGACGCCACTGAGGAGACTGTTGTAAGTGAAAACATAGAAGACCTCTGTGAACAAGCACGAGCTTCAGACTCAGACGCAAAGGTACCAGAGAAGCTTTTGTATGACCTCCCGTCTTGATCTTACGTAGTAGTAATGAAGAAGCCCGTTTGAACAGCGCTGTGAGGGGACAGATAAATCCTTGTTACTGAGTAGGAGTGCCATATCACTGGCCAGCTGACAGGTGTCTTGATGGCCTATGTAAACACAATATGAATCAGGATTCCTGAGAAGTAGAATGTGCTGTGTAATTATGAGAGCTTCTTCATATCCTAAAGTTACCATAAGCTTACATGATCTTCCCTGAAATGTTTGACTATAGTAGCAGCTGTGGGCTGTGAATGTAAGCATCAGTTATGTATCCACAGATGTAGAGGCAACAGGAATTGTAGGTAAGCTTAACTTGATGTTCGAACATACTGCTTATACCTGATAAGGGAAAAACTTTTGATATCAGATTATTTATTTAAATTTTCTGCCCAGGGCTGGGCATGAAGCTCAATAGCAAAGGGTTAGCCTAGCACTTGCAAGGCCCTAATTTCATTCCCAGCTCTGCAGAAAAGAGAAAAGCTCTGCCTGATAATGTTGGTGATTCTCTGACCCTTTTGCACAATATAATTGATTCCTAAGCACCTATTTCATACTCTTTCCCCTTGAATTGCCCTTCACTCATCTGCACAGCTAGCAACCTTGTTTGCTACTTCACCAAGAAACTGAAGTAATGGAAAAGAACATTGTAAGTTCCCACCAGTACATTAGACCACCTACCTGAACCTCGTAAAACTCTTGTCTTCTGGTACAAGGCATCACCCATCCAGTGATGCCCTCACTGCTAATAAATCTGTGTCTTCATCTTCATTTTCATCTCCCACTTTCTCGGCAACTTTTTTTCATTTGATTTCCAGAATGAATGTTTGGTTTGGTTTACTCTGCTTTTGTCTGCCACCTCCCAGTTTTGGGGCTTTTTCCATTTTTTCCCAGTCTCCCTGATCTGCACATTATACAGTGACCAGAACCCAAACCATGAATCTGTTATTCTCTGCCTAGATGTTCCTTTGCATTGTCCCATCCAAAGTTTATTCCATACGTACATGTACTAACTCCTTCATTTCTGTTCGGAGCTCAGACTCCTCCAAACTACACACCTTTGTCTCATCAGCTGCTTGCTCACTCGGGTATCCAATTAGGCATTTAAAACTTAACACAGCTAAAAACAAAAACCCCTCGATTACACATTCCCCTCCACCACGAACCAGCTTCCATCCCAACCCCCATCTGTGTTAATGACAACACCACTTTTCTCAGTTATTCAGTCTCAAAACTCTAGCTTTCTTAACATTTTATATTCACCTCGTATATAGACTATAAGGTTTTACTTTCACATGATGTCTAGAAATGGTCTCTTCTTTACTACCCCATCAATAGCACACTGGTCTATTTTATATACTGTATATAGACAGTAGTCTATATTGTATACTACGCAAATGATTACAGTAGCCTCCTAACAGACCTGTTTCTGACCTTGCCCTCTTACAAAGTATTCTCAGTACAACATAAGTTCTCCTTGTGTCATCATTTCTTCTTCCTCAGACTCTTCAAAACCTTCTAATGTTATTCATAGCCAAACCCACAGTCCTTAAGATGACCCACAAGGCTCTGTCTGTGTCTGCCCTGAAGCCCCCCTCACTTCATCGCCTCTGAGTTCCCCTGCTTCCATCTGTACATATCTCTGACCATTCTAGCTAGATTGTGAGACATACCAGACTTTTTTCTGCTCCAAGGCCTTGTATGTGCAGTCTTATCTGCCTGGGATATTCTTCCCCTAAAAAACGGTATAGCCACTCCTCCTATTTCCTTCAGGTTTAGTCATACTGATCTTTTCAGGGAGAGCTTCTCTGACCACAAGGTAAAATGCAGTATTCTCCCTTATTTCATTCTCACCTCCTTGCTGTTATCATGACCTGGTATATACTACAGGTGAAGTATCCCTATTGGAAATGCTTGATCCAGAATGTTTTTAGATTTCAGCGGTTCTATATTATAATTTGGGTCAGTTTTGTTTTGAAATAGTGTGTTTGTAATTCAGCTCACCTCAGACTTGGCGGTCATCTTAGCCTCTGGGATTGCACCACCATGCACAGTGTCTTGGAATGTTTATATAATAAGAAATTTAAAGTCTGAAATGTTCTCAAAATATTGGAGCATCATTTTGGCACTCACAAAGTTTCAAGCTTCACAGGGTTTTAGAGTTAGATTTTCAGATTATGTATGCCTGCCAAAATACATGTATTTACTTTGTCTTTGTCTCCTCCTGCTAGGATAAAGCCTTATGAAATCAAGAATTTTTGATGATTTTTATAATGCTTGAAAGTCTAGCTTGAGGAGCAGTGGCTGATACGTGATGAGTGACTAGGGACTGGGAGTGCTGGAAGTGCTAGAGAAAGAAAGGGCTCATCAACGCTATTGCCGTTAGTGAAAGTTAAATTT
Organism: Arvicanthis niloticus; assembly: GCF_011762505.2. Classification (NCBI taxonomy): domain Eukaryota; kingdom Metazoa; phylum Chordata; class Mammalia; order Rodentia; family Muridae; genus Arvicanthis; species Arvicanthis niloticus. The sequence goes on from NC_047678.1 coordinate 42,946,348, forward strand.
AAACTGTTGAACATTTAGCAGGGATTGTCATAGATTATCTATCTATGAATACTATCTTTAACATATTGTTAAAAAAATTTTCAATCAGGCAGTGATAGCACATACCTTTAATCCCAGCACTCAGTAGGCAGAGGCAGGTAGATCTATGCATTTGAGGCCTGTAGATCTGTGCGTTTGAGGACAGCCAGGACTACACAGAGAATCCCTGTCTCAAAACAACAACAATAAAAATGTTTTTCCATGTTTGCATGAGTGTTTCACCTGAATATGTATCTGTGAACCATGCGTATGCCTGGTTCCTGTGGGTCGGAGAAATGGATGTTGGACTCACTAGAACTGGAATTACAGAAGGTTGGAAGCTGCCATGTGGATACTGGGAATTGAACCTAGGTCTTTTGGAAGAACAGCCAGTGCATTTAACTGCAGACTTATCATTAATACCTTAAATATTATGTATAAAACTAAACTCTTTCCCATTGATACTTGGTGCATGCTTCTTTAGCATACTGTCAATCATTGGGAAAACAGAAACAGTAGGAAAGCTTGCTCTAAAACATACTGAGATGTGTTATAAACTTAAAGCATTTTTGATTCCCTTTCCTGTACTCTAAGGTACTTCAAACTAAAGCTGAAAATAGCTTTCAGTGTGTAAAAGCTTTCAGGGGAATTAGTATTTTGTTATCAACATTTTCATCTGGGAACATGACACATCTTTCCACTTGATGTTTTGTTTTGTGAAACAGAACAGAGGGCCTCATGTTTGCTGCACAAGTGGTTTAACACTGAGCCATACCCTAGTGCCTTCTACTTGTTAACACGTTATATTTATTCAGTGTTGTTTGTTTGTCTATCTGTACGAGACAAGGTCTCATCTAACCTAAGCTGCCCTCAAACTCAGTAAATCACTAAGGATGGCCCTGCACCACAGCTAGTGATCCACCTGCCTCCACTGCTGAGATTGTAGGTGTGTACCAGTATGCCCAGAAGCAGGAGAAAATTTTAAGTCATTGTTGAGCATTTTAAATTATGTAGAGCAAAACTGTCTTCAGGCCATCTAATTGTTTACTTATATACCACATGTTTCTAGTAAATCTGAGAGGCCTCGTGGTTTAAATGTTTCATAGAGATACTCACGTCTACTTCCTTAACTATAATCTCTTCACAGCGCTTAAGTTCAGACAAGGCAACTGTTATGGAAGAACAAGAGAGCACTCACGAAGTTTGCAAAAGGTCTGTGATATAATTTTTAAATGTAAAGGTAATTTAAGTTACTTTAAAGCTGGTAGTAAAATGGGGCCATTCTTTTATTCTTTGTGTGTATGTGTGTATGTTTGCACGTTTGTATTGTGTAGTTGAACATGTGTGTGGGTTTTCATGCATACATGGATGTGCATGTGTGAACCAGAAGTCAATGTTAGATATCTCTCTCAACACTTCTATACCTTATAGAGAGAGATGGGGTCTTTGACTTGAGCTCAAGGCCCTCCAACAAGATTTTTCTGGCTAACCAGCTTGCTCTGGTGATTCCCTGCCCCACTTTGCAGCCTGTTTTTACATTTACCCCAGCATTTATGTACTCCAATCCTCATGCTTGCACAGCAGACTCTTTACCTGCTGAGCAATGTCCCCAGCCCCTGGCAGTAAGCTTTTGAGTCATTAGAAATAGTGATAGGTGTTGGAGAAATGACTCAGGGGCTTGCTGCTCTAAGAGAAGAATCCAAGTTCAGTTTCTACTACCCACACTGGGTGGATTACAACCATCTGTAACTCCAGCTGTAAGAGATCCGATGCTCTCTCCTGGCTTTTGAGGGCATTTTCACTCTCTCTCACACACACACACACTTAAAAATTAAAATATTTTAAAATCACAATAAATTCAATAGAAAAAGATGTATGATTCCATGAAGGTCAAAATAGCTGAAATCAAATAAAGTATATTTTGCAACAAGTGTTTCATGTGGATACCATGGTTAGTACTGATGAAACTCCCCCATTTGTCTGTCATCTAAACCATCTTCCACCTCATTTAGCTGCTGTGACAAGGCACACCCAAGTCAGAAAGTGAATATGCTCTAGTCCAGTTTTGTTTGGGTTAAGATTTTCATGTGTGTATCCTCAGAGCAGCAATAGTACATGAGAACTTGTCAGAAATGCAGTTGTAGGTCCTACCCAGACCTGCTGAACCAGAAACTCTGAAGATAAGGCCTGTCATCAGTCTGTTCAGTGAGAAGTCACCCTGATGAGAGCTCAGAGGTAAGAACTAGGGTTAAGGAGCAAAGCAGGTGAGAGATCCTATGGAAGCCAAGTGTGCTCCGTGGCTGTCTTAGTTACGGTTTCTGTTGTTCTGAAGAGACACCATGACCACAGCAATTCTTATGAAGGGAAACATTTAATTGGGGCTGTCCTACAGGTCAGAGGTTCAGTCCATTATGAACATGGCAGGAAGCATGGCAGCATGCAGGCAGACATGGTGCTGGAGAAAGAGCTGAGAGTTCTCCATCTGAATCCACAGGCAGCAGAAGAGTGAGTGAGCCACTGGACCTGGCTTGAGTTTCTGAAACCTCAAAGCCTATTTCCAGTGACACACTTTCTCCAATAAGGCCACACCTCCTAGTAGTGGCACTCTCTGTGAGCCTATGGAGGCCACTCTCATTGACCACCACATTAGCCATTGCCTATCTTCAACAAGAACAAACACTGAAAACTAAGTTTTCTTTAGGGAGACGTTTTCCTTACAAACTGAGGTGGAGTTGCTGCAGTCAGAAGGTTTATGATCAGCTGGGCTTTACTGCAGGAGTCATCATATATCATCCAGTCATTGTCCTTCAGCCTGTCTTTCTGTTGTTGCTTCTGTCTGTTTTATTAGGGAAGAATGTTGACTATATGTATCAGTGATATCCCAAATAAAGGAGACAAGTAAATATCTTTTTTAATTTTTAAATTCTCTTAATACTACTAAATTTCAGCTGTTATGACTATAATCACTGCTTCTTACTGGTTTTTCTCCTCTGCCACAACTTCCCCCACCCCCAAGATAAATCCAGTGAAAAAGCTTATTATAATTGTTTCTAAGGTTAAAAGATTATAGTATCTGAATATTGGTATCTTTGTCTTAAAAAGTCAACTATTTTGTACCTTTTAGACATCAAATTATTTTTCTACATAATTAACTTCCAGACTCATATTTTAATGAAGTGTGTTATATAGCATATTATATACACTAAAGTGAAGATAAAGTTGTTTATATTATCAGCCTGGTAATGTTTTTATGGTTCTATTCATGGAAAACTCTCAAACATGTATAGGTTTATTATGTTTACTTATCCAGAAAAAGAATTTATATAGTAACCCCTCTTTATTCATAGAGGAAAGTCCCAAGACCTTGTAGACACCTAGAACTTCATATAGTATCAAACCCTATGGCATGGTGTACTTTCTGTTATACATACATTCTATAACTTAGGTATAGTAAGAGAGCAACAGTAACAGAGTTGTTATAACAGAATGTTATATGAGTTCTGATACTGTCCTATTCTAGCACATCTCATGATAATGTGTTCATGTGAAGAGATGGAGTAAAATAGTAGCCATAGTAGTACAGAGTTTGGTGGTTCCTGGAGGATTCTTTGTTTGTTTGTTTGTTGTTTCGATTTTTAATGGTTATTTTGGGTTTTTTGTTGTTGTTTTTTTTTGTTTGTTTTGTTTTGTTTTTTTCGAGACAGGGTTTCTCTGTGTAGCCCTGGCTGTCCTGGAACTTACTCTGTAGACCAGGCTGGCCTCGAACTCAGAAATCCGCCTGTCTCTGCCTCCCAAGTGCTGGGATTAAAGGCGTGCGCCACCACTGCCCGCTGGTTATTTTCTTTATTTACATTTCAAATGTTATCCCCTTTCCGGGTTTCCCCTCTGGAAATCTCCTATCCCATCCTTTCTCCCCCTGTTTCTATGAGGGTGTTCCCCAGCCACCTACCCACTCCCACCTCCCTGCCCTGGCATTCCCCTACACTGGGACATGGAGCCTTCCCAGGACCAAGGGCCTCTCCTCCCATTGATGTCCAACAAGGCCATCCTTTGCTACATATGCGGCTGAAGCCATGGCTCCCTCCGTGTGTACTCTTTGATTAGTAGTTTAGTTCCTGGGAGCTCTGGGGTCTGGTTAGTTGATACTGTTGTTCTTCCTATGGGTTGCAAACCACTTCAGCTCCTTCAGTCCTTTCTCTAGCTCCTCCATTGGGGATCCTGTGCTCAGTCCAATGGTTGGCTGGGAGCATCCTCCTCTGTATTTGTCAGGCTCTGGCAGAGCCTCTCAGGAGACAGCTATATCAGGCTCCTGTCAGCAAGCACTTCTTGGCATCCTCAATAGTGTCTGGGTTTGGTGTCTCTATATGGGATGGATCCCCAGGTGAGACAGTGTGACACAATGACAATTGGCCTTGGACCAGTGTGGGTAAGTAACTGACCAGTATCTGGACTCCCTGGTAGGAGGGTAGGTCACATCTCTGGCAGTATGACGCAAGACAGCCAGATGTCATCCTACTCTACAGGACAGGATGCAATTTAAAACTTAGGAATTGTTCTTGTAGCTTTCCATTTATTATCTTAGCACTATAGTTTATCCTGGGTATCGAACCATGAGCTGTGAAAGGGAGTTTTGCTCTCATGCACTGACCTCATTTTATGGTCAGGAGAATAAGTAGATACGCTTTTGTCTTTAGAATACATACTCTTATTATTCCTTGAACCTTTTTATCAGGTATGATAAAAATATTTCCTGTCAAGCCCAGTGGTATATTCCTAAAGTTCCCAGTCTCAGGAAGCGGAGATAGGAGGGAGTCTTGACCTAGGAGTTCAAGGCCAGCATAGTCAGGACAGGATAGGGATACTCTGTCTTAAAATGTTTGTTTTTTGTTGTGGTGGGGTGGTTGCAGTGGTTTAGACACTTGCTATGGTGGTTTTTGTTTTGTTCTCTCTCTCTCTCTCTCTCTCTCTCTCTCTCTCTCTGTGTGTGTGTGTGTGTGTGTATGTGTGCGCGCGTGCGCGCACTCGCACACATGTTTTGGGGGCTTGTATCTTTGGTTTTACTTTTGAGACAAGATCTTGCTTGTAGCTCACACTGGTCTCAAACTCATGATCTTCCTGCTCCCAGTGTCCTACACTGGAGTTGCTGTGGTGGAACATACCACTCTGTACTCATTGGTTTGTTACTGTGACAAAACGTTGTGTCAGAAGCGGCTTGGGAGAAAGAGGATTTGCTCTGGCTCGTGGTTTGAAAGGCTGTATTATGGTAGGGGAACTATGGCACAGTTCATGGCAGATGAATGCTGGCAGGGACTCATCGTGTCCCAGTGCATCAGGAAGCAGAAAGTTCATGCTAGATAGCCCTCAGGGCCTGTCTCATAACCACCACTTCCACTGTCCCCTTCCTCCTAAAGGTTTCATAGCACATGCGCCCCCATGGAGAACACTTCACATTCAACCCCTAAAATAGTATTCCTATCCCTACCTTAGCCATGCAGCAAGTATTGCTCTTACGTTAAGAAGACAGGACCTTAGGCTAGCAAGATGGCTCAGCAGGTAAAAGTGCTTACTTTACAAGCCTGACAACCTCAGTTGAGGATCTAGAACCCACATAAAGATGGAAGGAGAGACCCAACTTCATAAAGTCATCCTCTCACTTCCACAAGCTCACTGTGGTATGTGCACCCCTCCCATAAATTACTAAGTAAACTAAAATCTGAAGAAGATGGGAGCACCCCATTGGAAATACTGCAGAATCATGATATAGCATGTATAGAATAGTGCACAGCACATACCTAGCAGTAAGTTACAGTTCTGATTACTCGAGTCTCATGGCTTTACTACTTCATAAGATGACATTCTAATTCAGTTTTTCTGTTCATACAGCAAAGATTCTAGAAATGTGGAGGCTGTGGCTAGTGAGTGTCAGTTAGCAACACTGGGCCCCAGCCCTCTGTGCTCGTCAGCACTGCCTTTGAATCTAAGCAGTCATCAAGATGTAGTGCCCACGCCCTGGATAAACGGTAATGCCTGTTTTCTTATTACATTCTTGTCAGCTTGAAGGACTTTCACAGATGGTATTGCTACCAAAATAAAAACATCTATATTTATGTGACAGTGGTATTATGTGAAATACCTAAAATATTCATTTTTTAATTACATTTGTATATGCTTAGGATTTATGTAATTTTTTTATAATTCACAATTCTCTAATTCTCTAAGCAGAATGAGCGCTGTTGAAGAATGGGTTTAGAAGCTTAAGTTTCTTTACACGGCACACGTCTCACTCTTGTGAACCTTCCCAGTACTCACTTCATGCTACCTGGAATTACAAGCATGTGCAGCAAGCCCACAGTGGTTGTGTGTTTTATTCAAACCCTTCTAACGTTTGTAATGTAATTGCTGTAAAGTTATAGGCAGCATACCTTTAGCCTGTCCCAGATTATATCCAGATGCTACAGAGGTAAAATATAAATAATTGAAATAAAAATACTTGTGCTGAGGAGACGGCTCAGTGGGGAAGTGCTTGCCTCACAAACATAAGGACCTGATAGCACATTGCTCCAGCATGATCCTGGTCTACCCTGATCTAGCCTGGTCTACATAGCAAGTTCCAGAACAGCCAGAACTATATAATAGGGAAACTCGGTCTCCAAAAAAAGGAAGGAAGGAAAGACGGAAGGCAGGCAGGCAGGCAGGCAGGCAGGAAGACAAAAGGAAAAACAAATATAAGGGCCAGAATTCAGATTTGAAGCATTCATGTAAAAGTTGGGTGTGGTGGTACACATCTGTCAACCCAATGTTGCAGGAGAGGAGTGGGGTGAACCCCAGGGACTCACTGGTCATCCAGTATTACTGCAACAGTGACCTTCAGGTTCAGTGAGAGACCATGTCTCAAGTACATGAACTGAGGGACTAGACAGTTGGCTCAGCAGTTAAGAGCACATGTTACTCTTGCAGAAGACTTGGGTTCAATTCCCAACACCCACATGGTGGTTCAGACACAAAGTTGGTATACACACAGACATTCAGCCAAAACATTCATATACGCAAAAGAAAAAAAAACAAAAACAAAAACATGAAGTAGAAGCTGGGCATGGTAGTTCCTGTACTCCAGAGGGAAAGACCAGCCTGATTCACATAATGAGCTCAAGGCCAACAAGGGATACATAGTAAAATTGTGCTTCAAGATCAGCAGCAAAGAAAACTGTGGTAGAGACTGATAAAATAAGACACCTTATGTTAACACTGCCACCTCATACACATGCAGAGGTAAGCCTGTACACACACATATTACATAGAAATTGTCTTTAGAAAAAAGAATGTTTTTATAATGTCCTAGTTCTTATTTTAAAAGATACCATTAGGCCCAGAGAGATTGTTCAGCATCTAGGATCACTTGCTGTTCTTTCAGAGAACCTGTTGCCAGCACCCATGACAGAAAGCTCACAGCTGTCTGTAACTCCAGCTCCATAGTATTCAACATCGCTGGCACTGCACTCAGGTGCATACCCACATGCAAACACACATTACACACAATTGGAAATAATAAAACTAAATTTTTAGAAGACACTGTAAATTCTGTAAATTGAATTACTGAATAATTCTGTAAAGAGTATGGTGACTGTTGTGCTAATCAGCACAAAGTACTGTAACAGAGTACTGTCACAGAGTACTACAGGCTAGGGATCAAATAGATACTTAATTCTGATGGTTGTGGAATTCAGGATCAAGATTCTGGCAGGTGGGGTTTCCAAGGATCCTGTTTATTTCTCAAAAGGCCACCCTCTTTCTCTGAACTTGTAAGGAGAGTGCACCTTTTGGTGTCTGTGCTTATATGTCCCATGGCCTGATTGAGGTGTAGGGGCTTAGGCTATGAACCTCTCACAGATCCAGTGAAGTTCCTAGTATGGATTTGGGTATTTAACTGGACTAGGACTCAGGGCTACTTAAGTCTTTTAAGAACATTATCTGAAGCCTGTAGTTAACTTTACATTTTAAGTTCAGGTCTAGAAGGATTTCAGGGAACCCAATATCTAAGTCTGTGGGTGTTCTGGGTTATGCAGGACAGTTGGTCAAAGAAAGAGACACTGCAAGATAAATTCCGATCAAGCGGCAGTGGGATCAGCTTCTCAAGGATGGAACTGGAGCTTTATTGTTACACAGAAGGCACTTTTAGCAAGTCAGTTTCTAAATACCAAACCTCTTAGCTGATCTAGGAGTTGTCTTAAAAGAACCATCACCTAAATGACTGTCAATCATAGGAGACTTCCTGGTTTGCCAAGCTTGTCTTCCAACTGAGCAAAGATCCATAAAATCTCAGGTGACTGACAAAAGGCTACTTCAAAGCCTAGGTGCCATTACTCCTGAATTCATGCCAGATACAACAGTTCTGCTAAAAATCTGCTACATAAGTCATTCAGAATTTCACAGTAATACACATGACAAAACAAATCTAAATTGAATAAGAATGTGCCATAGTAGGGCCTATAAGATGGCTTAGCCAGTAGAGGCCCTGGCCACCCAGCCTAACCACTTGAGTTTGATTCCTGGAACATGGAAGGAGAGAACCAGTTTCTTCAAGTTGTCCTCTTACCTCCAAACATATGCTGTACTGCTTGCAAGTGTATGCCCAAGTGTGTATGTGTGTGTTACACACACTTATTTAAATGTAGGAAACAAAAAGATAAAAGAGGGAGTTGGAGAGGTGACTTATGGTAAAAACACTGGCTACTGTCACAGAGGACCTGGGTTTGACTCCCAGTGCCCACACGTGAGCTCACAACTGTCTTTAACCGCCCCATTCCCATTGGCTCTGCCACTGTCTTAGTCAGTGTTCTGTTGCTGTGAAGAGACACCAAGACCAAAGCAACTCTTATCCAAGAAAGATAATTGGGGGCTTGCTTCACAGGTTTCACAGGTTTAGCCCATTATCTTCATGAGCCTGGTGGGTGGTGTGCAGACAGACATGGTGCTGGAGAAGTAGCTGAGAGCTCTATATCCCAGTCTATAGGCAACAGAAAGAGAACAGCCTGGTGTGAGCCTTGGAAACCTCAAAGCCCAACCTCAGTGACATGCTTCCTCCAACAAGGCCACACCTCCTAGTCCTTCTCAAAGAGTGTCACTCCATGATGACTGAGCATTCAAATACAAGCGCCTGAGGGGCCATTCTTACTCAAACCGCCACAAACACCCTCTTTTGGACTTATAGGGCAGCAGACGTTACCTGTGGTGAACAGACTTATGTAAAAATACCTATATACATAAAGATAAAAGTATTTTCTAACATTTTCAAATAAAGAGCATGACAGAGTAAAACTAAGACAGGAGTGACTGTCACTGTTAAAAGTCAGTCAGTGCTCATGAGTGATTGTCATTGTTGAAAGTCAGCGCTCATGAGTGACTGTCACTGTTGAAAGTCAGTCAGTGCTCATGAGTGATTGTCATTGTTGAAAGTCAGTCAGCGCTCATGAGTGATTGTCATTGTTGAAAGTCAGTCAGCGCTCATGAGTGACTGTCACTGTTGAAAGTCAGTCAGCGCTCATGAGTGACTGTCACTGTTGAAAGTCAGTCAGCGCTCATGAGTGACTGTCATTGTTGAAAGTCATTCAGCGCTCATGAGTGACTGTCACTGTTGAAAGTCAGTCAGTGCTCATGTGCTCGTTTGTAATTCAGCGCTTTTACTTCTAGATTTCAGATTTCCAGGAAGACATTCTGTTCTACAACTGCAGAATCCTGAAAGTTGTGAAATATTTAAGAGAGAAAAAAATATGGGGGTAAGTCCCCAATACCCATACTTAGGGAAATAGAAGCAGAATGGTCCAGTTCCTTTTTAAACAGTTGCAGGCACCCAGATTTAGGGTGGGCATTGGGTAGGGATAAGCAGCAGAGTGTAGTGCACCACTGACAGTTTGAAACAGAAGGGGCCTCTGAAACTGAAAGCTGGGAGGAAAAGGAAGGACCATACACTGTGGGAGATGCTGGATTAAGTCCAGCTTTATCGTTTCTCTTTTCTTTGTTAGTCAGAAAAAACAAGGAGAGTTGGTTTCTAATACATGCATCTGAAATGTAGTGTGTTCTGTGGTTAAATGAGCTTTCTGTGAAGAAGGAGCTATGAGAGAGAGGCCCTGTGTAAGCATTTAAAGGTAGATGGGTGGATCCAGTTAGTAGTGTGTACACCTTTAATCCCAGTGGGAGGCAGAGGCGGGGAGATCTCTGAGTTTAAGGCCAGCCTGGTCTACAGAGTAAGACAAGGTCTCAAGGAAAAAGAAAAAAACTATGAAACAGAACCATCATAACCCTGACAGAATCTTTTATATGAGAAGTTGATAAAGTCACAAATAAGTCATGCTGAACTAGTTTCTATGTTAAAGCTTTGGACTCAGATGTGCCCTCACTTGACTGTGTCTTATGATTAATATGGAAAAGGTGTTTTAATCTTCTAGATGTTCCAGAAACCCTTAGGGTTGGTGATACCCCACAGATACTGCAAACTTCATTTTAATACATTGCGTGGTTGTGAGCGAGCACAGTGCAAGTTTTTCCATGTGCCTGAGCAGGGAGATGAGAAGGTAAGGCCCTGTCTGAGGTGGAGACACTCTCATCTCATGTATTTCATCTGACTGTCTCAATGCTCTGATAACATAGTCATCTTTGCCTGGGCTTATGCTTTATATAACTTATATGTGCAGGTCCATACAGTGTCTTCCGTGTTTATCAGTCTGATCTAAAGTTCCGTCTGCCTCAGCCTCTGAAGTAGCCCGGACTGAAAATGCATGCCATACTTTGGGTCCATATTTTTGACATCGAAATACTAATGTTTCTTTTTCCTTACTGTGTAATAGGTAATATTCTATTCTACACATTTATCAATAATATATCAGCAAGCATTAAGGTTGATGGACATTTGCATTGTTTCCCTATTTGGATAATAAAACAGTGAAACTTGGTACTCTTCTTGTCTCCTGGTGAACACAGATACACAATGTCTGCAAGTTCTGGCTACATTCCATCCTTGCCATCTCTTGGCATCATCACAACCATAGTGGCCATTCAGCTGGCCATGGTGTTACAGACCAGAAATTCCAGAACATGGAGGTGGAGGCAGAGGATCAGTCTAGCATACATTTTAAGCCTGTGAATCAACTTAAACATCACCTCCTATTCTAACGCTCTAAACTCATAACTTTTTGTTTGTTTGTAAAGCATATGAAGGTAATTTAATGTTTTATGACTTTTGTAGATCTGCATGGATGTGTTTAAGAAATACATAAGTGTCAATGAGCAGTGTTTGCTGCATCGGGCAGGTAAGGAATAACTGAGTAATAATTACATGTTCCTGTGAGTGGCTTCACACGTGCTGTTTTGTCACTGAGTGTTACAGTTAGTCCAGGAAGGCAGAAGGGCTGTGAGAGCTTGGCAGCCTGAGTGTGATCCCTGTATCTTATCTAATTGTGGAAGGGTAGAGCCAAACCACAAAGGTCTTCTGTCTTCATACTCGTACCCTGTTACCTGCATCATATACAGACGTACACAATAGTTTTTAATTAAAAAACTGTTAGCCAGGCGTTAGTGGCACATGCCTTTAATCCCAGCTTTCAGGATGCAGAGGCAAGCAGATCTTGAAGTTGAAGGCCAGCTTGGTCTTCAGAGTGAGTGCCAGGAGAGCCAGGGCTACACAGAGAACCCTGTCTCAAAAGACAATAAATAAGCAAACAGTGAAAATTTATTCTTAAATTTAAATATAAAAACTGGATGTCTTGCTTAAGATTGGCTCTGTTGGCCTTAGAAATGATTAAAGAGAAATATTTTACTTTCATTAGTTTAAAAACTGTTCATCTAACAATGTAACTCCCTTACATACTCATATTTCTTGACTTAGAAATTTCATTTACATACGTAAAGAGAAAGTGTCTTGCTCTCTGTGCAAGTCTACTTTAGATCCCAAGTCTTCCCTCTTTATCCTTCTCTTTCCACATCTGCCCTCATTGCCAGGGCAGTATCTGTCAACACCCACTGCTGCCGTGTAGCCACATTGTGCGGAGTCTCAGTGCTGCTGGCACTGTGTTGCCTTGCCTCTTTCATTGCTTTCCTCCCTGTGGTGGATAGCTGGTAGCCTTCAAGGCTCAGTCCTCACTGAGAAGACTGCTTCCTCCATTAGCCTTTGTCTGAGTCCACAGCTTCACCCGTTCCTTGCCTTCCATCTCCTCACCATGTTAGATTATAAGCCCCAAGAGGATGAAGACTGAAGTTTATGTGCATTTGTTCCCTGACACGGATCCTAAAGCCATGCAGTATGGCAGTAACAGCATTACAGCTCCATATTGATCAGCTTCAGTCTTATTCTCTGAAAACATCCAAGGGCACCCGTGTCTAATATGGACGTTGGTAAGCTGGAGGCACAGGACCCAATATGAGAATTGTCTTGTGATCTAGGGACTGTGACAGCCAAGGAGAAGTCAGACAGAAGTAAGTGTAGGTGAGTTTTCAGGTTTCAGAGATCATTCCAAAGCCTGTGAAAGGAGAAGGGCATGAATGGGAGGGCCATAGGAAACTCCCAAGATAGAAAACTGTAAGCATCAGTGGCCAGAAGAAAAGCATCTGAATTGAGTGTGTGTGTGTGTGTGTGTGTGTGTGTGTGTGTGCACGTGCGCGTACCTGTGTGCCTGTGTGTGCATGCACATGCACACACACATGTATGTGTATCTCTACAAGTGTGTGTGTGTGTGTGTGTGTGTGTGTGTGTGTGCATCCATGAGAGAGAGAGTGTGTGTGTTGCAGTGTATCACTTCACGGTAAGTTCCAAGGGGCCTGAAGAGATGGTTCAGTGGTTAAGAGCATGAACTGCCCTTGCAAAGGACCTGAGTTTGGTTCACAGTTCTCATGATGGGCAGGTGATAACTGCCTGTAACTCCTGGCCATCCAGTACCTCCTCAGCATGTGCATAAGCCCACACACAGACATTCATGTACACATAAATAAAAATGAAATGGGACAGACAGTAGTGGCATATGCCTTGATCCCAGCACTCAGGAGGAAGAGGCAGGCAGAGCTTTGTGAGTTTGAGTCCAGCCTGGTCTACAGAGAAAGTTCCAGGATAGCCAAGGCTATATAGACAAACTCTGTCTTGAAAAATTAATAATAATAAAATAGAATGAGGGTGGAAAGTTAGCCAGTGGTCAAGAGCACTGGCTGCTTTTCCAGAGAACCCAGGTTTGGTTCCCGGCATCCACATCAGATGTCTCTCTCACAACCATCTGTAACTCCAGTTCTAGGGGATGTGATGTGCCTTCCCAGTCTCTTCAGGCACCGAGCACACACCTGGTGCACATAGATACTTGTAGGCAAACCCTTATTTACACAAAGTGAAAATAATCTTTAGAAATAAATAAAATTTAAAAATTAAATTCTTACCCAAAATTTTGCATATAGCTTGTTCCTCTGTGCCTGTGAATGTCAGTGCAGTTTCTGAAGGCACAGCATCCTCTTGTGTAAGTATGCCACGTCCTCCATTTCAGTAAATTATACATCACTTTTGACTAAACTCACCTTTACTGTTTTCCTCTGATCTGGGATCCAGTCCAGGGTCAGATGTTCTGAAAAAAACTCAAAGGGGGATTCTCACTCAAGTCTCAGGACAGCGCCCACCCAAAAATTCACGAGAGACCGGCTTGCTGCAAACACATGAGGCAGTTTAATATCAGAGCTCTGGGCCAGTCCATATGTCCATATCTCACATAGGAGATAGAGGGACTGACTCCGAGGCTCACAGGATTAGGACTTTTTATAGGCAAGGGGTGGGGGAAGTGGGAGATTTTTACATGGGTACACATGATTGGTTGGTTGTTTTATATTTTTGAACATCAGCAGGCTGTATAGGCCGAGCGGGCCCAAAAGGGGAAGGGTGGAAGAACAGCAGATGGCCCATTACATGGTCATTTGGACATATCTCTGTTGTTCTAAGGATGTCCTTGTATACTTTTTATCTTTCATGGTCCAGTCAGGTCCTTGGAAGACTTAACAGGCCTTTGTCCTTCGTCTTATAACTATATTTTCTGTAACTAATTAACTGAGCCCAAACCTACTGACAGGCATTTTTAACTATTTAGGTTAGAGAAAAGGAATCACAGGGCCCTGCTATTTTTATTAGTTTGGGCCTATTTCAGAATTTTCTTTCAGTTCTAGTTCTGTCTGTAGCCTCTGGAACAATTCAGTCCAGTAAGATACACACAACATACAGTTCTGAAGCACTTAAGAGCACTAAGTATGTCCACAGTGCTGAGTGGTTGACAGCATGGTTCACTCTGCTTTGTAATGTAAGCCCGACAGGAGTTCAGTCAGCTATTTACAAGCACATGATACTGTTTCCTACTGTGAGAATTGACAACATCGGGAAAGGAAAAGCTAGTCGTTTTAAAAACATGTCTTCCTAATTAAAAAAAGAAGTGGAGGGGGGAATTAACACCCCAGCATACCTAGCTTTTAGGAAGCACCAACAGCCTTTCATGGTAGAAGCCTTTCCAACCAGACAGGGAGGATCTTCTCTTTACAACATTTTATTACAGTGTGTGCACTAGTGTGAGGGCATGTGTCTCCACATATATCTGAGCCACAGTGCACATGTGAAGGCCAGATGACAACTTTCAGATGTCAGTTCTCTTCTGTCCATCATGTGGGTCCCACGGAACAAACTTAGGTCTTCAGGCTTCACAGCAAACACTCACTGAACCAACTTACTTGCCCCAAGGGGATCTTTTTGAAAGAAAAAAAAATTACATTAAAATGTTTTAAAGAGATTAAAACAAGAATGAAGGGTACATGTTGGTAAACAATGCACATACACTAACCAACTTTCCAACTACTCTTTTTAAAACTCAATACCCTTAGTTTTAGTCACAAATTATACAATAACAGATATTTCATATTAGCAGTTCATTTGCTTTTATACAGGCAACTGTGTTAATACAAAGCAGAATGGCTGTAAGAATGTATCTGTAGCTGGGCTTGATGGTGCACACCTGTAACCTTAACACCAAGGAGACGAGGCAGGAGGATTGTTGTGAGTTCCGGCCTCACCTGGGCTGCACAGCTCTCCACAGAACACAAAGGGACTGGAGATTGTTGAGTATCTGAGGCACTTGCTGACAGCATAGCATTAGTTCACTCCTCATGGTAGAAGGAGAGCACTGACTCCCAAAAGTTGTGCTCTGACCTCCACATGCATGTGCTCTGGCACACATGGGCACACTCATGTACAAACAAAATAAGTAAATGTAATATATAGTTCAGAAAACAACACACATATCTGTATGTTCTCAGGGGGAGCATGGTAATATATAAAACAGCTTTATCATATATCTCCCCATGCTCCTGGATCCCAGACTACTCCATGTGGGCCACACCTCTCATTAACACAGAGTTGCCCCTACTTTTATGAAAGAAAAGAGAGTGGGATGTCAGGCCGTGGAAGGGTATCCTGGTTCTTGGGTTGTGGGTTCAGCCATGCCCCCAGAACCCAGGCTCCTGACACAAGGTCTGATCTCCATTCAACCTGCACCCTTCAGTCATGTAGGACATAGGTGGAGGGCTTGATAAACAGGCCCCAGGCCCTAAAGAGATTTATATACTAATGAGGTACCTGAAGGCCAGAGGGTGGAGTCAATTAAGCATTCCTCCCTAGCCCGTCCCCATCTTTCCCTCCCTATTTAACTCAGGTCTGCCCTGGGTTTATGGGGGAAGGGGTGAATCCAGATCCATCCACCATCCGCCATGACAGTTAAGCCCCCCCCCCAAAAAAAAAAAGCAAAAAGCTTTATAACAAGGCTGACCATTATTACATGATAATTTTAAGGTTTTTTTGGCTTGGGTTTTTTTTTTTTTTTTTTTTTTTTTTTTTTTTTTTTTTTTTTTTTTTTTTGGTTTGGTTTGTATTGGTTGGTTTGGGATTTGTTTGGTTTAATTTTTTAAATTTATTTATTTATTTATTTATTTATTTTTGGTTGTGTGGTTTGGTTTTTGGTTTTGTGAGACAGGGTTTCTCTGTAGCTTGGGCTATCCTAGAACTAGCTCTGTAGACCAGGCTGGTCTCAAACTCAGAGGTCAGCCTGCCTCTGCCTTCCAAGTGCTGGAATTAAAGGCAGGTGTGACAGCACCACCCAGCTATTACATGATATTTTTAAACCTATTTAACTTATCAGTTTTGCTGAACTGTTTTATTAGCTAGTGACATTCCCAGGCAATATTGGGCAATTCAGATAGTAATGAGTATTTGTAATGGAAATAACATAAAATTAAAAGTGATTTTTTTTTTTTTGCTAAGGCAGTTTTAGCTAAAATGTGCAGATTTGGGCTAAAATTTTGGAATGGGAACAATGATAAAGTGAACTCAGTCAATTTTAGTAAAATTAATGTGGAAAAAACTGAAAATGGTTAAGTGTTGTACAGAAAATAGATTAAGGAACTAGATAGACATAAACTACTTTCTTAAAGGAAATGGATAATTTCTTAGTCCATAACAATAAAATGAAATAAAAAACATTCCAGGTCAATATGTTGGCAAAGTTAAAGCAATGAGTAATGAGTGTCAAAATAGCCCTCACCCCTCACCCCTCACCCCATCACTGTGCATCTCCCTGTACCAGCCTTCAAGCCTTCTGGGAGTTGTGACGGGTGTTTCACTGTGCAGCTCACTTCAAACACTGATGCTGAGCATACTTGACTTCTCATGTCACTGCCGTTCTCATGTCACTGCTGTGCACTATTTTGACTTTTTGCTTTCATTTTCATCAAATATTTCTGACATTTCTGGTCTCTTTCAAGGGATGAATTTATATAATATCTTTACAGAGGATTCTTTTACTTTCAGCAATATGGCTGTCTCAAGAGCAGCAAATAACTAATTTTTTTTTTTTTCACTTTCAGCGTACATATTTCTGGAGTACTACAGAAAGTTTCCTCCAGGGATACACTTCAGTTTACAAGTGCTGAATGACCTTTTGATTTCTTTACTCAAGCATTGTTTACTGAAAGAAGTCTTCCAGGTAGTGCAGCTCAGCATAATGGCTAAAATGCTGGTGAGTAACCTGGTCTGTGGTCAACCTCTCTGCGCTCACCGTGTGCTTGTTTAAAGTTAGCGCTTCCATTTCTGCCTGCAGAATGCTCCCCAGACCACATGTTTTTCAGTATAAATGAATCTGTAGAATTTAGGACCCACTGAGAGACATGGAACTGAGTGTGGGTTTTTTATTTGTTTCTTTCATCAGCCTGCTCTGAAAATATTACTAAAGATATTTGAGTATGTGGCAGCTATGAAGTTAAGGAATGCTGTACCTGCTTTAATTGAGATTTTTTGCAAGGTATGATTTTAATCTTTTTTACGTCTAATAGAAAATAACAAAAGACTCTTTACACATCATTTTTCATATCTTTTATTAATGTTCTGCTTGCTGAGATCATAAATGATCTTTTTTCTCCTGAAATGGTTCAGAAGCACTCTCCACTGACTTGAGTTCTCCTTAGAAAAACCCTTCTAAGTATTGAAATAGCTGCTTTCTTATTATAAATTATCTCATCTCCACTTATTAAATATAGCTAAAGAATTCTTTCTCTGTAATACTTAAGGTCCAACAAAACAAAGCAGTATATAAATAGAAAATTGTAACTAAAATAAAATAGTTAGGAATTGGTTTTAAGTTTGGCATTAAGCAAAATGAGAAATAAGAATTTTAATGCGACTTAAAAACACATTAAAATTGAATATGTGTGTGTGTTTGTGTGTGTGTGTGTGTGTGTGTGTGCGCGCGCGCGCGCGCGCATACGTGGAGACTAGAGGCCAACATCACTTCCAACTTACTGGGTTAGGCCAGGCTGCCTAGACATCAAAACCGCAGGAATCCCGTCTCTACTTCCCTAGCACTGGGCTTACAGCCTGTGCGTCTGTGCCTCACTCTTCCCAGGATGTGAGATTCACGTTTAGGTCCTCATACTTGTGTAGCAAGCATTCTACCAGCTGAGTTACATCTTCAACTACCAAGTTTAACTTTTGTTGAATGCTTCAAAATACCTGATAAGCATCAACCAGCACTGGATAAACCATGTGTAGTGGCAAATGTCTGTACTGCCAGTCATCCAAGGGCGGAGGCAGGGGAGTCACAAGTAGAGTGTTTGAGACCAGGCTAGGCAACATGAGATCCTGCCTTTAAAAAAAAAAAAAAAAAAAAGTGTTTCTCAACCACATCAGCTAAAGAGAACCAGAGAATGTCTAACAATGATGTGGTTTATCTTGGAGTCAGGGGTGTTTTTTAGAGGTGGTTAGTTTCACAGTTAATACGGAGCCATTATTCCTAAAAGTTGTTTAATGTAGTATCAGCATCTAGAGACTTTCAGGGTCCAGCAATAGCAATATAATATTTCCTTGAATGTTTTTGCTCCTGATTCGAGCAGTATAATGTACCCCTATCCAATAAACTACAGACCATGGAGAAAACAGAAACTCAGAGTTTCTTTTATGTTCATAAATGGACTGTTAACCTAACCTAGCTTGTTAAGACATATTTATACTTATCCTGGTTTTTGAGCAATTTTAAAGGATAATTTTTGTTGTTTTTTGGTTGGTTGGTTGGTTTGGTTTGGTTTTGGTCTTCTTTCGTCTTTTGAGATAGGGTTTCATCATATCGTTCTGACTACCTGGAACTCACTACAGAGACCAGGGTGGCCTCAGACTCACAGAGAACTGCCTCCCTCTCAAGTGCTAGGATTAAAGATGTGAGCCACCACACCCAGCTAAAGGGTAGCTTTGAATGGAACCAGTTACCAGGTTCCTCCACGGGCTTTATAGTTGGCTTTGTCCATCTGATCAAACATCACAGCATGGTACAAGTGCAGAGACCAGTAGGCGTGGTTTGGGGATGTTACAGAGTAGAACAATGACCCTCATGGCGCTTTCTGTAGTATGTCATAAAGTTCCATAGCTTTAGGAGGGAAGCTGTTTTCCTTTTTAAAAATAAAATTGACTATGCTTTATATTCAGAGGAGCTAAAAGACAGTTTAAAAACTCAAGTTTATTTTTCACCAAAACAGTTTCCAGTTTGTTTAATCAGATGGCTTGGAAAGGAGTTTCTAGCTCAGAATTCACTATTGAGTTTAAGGCAGTTTCCCTACAAGTCAAAAAGAGGAGATCCTTGTTGAATTTCTGCTATTCCCTTTAGTAAAAGAAACTGTCTTACTTCAGCTTTAAGTTCTTAATGACCAAATGGCACCTCACATGAGAAAACAACTTCTCCACTCTCCTGCTGTTTTGTTATCCCATCTGTCTTAGGTGGAGTATCTATTGCAATGATAAAACACCATAACCAAAACCAACCCGGGGAGGAGAGTGTGTGTTTCAGTTTACTTATCCTAATAATGGGCCTTCATAAAGGACACCAGGGCAGGAAACTGGAGTCAGGAGTGGGATCAGAAGCCATGGAAGAAGCTGCTGACTGACTTGCTCCTCACTTCTCGTGGCTTACTCAGCCTACTTTTTCATACAGCCCAGGATCATCTGTCCAGGAGCAGCACTATCCACAATGGACTGGGTCTGATCACATTAATCACTGTTTAAGGAAATGCCCCACAAGTTTTCCTATAGACCAGTCTTATGGAAGTATTTTCTCAATTATAGTTCCCTCTTCTCAGATAACTCTAGCTTGTGTCAACTTGACAAAACGAACACATAAATATAACCAGGACACCACCCCAACTTTTAATCCCTGATACTCCACTCAAATCTAGATGAGGGAAGTAAGTCATACACTCTCTCACATATTAAAACTGTTGGGAGCCGACTTTTAGCAGAAAGCAGCTATCAACTTTGCAGCCATCTCGAGCCATATACCCTGATAAGAGACTTGTTTTTCAACAGCCTACAACAGCTGAGCACACTCTGATAAACATCTTGTTCATCCCACATAGCTTGTTTTGCTGTTTAGTGACCCCAGCTGCATGGTGCACGTAGTAAAGTGTCTTCAGCTGTGTTCCCCTGCTTGCGCTTATAAATACCCAGGATTTTCTTGCAAGAGGGGAGACAATAAAGGAGACAATAAGAGGAGGAGACAATAAAGAGGAGACAATAGGAGGAGGAGACAATAAGAGAGAGACAATAAATGAGAAACAGGACTTGATCACACACTCTGACTTGTCTCCATTCTTGTGTTTCTTCCCCTTCATCTCCCACTCTCTCTCTTGACCAGAGCACTTAGCCCCAAAGCGTGGGGCAGTGCGGCTCTCAACATAGTGGCCCCCAAACATGGGGCAGGGCAGTCCTCAGCAAAAAACATTTTGAAGGGACTTAGGACAGGGCTCAGTGGGTAAAAGTACTTGCCATGAAAGCACGAGGACCTGAGTTTCTGACCAGAACATACCATAAAGAGCTAGCACGATGCTGACTCTGTAAGCCTGTCACTATTGAGATGAGGGACAGAGACAGGAGAATAGTCCAGAAGCCAATAGGGACAGCTAGTCTGGGGTGCACAGATAATGAAAGATTCTCTGTCTTAAACAAGGTGGGAGATGAATTTACTGTCAAAAGTTGTCTTCTGACCACACACAGCCATGGCAGGTGTGCTTCCCAAATAACACACACAACACAAAAAATAAGTAAATAGTAAAATATAAAGATCTCAGTGTTGAAGTAATTTCTCAATAGGAGAATATGGCCACAGTAGACTCTGCAGAAGTATTGTTCATACACCTTCAGCTGAGTCAGTCTCCCAGTCATGGGGTAGCAGTCAGTGGCCAAGCCACAGGACCTCTAGCAGAAGTCACCATAGCTTCAAGCCTTACCAACGTCTTAGGGTAACTTTGGGATATCTGCCTGCTGTTCATTCAGTCTCAGACCATAGGCATTCAGGTACTTTAGTCAGTGCTCTCCACCCAAACTGAGGCACAAGAAAATGACAAGAAGCAGGGCCTGTGAGAATTGAGGGGAAAGTCTCAGAATTAAGTAGATGACTACGTTCAGGCAGGCAGCTGTATAGGTTGTTAATTTATTAAGTGAAGACCAGTTCTTCACTGGCAAGGGCTGGGGTGAGGCCCAGGACAGCTTCTCACCGTTTACCATAAGGGATGAGGCATCGATGGCAGAGCAGAGCTACACCAGGGCAGACAGTGCCAGATAGGAATCATATTGCCAGATAGGAATCATATTGCAAAGTAGCTGAGACCACACAAGAACAAAAAGAAAGTTCAATTTTGATATTCAAAAATATTGTTCCCATGTTCTCTTGAAATTCTGAGGACAACTGTGATTCTCAAACACTTGATAACATTATGCTTCAAACTCTGCTAATAAGCTTTGATCTTTCCATTCTCCTATGCCCATGTCTGAGTTCAGCTGCCACTGTCTTAGTCATTTCTCACACATTGGCCTCTCAATTCTTTCACATTTTTACAAGAATGACTACTGGGTTGTTTTTTCTTCTACAGTTCATTGAAGCTGGGATGGTACCTGACCCAGAGCACTTGAACTATATCGTTAAGCTTTTACACCAAGCACAGGCATCCCAACAAGAAATATCTGCAGTTCTGGAAGCCAAAGCCAGGTAAGATAGGAGACTGTCAGGCCTCTCTTGGGGGAGACCAAGAGAGGTGAAATCAGAGCTCGTCTCAACACTCGTGTCTCAGGGGTAATTTGTCACCCATTATAAGCCCCTTCCTGTCTCTGACCACAGCTGATGTGAGTCTGACTCTGCTCAGTCCCTCATTTAACCGTGGTGTCCACCAAGAGCAAGAAGCTTCTCTTCGCTTACATTTGACTGCTTGCTTAATTGTGCTTAATATGTTCCAGTGTGTATGCAAATCATGTTAGCTCGGGTTTCCTCCCTGTCTCACTCTGGTTAGCTTAGTGCTCTCACCTCCCCCTTGTTCACTAGTCTCCGATTTAGTATACTGCCGTAGGACTGGGTGTCCCTCTTTGGGAGAGCACTTGCCTGGCATGCACAAGGTTCTAGGTTCCATCTCTAGCAATGTAAAAAGCAAACAAGTAGTGCTGGAGTAGACATGTGTCGACAAAAGGGAAAGCAAATCCTGTTAGGTTAGAAAGATAGTAAAGTGTTTATCACATGAGTGTGAGGACTTGTCTCTAGCTAGTCATAGATACTGTGATACTGGTACTGATCCCTGGGGTCAGCTGGCCATCCAGCCTTGCTTCCTTAGTGAGTTCTGGGTTCAGTGAGAAACCTAGTCTCAAAAGCAAGGTAGATAGTACTGAGCCCTTGCTTGGTCTCAGAGATTTGAACCTTACTGGGGTGGTGAGAGAATGAAGAAAAGACAAACAGACACAGACAAATATCTCGGCTCAGGTTGTCTGGGCTCTTTGCCAGGGAAACCATGGCACACCAGAAGCGCAGCATGTTCACTATAGAGCTCTTACAGACAGCTGAATAAGGAGGTTGGTAATTACATATAGATGAACAAGGAGGCAAGGTTGATGGTGTGCAGCTGGATCAAGGAGGCAGGCTGCTAATCTTAGTAGGAGTAGTCTTCAGGTGTAAACATCAGGGGGAAAGCTGTGGTAGACATTTTCTGCACACACCAACATCATCCACATATGGACCAGAAGAGAAGGTGTTACCATTTCCCTCTGAGTCACCCTTGAGAAAGGCCTTTGCCATTCTTCCATGAGTCTGAGGCTCTGGGCTTCCTCTATTCCCTACAGGACAGATCCTGAGGAATGACACTCGAGGTTGATCTCTGAGCACACCCCCCCCACACACACACAATTATTTCTTTAAAAGAAAAAAGGCATAGACATCAATTGTAAGTCATCAGGAATGAAGGGTCAGTACAGACCTCCTGCCACTGAAAGATCGCTGTGAACATCAACTGTGTGTGAACTCAGCAAAAAAGATGAATGGAATGATTTCTAGGTCTAAATATTTATATAAAGTATAGAAGAAATTTAATTCACAATTTGAAAGTGTCTAAAACAGCTCTCCCAGTGGTCAGGTAGTTTCTTTTGAGACGTCTGCTCATGTTTTAAAGACGAGTCAAAGTAAATTTACACATAATCCCAGAAAACGGGAGAGTCTAGTATTTGTTGGCCTATATTTCCTTATTTCTGCAGTTAACGTGGTTTTGTTTGCACCAAGTGGCCTTACTATATACTCAGTGCTAGACTTGGACACCTAATCCTTCTGTCTCTGTCTCCCACTTGATAGGATATGCCACCATGATTAGCTTAGCAATAATTTTGAGGCAAGTATTACCAACATACAAATAAAAAAAGTGGGCCCATCATGGTGGCACATACCTTTAATCCTATCACTCAGGAGGCAGAGGCAGAGGCAGATGGATCTCTGTGAGTTTGAGGCCAGTCTGGTCTGTATAACAAAATCCAGAACAGCCAAAGCTACATAGTGAAACCTTGTTTCAAAAAATTAAAATTAAAAACCAAAGTGGGTACAAGAAATCAAGAGATGCCAGATGTGGCAACTCAATATCTGTAATCTAGCACTTGAGAGACAGAGGCAGGAGGATTAAGAACTAAAATCTAGCACTGGCTACAAGCAAGTTTGAGGCCAGCCTAGGTTACATGATACCCTATCTTCAAGTTGTGGAGCTGGAGCAGGGCCCCAGCAGTGAAGAGCACTGGTTGCTCTTCCAAAGGACCCAGGGTTGATTCCCAGCACCCATGTGGTGGCTCACAACCATCTGAAACTCCAGTTCTAGGGGATCTGATCCCATCTGCTGGTCTCTGCATATATGGTGCACATATATACAGGCAAAACACACACTTTTAAATGTTTTTTTAAGAGCTACAAACCAGTATCTTTCATGAGCTTAAATGTGAAAATCCTTGACAGATTGGGAATAAAAGACAAATTCTTTAACTTGGTACAGAGAGCTGTAACAAACCAGCAGGCACACTTGAATAAAGATGGGAGGTTTCTCTTCAGGATTGAGAACAAGACAAGACAATACCCACATTTCCTTTAAGACCATTTGCCCATACCTTCTGGCCCCACGTGATAAGAAATGAAAATAAAAAGTGTATAAATTAGAAGTAAAATAATATCCTGTACTTGTAGGTGACATGAATTGTAAAGCTATGTGACAAAGAACCCTAATGACTGAGTACAGCAAGGTTGCAGAATGAATACCACCCCACAGATCAGCCATGTTTCTGTACAACAGCAATGATCCTAGGAACCAGCATCTAAAACAGCACTATTGATAATAGCCCAAAAAATGAAATGCTAGGTAAAAAGTTTACAGAACATACTCGAATTGTATGCTGGAAGCCATGAAATGTTGAAAGAAATTAAACATACTGTTTATGAACTGAGAGACAAAATAAAGTTTTCAGTTCTCCCTAAGTTCATTTATTGATTTAATTCAATTCCAGGCTAATTTTTTTGTAGATAGAAAAATAATTCATTTAGCTTCACATAGTAACATATATCTGTAATACCAGGACTTAGAAGGCTGGAGCTAGAAAATCAGAAGCTGGGACCAGAAGCTGGCTCAGTAGCTAAAGGCACTTGTCACCAAGCCTGATGAGCTGAGCATCAATATCCAGAACACTTGGAGAAGGAGAAAACTGCCACACGTATGCTGTGGCATGGGCATGCCCACACACATACACCCACATACATAAGCATACTAAATAAATAAACAAACATGGTTTTTAGAGACTCTGGCTGTAAAGAATGTTTAGGGTATCTTCTGTGCAGAAGTCTTTCTCAGGACATTGGTAACGTGGGGATGAAGTAAGCGTAACCAACTCTCTCTGTCATTTGAAGGTTGCGAGTGAGGCAGCTGAAGAAGAACTGGAAGTGTGACTTAGACTCAGCCTTGAGTGAAGTAGAGGTATGACATTTGTCTTCAAAGAAACTGCTGGGCCCTGAAACCAGTAACAGTTGTGTGAACGATGTACTTTAAAAATCACTTTAGAAACGTTACTGTTAGAGGAAGTGACAAGGAAGAAAAGTCTGGTAGTTATAGTTTAAAGAATAGTATTTGAAAGGTAAACATCTGAATTTCTAAAGCTGTGGAATGAAGATGGAGCTTGGTAAATCTCTTTGCTAGTGTGTACACAGCCCTGGGTTTGAACTCGACTGCCTGCTCCTCAACACACACTAATCTAGGATTGCTATTTTAAATTAATCCTGAAAGTTACTGAATTAACTTGTGTCGATCTGTAATTCAGTGCTGGGCAGAAGCTTGGCTGACTGTAGATGGCTGTGGGTCTGAGCTGATAGGAGCCAGGACCGTAGTGCAGTCTCCTGGCATTTAGATTAAGAAAGAGAGGGTGGCTAGAGAAACGGCTCAGTGATGAGGAGCTCTTGCTACTCTCGCAGAGTACCTGAGTCCAGCGCCTATCACCCATGTCAGGTGGCTCACAGCTACCTGTGACTTAAGCTGTAATATGTGGCCCCTCCTTTGGCCTCCAAGGCACCAGCATACATGTGTGCATACCCAAACATAGACATACATGTTAATAATACACATAGTTAAACATGAAGTAGGATAAGAGAGAGGGGCCCTAAAGCCAGCTCTACTCTCCATGTCTGATGTGTTCCCTCTCATGGTAGGCGTAGCCTTGCTCAGACAGTAAGTCCTGAGCCAACCTGTGCACTGCCTCAGAAAGCCTTTCTTAGTTTATAATTGAAAATAGAAGACAGCCAGCTTACTGAAATTTCTTTTGTGGGCCCCAAATCATAAATGGCCAACTAATGGTAAAAGCGTGCTCCCTTCAAAAGCAGTGCAGTAATAAAGTGTTGCCGCAGAGCTGCTCGTGCGCCTGGTGACGGTGGTTCTCATGGAGCTCTTCACCATCAGTCCTGGAGCATTCGAGTAACCAGTTACATGTTCACAGACTGCTGCAGTGAGACAAGCACACTTCAGTGGTGTTGCTGTGTGTTACTTGTCAGGTTTTCAGTTCCCACTTATTCTAACAGATTCCGTGTGCCTTTGTGTGCTAGCATGTGCTTGCAGAGACAGTAGAATTTTTACTTTTTACCCTCTTCCTCTTCTTCCTTCTTTCTTTTTTTTTCATTTTTAATAATTTTAAAGACTTGTAAAGAAAAAGGTGACTGGACCAAATTGGGAAACCTGTACATTAGCATAAAAATGGGTTGTGAAGAATTTGCAGATTTCCAGAGATTCTGCGCTTGTGTTGCTGAGACACTCACAGAAGATTATAAAGAAGAAAGGCCAGGTGTTCCTTTTTGTGAATTTGCTGAAACAGGTAAAATGTTACTGTTTTGTTTTGAGGGTTGTGTGGTTCTTAGCTGGAGAGTGAAGCAGAGGCTTAGCCCCTGTTGCAAGTTTCAAATAGGCTGAAATCTGTGGACTTTTCCACCTACTTATTATGTTAGGTTATAGTTATAAGGACAGAAACTGGTTTTTAGTATTAACGTTTTTGTAGAACATGAATGTATTTTTTATTTAGGTTAATTATTATGATATGGGGACACCCAAATTTTTTTATACCACTGATGTTTCTGCTATCTACAAACCAAAACATATTGTGTAGTCTTTAAAAAGACATTCTCACTATGCAGCTTGACTTGGCCTTACATTTGTAATCTTTCTACTCCTGCCTCCAAGTGCTAGGATTACAGAAGTAAGAGAATACATGGGGTTTCAAATGTTGTTCTGAATTGTCACTACTATGGCCTCTGTCGGGGAGTAACAAACTTTCCGTAAAAGGACAGAGTGTAACTCTCCTAGACTGTACATGCAGCCCATACAGTTTCAGTTTTTAAACAATTCTTTGAGAATAAATCCTCTGTTGAGCTGGGTGTTGTGGCACACACCTCTAATCTCAACACTTAGGAAGCAGAGGCAGGTTGATCTCTGTGAGTTCAAGGCCAGCCTGGTGTACAAAGTGAGTTCCAGGACAGCCAAGGCTATGTAGAAAGAGCCTGTCTCAAAACCACAAAACAACAACAACAAGGCACTATTAACTTTCAAGATGGATTTATTGGCAGGACAGGTTGTCAGCACTAGGTCTGTGAAGTGAGAAGTGATGTCAGTAATTCTGAGGCCTCTTCAGTGACTGTCTCCATTTCTTTCCATGTCTGCTTTATGTTTCAGTTAGCAAAGATCCACAGTACAGCGAGGTGGATAAGACTTTGTTGGGAAGGATCGGAATAAGTGCTGTGTATTTCTATCACAGACTGTTGCTGTGGGCCAAGGTATTTCATCATATATTAGTTTGATTTGGTACAGAGAATCTTACTTTTAAAATTAGAAACAGAATATGGAGTAATCTTTCAAATCTCTAATACTCACTTCAGCTGACAGACATGAACCCTGACTACTTGGTGAGTTCTCAGTTTTCACACCAGATAGATGTGGAAAGGGGGTGATGAGACACAGGCATGCACAGGGGGCAATTATACACCAACTGCTCTATTGGATTCTGGAGGCCATGCTCAAATATTTTTTATTTGAAAGTTTTAAATTTATAATTTACTTAACAACTCCTGAGTTGTCATTATAATTTTGAAAGAGCACCAAGTATTTTTCTTTTTATTTATTTATTTATTCATTCATTTGTCTATTTATTTATTGAAACAGGGTCTTTCTATATAGTCCTGGCTGTCCTGGAATTTGCTATATAGACCAGGCTGGTCTTGAACTCAGACATACTCCAGCTTCTGCCTCCTGAGTACTAGGTTAAAAGGCATGCATAAACCCTGCTCAGCCTCAAAATACCTTCCTTAAGATGAACCCAAGATGTTCACAACCATCAAGGCTCTTTAGAAATCACCCTTGAATACTCTAAGACACCACGTGCCACATGTCTCTGTCTAACTTGTAATTGAGCCCATTATGCAGGTGGTCTGGTGACTCAAGACCTACTGTTCTGTTTAATTTTATTTAGTTGTATATGTGCACGTGTGCACACATGTGTACATATATGTATATGATGGCATCCATGTGATAGTTAGAGGACACTTTACAGAAATTGGTTTTCTCCTGCCATCCTAGGGATCTAAGTCAAGTCATCGGGCTTGTCCTCAGAGCCTTTACCCCAGAGCCACGTCATCAGCCTTCAGAGCTACACTGTGTTTATTACGTCTTTTAGATTTTCCTGAAATGATCAGTTGAATTGTAGCCTCAATAAAGTCCAAATAGAGGGCATGAAAATCCAATGTAAAGGGAAAAGCTGAGGATGGAATCAACAGAACGTTGATTAAGTATGATCACTGATAAATTAAGTGTTAAAGTGTAGGTTCTGTTAACTCCAGTTATTTCAGAATCGAATGGCTCTGTAGGGATATATATATATATGGCATACATGGATTAAAAAGAATTTTTTGCACCCAGACTGGCTGAACAGAAAGTCTATAGGTTTCCAGATTTAATGCTCACTATGGTTGACGTGTGGCAGGATGGGTCCTTCTGCGCTGCGGGGTCTAGGGGAAGGCATCATAACATTCATTTCATGGACATGAGTGCCTGCACACTGGAGACTGTTGAACAACAGTCTTCTTTACAGTGTACACATTTAGCTAAAACTTTAGACTTTTCTGATTTATTTGGTTATTTCTTAGCTCATTAAGACATTGGTGAATTTTTCTATCTTAACAAAAAAGTAATTATTTTCCTCAGAGAATTGATTTCAAATGTCATCTTACTAGGAGGTGGTTTCGGGGGTGTGTGTGTGTGTGTGTGTGTGTGTGTGTGTGTGTGTTCTGATTTGTTTTAGCTTTGTTTTGGGTTGGGGGAGACAGGAATCAAAAAACCCTGAACTGTCCTAGAACTGTGTAAACCATGCTGGCCTTGAACTCACAAAGATCCTTCTGCCTCAGCCCCCTGGATGCTATGATTGTAAGTATGTACACCAGACCCAATTCAAGCCCACTCCTTTCTGAATATAAGGTAAAAATCTTGAAAGTAATCTAAAAATTATCACCTGAAGATATATTTATTTATTCAAATTAAAAGTATTTTCCCATCATAATAAAAATATGGTTGAAAAGAGTACAGAATATTAAAGGTCTGTAAACTAAGACCCATGGTCCACATTGTGCCTACAACCTGTTTTTTTTATAGCCCACAAGCTCAGAATGTTTCCTTAACTTTAAACATTTATTTATTGTGTGTGTGTTTATACATGTGTATGTATGTGCTTGCCCATTGCTGACACATGTAGAGACATGGGTTGTTTTCTTCTGCCATTGTTCCACCTTATGTTTTGAGACATTCTCAATGAAGCTAGAACTCTCAGTTTTAGCTAAACTGACTAGCCAGCAAACTTTAGGGAACCTCCTGTTGCTGCCTCCTCAGCATTGAGGGCTGTAAACATGTGCTACACTGCCCAGTGTTTACATGATGCTGGTGATCCAAACTTACGGCCTCATGCTCATGCACTTTACCAGCTAAGCCATCTTCCCAGCCTTGCTTTATGTAGATACAGTGCTGGGGAACAAACTCAGGGCTTCACACATGCAAGCCAAGTACTCTACCATTGAATTATACCCCCCTTTTTATTTAAAAAATGTGTATCATGGGGCTCAAGAGATGGCTCAGAGGTTAAGAACGCTGACTGCTCTGCTAGAGGTCCTGAGTTCAATTCTCAGCAACCACATGGTGGCTCACAACCATCTGTAATGGGATCTGATGCCCTCTTCTGGTGTGTCTGAAGACAGCTACTGTGTACTCATATAAATAAAAGTAAATAAATCTTTATAAAAAATGTGTATCAGTATTTTGCCTGTGTGTGTGTGTGTGTGTGTGTGTGTGTGTGTGTGTGTGAGTGAGTGTGCACCATGTGCATGCTGTTGCTATGGAGTCCAAAAGAGGACATCAGATCCTTTGGAACTAGAGACATGGCTGGTTATGAGCCACCATGTGGGTGCTGGGCTCTGCTCTTCTGTAAGAGCAGCCAGTGCTCTAACCACTGAGCCACCGCTCCAGCTGCTTTTATTTTTCTTTTTATATTTTTAAAGTATCATTCATTAAAAACAATAGAATTTCAGCCACCAACTGTAGCTGTCAAAGACTAAAGTACTTACTGTTGTGGTACTGAAGAGCTAGTTCATTGATTAAGAATAGGTGCTGCTCTCACAGAAGACCCAAGTTCAGTTCCAGCATCCAAATCGTAGCTCACAACCTCCTGTAATTCTAGCTACAGGGGACCCAGTACCCCTCCTGGACTCCTCACATACCTACATCCCTGCACACATAGCAATAACTTAAAATGAAAAAAATCTTTTTCTAAAAGTATTTATTGGCTGGTCATGGTGGTGCATGCCTTTAATCTCAGCACTTGGGAGGCATAGGCAGGCAGAGTTCTGTGAGTTTAAGGACAGTCTTGTCTAATTAAAATTAAGGTATTTATTGTTGAACTACTAACAGTGATAGTTATAGGCTGGCCCCTAGTTTAACATAATAATGTACATCCAAATTCTTATGTCTAAACAAAAGACAGTCTTCATGTAGAATCTGTCAAATAATTCATTTACTGAGATTAAAAAAAAAAAACAAAATAACTGTTCTCGGCTAACTGTACTAGCATTTCATCCAAATTTGGTGACAAATTATCTTCATTTTCGCCAACTCTCTTGGATCCCAGAATGGTAAACTATAAAAGGAATAAAAACAGGTAATAGTTTTCCATATTAACACATGGAAGCCTTTTCCCAGACAATGAAATCTGTTTGTCTTGGTTTGGTTTTGCTTGTTTAAATTTTGTTGCAATAGGGCCTGTCTATAAAACCAAGCCACCCTTAAACCATCAGTAGTCTTCTTGCCTCTCCTTCTAAGTGCTGAGTACATAGGCACAAGCCACATGCCCAGCTCCATAGGCAATCTTAAGGGAAGACACTTAATGCATTAAAAAAATGAAAAAAAAAATGCTGATAGAGAGGGCACTATGTTAATTCAGAGGGGATGGCTAATATGAGGTAAAGTTCTTCTCATTTCCCTTCTTTCTACCTTTGTGACCAAACAGGAAATGCTTGAGCAAAGTCTTGTTGCAATTTGACAACTGTCAGTCTAACATAAAAGTTGAGACTGGTAACTGTCTCCTGCATTATTACCACTGATTCAGTGTCTCCAATACTGTAAATTAATGATACTTAGTGTTCTTTATTTTTATTCCAGGGAAGGAAGGTCTTAGATACACTATATGAGCTAAAAATACATTTTACAAGTTTAAAAGGACTTACAGGACCTGAAAAAGTAGCACCCAGATGTCAAATTGTAAATGTTGCCGCGGAGATTTTTATCAAGAGCGGGAGCCTGGATGGTGCCATTTGGGTCCTGAGGGGTAAGTTGTGACATTTGCATGCACAGTGACCTGCTACTCTCCTTGTAGACCTATCTGTGTGATTGCCTTAGTTGACACTGAGATGGAGGTGATAGCTTGGTTTGAACATCAGTGAAGATATAGACAGGAAAAGTCATTATGGTATAAACTGATTCAGAAAGTGGCTATAACTTAGCCTTGGTTGACAGAAGTTTGTTCTTGATAAGGCCTACTTGTCATAGAAACTCCAAGTCTGAAACTGTTACAGTTCTATTCTATAGATTTTAAAAATGTTATTAGAAGCTGGGCAGTGGTGGCACACGCCTTTAATCCCAGCACTTGGGAGACAGAGGCAGGTGGATCTGTGAGTTGAAGGCTAGCCTGGTCTACAGAGCGATCTCTAGGACAGCCAGGGCTACACAGAAAAACCATTTCCCAGGAAAAAAAGTAATTAGATGTGTTAATAATTTGAAATATGACATGCCAAATTAAATTCAGGTAACCCAGCTTTAGAAGGCAGGTTCAGTTACTATGGGAAATTTTAGCCATGACTTCATGGCCCCTGTGTTAACATGTGTAGGCAAAAGTGCCTTCAAACAAGATATGTATTTCCAACTGTGATTACCCTGAGAAGTGTCATTGTCATGGCATACTTGTTTTTTCTTCTGGGAGAATCGGAATGGATAATCAACACACCACTTTGGCCTTGTGATAGAATGGACATGCTCAATCGGCATCATTTGCTCTGTACCATTGCACGTGAAATCCTGGGCAAGAATCTTTACAAACAAACATTTGAGGTCTTGAGGAATCTACCAGGCTTTCAGAATTCTCAAGGTACATTTTTAAAAGTCTACCTTCATTACTTAAAAAAATATATTTACTTTTATTTTATATGAGTGAATGCTACATACATGTATGTGTATCACACACATGCTTGGTGGCTACAGTGGTCATAAGGGAGAATTCAGTCCCTCTGGAACTTAAGTCACAGTCAGTTTGTGAGCATCGTGATGTGGGTGCTAGGAACTGAACCCACGTCCTCTATAGGAACAGCAAGTGCTCTTAATTGCTGAGCCATCTCTCCAGCACAACCTTCATTTTTTTGCTAGTTAATAAGGCAGTTCTCCGTCTGTTCTGGTTAGGTTTTATGTTCAGTAGTTTTTTATGAAATAATTTTCTATAAAATATACTCTACATAAACTAAATGTATGCTTTTAAAGGTGCTTCTGTGTTGTCAGCAGCTCCTGTCAGCATATCCTTGTCTCCGTCCTTGCCTCTGTATATTATGAACATGCTTCATATCGTAACTTATCCTACATCTTGGTAGTCTTGGAATTAATGAGCTCTCTTGAAGGTTACATTCAGGCTTTAAGATAAGAGGATGGAGTCTATGAGTAGACACTTTGGGGACATGTTCAGAGGATGATACGAAGAATGCAGAGAATGATTTAGGACCTTCTCCAGGTGTCACTGTGTTCTCTCAATGTCATCTTCCATTGACTGCTGGAGACGCTGTTGTAGGAAGTGCCTTCCTACTGATGACGCTTCCTTTACGTCATTATCCCTAGCACAGTTGTCCGCCATGCTGCATGCCCTTAATAGTCAGTGTATCGACAGCGAGGCAAAGCAGGTGTGCACGCGCACACAGTGGTGCTGCATTTTACAAGTCCATAAATGACAAACGAAAGGAGCTTCTTCCTTTATACATCTGTAGATCAGGGGGAGGGTGATGTCATAAGTTTAGAGCTTTAGGGAAGTGTTTAAGAAGATATAAAAGGTAAAGAGATTAATTTTCTGATAGGTTCTGGACCACTTAAAGATCCTACAGTGACATGGACCTAGAGTGTAGGTCATAAATGCAACTGAGTAAAAGAATTCCCTACAAATTAATTAATGTGATACCCATTCAAGGAATTTTTTGAGTGAAAATTAGAAGCAAATATATTTGAGTCATGAAAAACTGAAGGCTGAGGTATGAGCTGTACAAACAGACCATGAAAAAATCCCAAGACTGCAGGTTCAGCGCTGTGAAGGACCAAATGCAGAGAATCTAGTGCAGTGTCTAAGCCTCTGCCAGGATTTTTACACGCACGGTTACAGAGGAGCGCACAGTTTGGCTTTTGCCTAAAGGGTTCTTGTTTCTTACTTGGAGAGTATGAAAGATGATTGTACTTCAGTGAGTCTGACTTCTGCAATGGGCAGAAGGCGCTGGGGCTAGCAGGTTGGGGGAGAAAGTTGGAGATTATTGGTCTTCATGTCATTGATCACTTTTCATTTTATTGTATCATTGTTTTCTTCATTTTAGAAACAACGGGGATTTCCCAGTCTAGCCTTCTTTTTAATGAACTTCTGGATGCCTGTATAGAAAGTAACAGTCTTGGCATATCATCTTCTGTAGCAGAGTTCATGGTTGCAAAAAGCATCCCTATTGACTTCTCCTTTCTCAGGAGACTGATCACTTCCCTAGGAAGGAGTTGCTTGTGGCTCAAAGCCAGAGCCCACTACAAAAGTAAGTTCCATTGAAATATTTTAATTAATATGTTGGTTCTGATTATTTTCTAATCCAAAATCCACCTATAATATTTAAAACTAAATTTTTACATATGCAAAAATAATGGTTGGTACATATTCAGAGGCAGTGGTCTGACAGGTCTGTGCTGTCTTTTGAAACCTGTTTTTTTGTTTGTTTGTTTTGTTTTTCCTTTAAAAGTGTCATATTATTTCTTGGCATGTTATCAATTCCAGTAAAAGTCAAGTAAAGGAAATAAAGGACAGAATTTAAAATAGTTTGGCATACCTTAAAATACTGTGTAAACAGTGGGTGGATTGAAATTTAAATGTTTGGGTATCAGACATCCTGACGACGCCACCTGAACTAGAAGTGTTTTCTCAGACTCCCAGCTAGGATCACTTTTAGCAAGTGATAACTTTTCTTCCCATTGAAACGGGAAAATAATTAGGTTGTATTCTAGGTAATAAGTATTTAATACACTATTTTTTGGAAGGTTCTTTAGGTTTTGATTTTTTAACAGAGTCTCATGTTTCATGCATGTACACCCACATAAACATAAAATAATTAAAGTTTAAATATTAAAATTTTACTGGAACATTTTTGGATTATGTTCAGATGTAGCTCTCAGAGATTAGCATCATCACCTACACTGGGGTGGTTTCTCAAAGGAAAAAATAACCCCAAATGGTTTGGTTTTGTTTTGTTTTGTTTTGTTTTGTTTTGTTTTGTTTTGTTTTTTGAGACAGGGTTTCTCTGTATAGCCTTGGCTGTCCTGGAACTCACTCTGTAGACCAGGCTGGCCTTGAACTCAGAAATCAGCCTGCCTCTGCCTCCCAAGTGCTGGGATTAAAGGCATGCGCCAACACTGCCCAGCTAAACGATTGTTTACTTATTTATTTTA
Organism: Arvicanthis niloticus; assembly: GCF_011762505.2. NCBI lineage: Eukaryota > Metazoa > Chordata > Mammalia > Rodentia > Muridae > Arvicanthis > Arvicanthis niloticus. The sequence continues at coordinate 42,981,022 of NC_047678.1, forward strand.
AGAATTATTTATTTAATGTATATGAGTACACTATAGCTGTCTTCAGACACACCAGAAGAAGGCATTGTATCCCAGTACAGATGGTTGTGAGCCACCAATGTGGTTGCTGAGAATTGAACTCAGGACCTTTGAAAGAGCAGTCAGTGTTCTTAACCACTGAGCCATCTCTCCAGCCCCCATTTTAAACAAAATATACATACAGATTTAATTTGATCTTGATAAACTCTATATAATATTGTCCATGTCTGACTGGACAGTTAATCCTAAGAGTACTATCATTTCTAATAATCAGCCACACAGTTTTAAGCTGAGTCAAAATTGTCCTCTCAAAACAGGAGGTTTTTAGACTTGAGCCGGTGACTGTGGCAGCCACATAGAGGATGGAGCTATGCTTTGTTCTTGTAGGAACAGTCTAAGTAAACCCAGACTGCCACAGTATGTGTTTAACAGAAATGGCACTCTCTCAGTACACTCTATATTTTTATTTGTAATTCAATGTGGACAGTGACCATAAGAGCATAAAGTTGTTCATAGACCAAACTCCATTAAAACCTAAATAGCTGTTCTGATTATGTCCCAGTTAGGAAGTTTTCCTTCTTGTTTTTCTTTTGTTTGGAGATAATGCCACTGTATATAGCACAGCTCGTCCCTCCAACTTAGTCCTTTTGCTTTAGCCTAGGTGTTGAGATTACAGGCATGTGTCACTACACCTGGCTTCCTTATTAATTCTGAAATTATGTTATATGTTACTATGAACTTGAAAAACGTGGTTACTTGCTGCAGTAAAACTCAAATGCCATTTTTCAGAGTTTTCATAAAAGATCAGTGTCAAATGTGCCAAATGCTTACAGTCGTAAAAGGTGTAATCAATCTGCAAATGTAAAAAGCTACCCTGACCAGTGAGTGGCTGTCATCTGTGGACAGTTAGAAGCCATAAGTTGTACCCCTAAGTCTTACCCATTGAAGTTTGGTGAAGTGTAACCTGTTGTTTGATTTTTCAGGTGCTCTTTCCCTGGGTTGCTACCCACCATTAGAGGGAAACTTATACCGGAAACTTCTACTGGTTCCTTCTCATTTATCTGAGATTGAAATGCTTTTAGCTATCGAAATATTTCTGGTGTCTAATGCTAGTATTATTCAGAGCCCGGGAACTCCCACACAGATGCTACAGATCGTTTTAAAAAGGTGGGTTAATAGAATTCCAGCTGTATTCTCTGCACATAGATGCAGCTCTATACCTGCCCCATAATGCAATGTGTGCGTGTTATTTATTTATACTTTGTATATGTGTTATAAACTTGGCTAACATTTAAACCAAGAAAGAACAAGACCTACGGAAGGCTTAAGACCAAACAAATTAAGGAGCTGGGGTCAACTTGAGTGGGGAGTGTGTTCATGCATGGGAGTCCTGGGTTTGACTCCCAACCAAAACAAAAGACCAAACAGGTTCATAACACCCAGTAAACACTTTAGTGATTCAAAGATGTTAACAGCTGTCTTAAAATATGGATATCCTTTAAGTAGCAACCCTTTAACTCTTTAACCCTTTAACTCCTTTAACTCTTGTGTTAAAGAGTGTGGTGCCTTAAAGGGTCTTTATCCAAAAACATTAGCTATGAATCCTTTCTTTATTCCTTATAGAGCCACACAATCTGACATAAATGCCATGCCAGTGTGGACACTTACGCAACCCTTATCTCTGGGAAATTGCTCAGTTTTTCATCTGTAGAATCTTAATTTTTAAATATAAAATTTAATATAAAACACATTTTAAAAATAAAAAAGGATACTTGAGTGCAAGATTCTCCCAGAATGAGTGATGCAAGTGAGAAAAGTGTAGGAAAACTCAGGTGCCTTTTGTGACTTCTCTCCAGAAAGATTGTGAAGGTCTGAGATGTTTCCTGTTTGTAAACTGGTGTACCACAGACCCATGAGACACAAGAGTCCTATGTTGGCGACAGGGTGCATTTTCTCGGTGGAACATGCAGCCAGATGGTCAGCTTATCATCCCAGAGTCCTACTAATAACCCGCAGGGACTCCTGAGCATGTGGCAGGTTCTCTGACAGGAAGGCAGGCCCAAGCCTCAAGAACCCAAAGCCTGTTTTCCATTTTCTCTACAGGAAGACACTGCCTAAGGCTGTCAGAAGCCTGTCTTTTGCTCCAGGAGAAACCGCCTTTGTCTTCCAAGTTTCTTCAGTATTTAAAGATGCTTGAAAATTGGAACAAGGAATAGTCAGTGTGTCTAACAGAAGTTCCCCAGATCTAGTTGGCTTGCGGGAAACTGTTCCCTCACATCCATCCCATACTCAGAAATGCTGAGTCTTCTTTTTTCAGTTTGTTTCAGAGTTGTGTGGTACAGCCCCCGTTTAACAAGAGGACATCATTTTCCTTGCACCTTTTTTTTGAAAACCCATTGAAACTAGCCTTTGTTCTTACAGCTCTACTTTCAGTGAAGGATGGGCTTCCTTTATTGACACCATGCACTGTGTGGCCCGAGGTGTCTAGGTTTTATTCTTCCTCTCTATTCACTGTTAGTGTGAGGGTAGTTGTAGCTCTAGTCCATAGCCATTGACATAGCTAGGTCTTCAGCCCTGCGGTGGGTTACTAAGCTCTACAAGCTATCCATTTGTAGACAGTTGTCAGTCTTCCAGGCTCTAAAATACCTCATCTCAATTAGGAGGCCCTAGAAGGCTCTTGGACACTCATTACTATTCTGAAGCATGAGCCTCATTGAGGTCACCAAGTGGCCTACACAAGTATTAATTTAGGTAGAACCATTCTCAGAACTTATGTTCATGACATGCAAGATACCAAGAGCAAGAAACACTCTCATATTTTAAATACTTTTAACTATTTCCCTTCTCCACAAGAAAAGCTACCATAAATTAAAAGTTTCATGCTAGTAAACACAATCACATGGATAGCAGATGGAGCTCGAAGAAAATTGTAACACTTAGTAAAGCGCCCATCAGGACCAAGGAAACCATACAGCTCCACAGTCGTTACTAAATGTTAGCTGCATATTAAGTACTTGCTTGAAGCTAGAAACAACTAATACCAAGAGAAAACTAACATGATGGTTAACCATTCAAGCTGTATTCAATACTAACTCAATACTAACATATACAGCTAAATATTTATAGTTACTAGATTTGAAAATATAAACATAGGTAACCAGCTGTGTTCTAGATGAGTGTTTCTCAAAGTACCAATTACTACTGGGTCCTAATATGAAATGCCTCTCACACTGTAAGCCACGGTTCAGAAAGCTTAAGAATCACTGCTAAGATGCCATGATGGTTTGGAAACAATAAATGCAGATGACTTTCCTACAGAAACCACACTTCTGCTGCTTCTGAGAATTCCTGCCTTTGGGTTCACTTTACAGATGTGAAGAAAGCAAATCTCGAAGCAAGGATGACTATCAAGCTGCAGCAGAAAGACTGATCGTGGCTGCTCGAATATCGGACCCCAAGCTTTTCATTAAGCACATGACTGTCAATATCAACAAAGAGCAGGTGTACAGTCTGGAGCACTGTTCTGCCTTGAAATGGCTGAAAGAGAATATGAAGTGGGCTGGAAAGGTTTGGCTTTTCACTAACCATTAGTTAGTAAAGGGTTGTTGTTGGGTTTTCTTTTTAAGTTCAAGTAATCATTGTTGAAAATAAAAGAATAAAAATAACTCATCGTATTAAACATGTGTATCTTATTGACACTAGAAATTATCAAATAGTTTTCAAGCAAAAAAATTTCATTTACATGCAATGGTTTATTAACAAAAAGTGATCTTTTAATTCTTTTTTACTTAAATTTAGAAGGACCGAAGTATGGAAAATTCCTTTTTAATAATGTAATTCAGAGTAAAAAGCCACACACTGGGTGCATTTAACATCAGTGCCCACAGGTGTTCAGTGTGGTGACTAAGAATCACCAAACGCTATGGATGACTTTTGCCTAGTCAGGGTTACTACCACTGGAATAAAAATGACAAAAAGCAACTTGGGGATAAATGGTTTATTTGGCTTGTGTTTCCATATCATAGTCCATCACTGAAGTCTGGGACAGGAACCCAGGCAGGACAGGAACCTACAGACAGGAGTTGGTGCAGAGGCCATGGGGGGTGGGGGGTGCTGCTCAGTAAGACTTGGTCCTCATGGTTTACTCAACCTGCTTTTTTATAGAACCCAGGACTGCCAGCCCAGGAATGGCACCACTCACAATAGGCTGGGACCTCCTACATCAATCACTAAGAAAATGCTTTCCTGCAGCATGATCTCAAGAGATGCTTTCTCAATTGAGGCTCCCTCTTCTCTGAGGACTAGCCATGTGTCAAGTTGATGTAAACTAGCAGCAGACTTAAAACACTAAAATCCAGGGCACTATATACCAAACGTCTAAATTACCCTCATATCAATTTCCTTTTAGTGTTTCATATGATTATTATGTGCATGGTATGGGAGGAGCACACATGCATGTGGAAGTTGCAGGACAGCTTTTAGAATGTGTTCTTTCCTTCTACCTTTATCTGGTTCTGGTGATCAAACCAAGATGGTAAGGCTTGTGGGTCTGATAGCAAACACTTTCATCTGCTGGTCAACGTGGCCAGCACAGTACTGTATGCTTTATGATAATGTGTGACTAATAAGTGTTAGACATTGCTAAAGAAAGTATTTTAAACAAATACGCCAAAATGTAAATATCTAACAAGGATTGTCCCAAAACACTAGGAAGTTAAAACTTCAGAAGTTGTCAGGTGGTGGTGGCCCATGCCTTTGATCCCAGCACTTGGGAGGCAGAGGCCAGCAGATCTCTCAAATTCAAGGCCAGTCTGGTCTACAGGACTACACAGAGAAATCCTGTTTCAGAAAACAAAACAAAAACTCCAGAAGCCATCTTCAGTATCTGTAGCCTATTCTCTTTAGCAAAATCCTCATTCTTAATACTACTGTAAGCCACAAATTCAAGTCGTTTAGGGGGGAAAAAAAACCCTAAATGGGATAATGAATGGGACAAGTATTTAAAGGTGTTCTTAAAATGGGTAGAGGAAGCGTCCTTAAATCTACAGTCTCACAAGGGCAGGAAAATTAAGTCCCAGCACTCTCAAGCTTGAGTGACGTGAGGCGCACACGCTGCCTCAGACACACAGAGAGACACAGGTGAAATTCGCGTGGGCAGGTATAAACCACGCTCCTGCAGACAAAGGGCAGTGATGTGGGCCACAAGGTAGGTCGGCTTCAGAAGAACGAAGATCCGAGAGAAGGGGTGGGAAAACGCAGGCTTCTTGCTGGTTGACCAAGCCAAGAGGTAGCATAGCGAAAAGCAGTTTCTATTCCATCATTTGCAGGTCTGGAGATCAGTTACAGACGACCAGTAAAGCAGTAAAAGCCCATGCTGGGTACACTGAACATTTAAAACCAGCCTAGTAAGGATGCGTCATGCACGTTTTCACAGCACTTCGGAGACAGAGGCAGGAGAATTGCCGCAAGTTCAAGGTCAGCGTAGGTTACAGTGTGAACCACTGTCTCCAATAATAATGAATAAATCCAGATAATGATTGAGGCAAAGTCAAGTGGGAAAGGTAAGCCAGAGGAACGGGACCTTTCAAATTCAGCTGCAACTGGGAAGCCTACCAAGAGGACCAACGGCTGCTCAGCGAGGACTGCGTCACCAGAGCGCCCTGCGCAGCTCCGCCCCTCCCCCAGACAGGGGGCTGCGCGTGCGCGTACTAGCCCCGCCCCTGGCTCCGGCTGCCCCTTTACCTTTGCTTATCGCCCTCCCACCTGCCTGCCAATCATCTTTCTCCCTCAGACCTAGTCCGGCGGAAAGAGCCGGCTTGTGTCTCCCGAAGCTCCCTTCGGAAACCCGCAGATAGCGGGGTAAGGACACGAACAAGTGCGGCTTTGAAGCGGGGAGGGAGGCCGCCGAGAGCCGACGTCCTGGCTGGGAGCCGCTTGCCGGCCTTGCGCAGGCGTTCTATGAGGAAGGTCGGTCCGCTGTAACCAATGAGCATGGTTCGTGCGGCCTGCAGGCTCAGAGTGACGGGGACCTCCAACCAAGGACCCAGGCCTGTGCGCAATCTGAGACAGTGGGCAAGACCTGTCAGGAGCTCCTTGCTTAGCGAAAGTTGCCCAGGGACTCCACACAGGCCTTGGTCTGTGGGTGCTGAGGCGGAGGCGAGGCTGTCAGATGGGAGCTGGGTTTAGGCGGCTGATGGGGCCCTGGGAGGAGCCCCACCCCAAGTTGCGAACCTACCAGTTCACCTCTAGACCTGGAATCAGACTTATGGCTAAGTAGACTCTTAGTCTATGAGGCATAGATTACTCAAACGTGGTCCATGAGGTGGTGCAGTACACCACGAGAGAGCTTAAAAGAGTGTGCTAATTCATTCAAGACATCCGTGGAGTGTGTGCGAGTGGATTTAAGATTGTAGGATAATGGTAATATCAGTTTGAGACCACCGAGTGGGATATGGCGCTCATAGTCTTAAAAAGGTGTCAGCGTTTGTTTGTTTGGTTGGTTGGTTAGATGAAGCATTTGTCTAAAGATGGCCTACTGAAAAGAAGCTGGAGATGCCTGCCATCCCTTAGTGTTGATGAAGGAATTTTAAGCTCAGGGAAATTGTAATGCTAGAGTAGGTACTGTGTGACAAACCTGATCCTCCATAATTGAAGGCCCAGTAGCACCAAGGCCTGTATATAGATGAGGCTGGGCCACAAGTGCCTGTATCTTTCTTGAAACTGTAGCGTTTGTAGCTATGATTTAACTCTCCAGCAAGATATAAAAGGAAAGCTAAAGAATTTATTATCCAGCCAGGTGATGGTGGAATACCATTAATCCCAGCAATGGGAGGCAGAAGCAGTTGGATCTCTGTGAGTTCTAGGCCAGCATGGTCTACAGAATGAGGTCTGGGACAGCCAGGGCTGTTACACAAAGAAACCTTGTCTCCAAAAACAAACAAACCACATCTAATACTGTTTCCTGCTTTGGCTCTTGGGCTCTTGTTGTTTGTTTACTGCCCTACTCTAAGTTGGAAAAAAAAAAAAAAAAAGCCTAGTCTCTGGTGAGAGGATGCATGCTTTTAATTCCAGCACTCCATAGGTGGAAGCAGGTATAGCTCTCTGAGTTGGGTGCCAGCTTGATCTACATAGTAAGTTCCAGGCCAGCCAAGTCTACACAGTAATATCCTGTCTCCAAAAACAAACAAAAAGAAACAGAAAAGAAAGGCAGGTAGGTAGGTGTGTTCTTTCATTACTTGAGAGAACATTTTTTTCTAAGAAATTACAAGATAGTTACAAAGGAAAACCATGACTAAAGTGAAATTTGTGTGAAGTTAACTTAATTGAAATAAGTTACTTTCAAATACAGATTGTGCCAAGAGGCCAAAGCTCAATCTTGAAGACCGCTATTTGATAATTCCTGTGCTTGTCCAAAGTAATGGACAGATGCAGTTAGATCTACATAACGAGTTTCAGGCCAGCCTGAGCTACATAGAGAGTTGTAGACCTTGAAGGAAGGAAGGGAGGGAGGGAACAGAAAATAATATCACTATTAAGTAGATTCAGATAGTCATTTATGCTGGCTTGGAGATGAATTTTATCCTTCCATATCTGCTTTCTGTCCACACTGTAGACCATTTCTTTAGGACAAGGCTTTCCAGGGAGTCCTCCCCACCCTAAAGGCATAGCCCCAGGAAGTATCCCATTACTCTGCAAGTCTGAAGCATTGCGTTCGCTGTTTTGTTTTATAGTTATCTGCTTGTGTCTGTGTCCTGCTTCTCTACACTTTCCTCATAAGCCAAGTTTTGTAAAAACAATTGTCTTAATGCTTCATTCTCAATGCTTTACCCTGCACATAAGCATTGCTGGAGTGATAAATTAAGGACTCAGAATGCCGTCTGAATCTGATGAGTGAGGAGTGTCTCTTGTCCGTCTGTAGCATGCCCGAGGTTTCCTCTAAATGGAAGGGCAGTATATTCTGTGAGTGCTGATAGACGTCATGAGAACTTGTCTGCAGGCAGAACTCCTGCAGCTGATACAGCTACAATAGGCTTTTAGAGCTAGTGTCACCAGCGTTCACCAGAACCTGCCCATGTTCTGAAGCAGTGTGTCTTCAGCCCTCTGAGAGTCTTTGATTCTCTGTATAGCTGACTGCAGCCATGGAAGAGACAGTCCCTTGCCACTGGCTGTACAGACTGAGTTCTTTCAGGGATTTTACTCAGTTGAAGCTGAGATCTTGATTTACGCTGCAGAAAAAAAAAATTCAGGTTAAAACAGTATGAAGACAGGGTAGAGCCTATTAAGTAAAGGTTTTCATATACAGTTAGGGGTGCTAACAGAAGACGTCTCTCTTCCCACAAAGGCAGTAATTATAGAAAGTGTTCATATTACATATCAAATTGAATGACTATAGCCCAGGAAGATGGATTCAGTTTTCCCTGAGTAATGCATTCCAACATAGAAGCAGTTACATGGGCTTTTAGTCACAGAACAAAAGAAAGTCATAAATAGCTGGTGGCACTATTGGAGATGGTTATGGAAGGTCAGGAAGTTGGAAGAATGATGCTAGGGCAGCCATGAAAGTCTATAGTCCATCTCTCTCCATCATATCTTCTTGCCTAATGCTATCTCTCTCTCTCTCTCTCTCTCTCTCTCTCTCCCCTCTCTCTCTCTCTCTCTCACACACACACACACAGAGAGTATTTTTTTTATCGCAGCAACAGAAAAATAACTAAACCACATGCTCACACGTAATGTGTGAGCGTTCTATTAGGTTAATGTGTTTACACATCTCACTTTGAGGATGATAACATGACGGTAATACGTTCTTAACTTGTTACTTGTTCAGTTCTTCTGTTCACTTCGTTCTTTAGGCAATTAATGGATGCTTGGAAGTTGGTGTGCTTATTCAGAAATGTTTTGCCACCTGAGGCCTTTGAGGAGGTAAGCTCTGTGGTGCACTCCATTTGTTGAAAGGAGGGTCTGTTATGTATCAAGCTAATTTCAACTTATTTTTCAGATCTCAAAACTGTATCATTTTATGGTTTTAGGCAGGAACAAAAAGAAATTAAAAAAAAAAAACAAAAAAAAAAAACCTAATATAAGTAGCCAAACTGACTAAGGCTCCATTCAAAGCAGGAGACAACACATCCTAACAGAATAGTTCTATATGAAACATGAAGAGGAAAAAGTAAATTAAACCTCTCCCAGAACAGTATGATGTTCCCAAACCACAGAGCGCCTACTTTGGTGCTTTAGAGTTTAAAAGAAAATGACTATAATAATTATACAAATTCCTCCTCCTGGTGCATCGTGGATATGCAGCACTTGTATAAGTAAGTACAGCTTGGATAGGTGGCAGTTTGTGGCACAGAGGAAGTGTGAGGGTTTGTAAGTCATAAAAACTCGAAGACTAAGGAAGGTCATTGGGGCCTGACTGAGGGGGGTCTCTGGAAGAGATAACGAGACAAAGTCTCATATAGCCCAAGCTAACCTCAAACTCATTGTGTAGCCATGGTTAGTCTTGAATTCCTGATCCTTCCCCCTCCACCCTTTTGGAGTTACAGACTTCTACCACCATACTTGACTACAAGTTTTTATAAGGAGTACTTGAGAGCAACTTAAAAGGATTGATTAAAGACTCAAAAATAGGCCTTGTCTTGTAGGAACTGTGGAAGTCATCAAAAGTGTATAAAAAATAAAATTGCAGCTGGGCATTGGTGGCACATGCCTTTAATCCCAGCACTTGGGAGGCAGAGGCAGGTGGATTTCTGAGTTCCAGGACAGCCAGGACTACACAGAGAAACCCTGTCTCTAAAAACCAAAAAAAAAAAAAAAAAAAAAAAAAATTGCCCTGCCCTCACCCCACCCTGGCTCTGTACTCCACCTAGGCAGCACAGTAGAGATGACCTTGGTGGGGGGCGGGGTCAGGCAAGCAAGGGACAGCAGGTTCCATCTCTCATCTGCACTGGGGTAGCACCACTCTCCTCTCTCTGGCTGCAGCAGGTGGATGAGCTAGCCCTGCCCCTTACTGGCTGCAGCACTGTAGAGCTGGCTCTGGCCCTGCCCTTGCCTGATGTGGCATTGGATGAGCTAGCCAGAGCAGTCCTGGAGAGCTCGCCCTGGTGGTGTGGCAGCAGGTGAACTCCTGAGCGACCAACTCAGCTACCTCCTAGGCCCAGATCCATGGCTTTGTGTTGGTCCACCCCAACATCTACCTGATCCATAATCTGCTGGAGCAAGTGAAAGAGCCTGTCCTGCAGAGGCAAAGCTGCAGGCTCTCCAAGACACAGGGCAAAAACAGGATATCAAAGAGGAATCCCAGTGAGGGTTTGTTATAGATAGTGTAGCAGAAGCCAGTGGCCTTGAAACAGACCAGTGACTCATTGTAATGAACATTTGCAAATAAAGCTGTGTTGGCCAGAGTATATAGTGTGTGACGCATTTCAGCTTCCACAGTGAGGTGTTTTTTTTTTTTTTAATTCTGTCTTATTTTACCTTCTTTGGGGGGCAAGTTGCAAGGGCAGAGGGTGGTTATGAAGAGACGGGGACATGGGTGGAATTGGGGTGCGTGATGTGGGACTCCCAAAGGATTAGTGAAAAGTTTTTTGTTTTTGTTTTTTAAATAAGAAGTTTTAAAAAGAATAAAATGAACAGCATGTAGTATTGTTTGTGAAGACAGACAGGCAGGCTAGTGAGGAGGCTACATAAGCTGCCTCAGCGATGACAGTCTGGTAGCAGAGAAAGTAGACAGGACCGATTTCAGGAGGCAGCATAAAGAGAAGCTGCCAGGCTAACTTGAGAACAGGTGTAAGTAGTGTGACCTCACTTGGGTTTTGTGCTCTGGCAGCATCGTGAAAGGACGTTATGCCACAGAATCAAAAATAGCAGTGTGAAGGTGGGGATCCCGGTGCTTTCAGAGGCCAAAGCAGGAAGATCTGAAGCTCGGGCCACCTAGGGACAAGTTAAGAAGGAGAGGAGATGAGTAAGGGATGAACTGTCTTCCTTGCCATCCATCTGTCTGTCTGAGACAGGTTCTCACTGTGCATCACTGGCTGGGAAAGGACTCGGGCTTTCATACTTATACAGCACTTTACCCACTGAGCAATCCCACTAGCCGCCTTTACTGGACCATCTGTACACTTACATTATAAAAGGCTCAAATACATATAAAATACAACAGAAGGTAACCTGAAAATACACCAGTTTATTTTCCAGACTTTTAAATCTTCTGTAGGCTGGAGGGGTGGCTCAGAGGCTAAAAACATACTTGCAGAGGATCTGAAGATCCCCGCACCCACGTCAGGCTGCTCATAACTGGTCATATGTATCCAGTGCACTCTTCTGGTTTCCACAGACACCTGTGCATATTCGGCGTTCAGGCACACAAATACACATAAAGAAACATAATAATCTTTTAAAAAGAAATCTTCAAGTTAGTTCTGGACTCTATCATTTTAACATCATGAAGCATTTCCAGAGACTCAGCATGCCTGACAGGTTGTAAAGCATGCCGTGCCCAACAGTTATAAGACACTTCTATGTGGAATAATTAGAATGGAAATGGAAATTGCAGTATTCAAAGATCAGCACTGTGAAATTGCTCCCCAAGAATTCTAAGTCATTTCCTTTGGACTAAAATACTGTAGTATTATTTTCATTGAAGAAAATAAATAAACAGTACTTTAAGAACATTCCAGACAGTTTGAGACACGATTTAAGAATGGGAATGTGGAGTTGTCTGATTAGAGTTCTGTTACCACTCTGCTACTGAGGAAACTGAAGGATCCCTTCCTCTCAGTACTGAGGTTCTCGGGGTATTCCCCACTGTACTGAGAAACAAGGCATTCTCCACTGCACTGATGTAAATTAAGGAGAACAAAACAGAACCTCAAGGAGAAAACTGTCATCTGCGGTGAAGCCAGCTCCTAGAGTGCCGTGGAGGGAAGTTCTGCTCTCACTCACTACAGCTGCGTGTGCCGCAGTAAAGGGTTTAGAACTACGCTATGTAGAAACCTGGCAGATTGCAGCAAATCAGTTTCCACCTTACTCCGACTTTACCCCATGTGGTACATTTAGGTTGGCTGCACCTCCTACATGGTGTTGGATGGTAGATGTATGTACGTCACAGAGAATAATCCCTGTGTCTCTGATAGGTTCTGCCTGAGGAAGGTCCTCCCTCATTGGCTTCACTACTCTCGAGCTTTATCAGGGGCAGAAGCCATCAATGCCTTGAGGCCTTTCTACTTTGCAGTTCATCCTGATTTCTTTGGACAGCACCCCAGGGAAAGGGTAAACACTTATTTTTTAACTTATTGTCTATGTGTCTAGTTGATTTACCTTTGAGTCAATATAATGCTGAAAGTCCTGTCAATTTGGATTATTCTGTCATGATAACGGTTGACATAGAAGCAATACTAACTTGAAAAATAATGGTTTCCAATTAGTAAATGTAGTGGATGTTTGTAATATAGCAGTTGAAACCGTTGTTTATTCGAAGCTACCATTATTTATATAAACAATGAAGTTGCCACATAAGCTGAAGAGTTTAATAATCATGTTTCTACACTAGTTTTTGGAGGAAAATGAAGGGCTTGAGAGGAAAATGCCTTTCTTCACCTGATAGAATCTTTCTTGTGAGGATGCCCTAGGCAGAGTTTCAGTGCCTGGAGACCCCCTGTGTCTACTGTGTGCTACTGAACCTGTGCTACCTGTCTTGTGCTCAGGGGATGCAAGCTGTCAAAAGTCCTGGGGCAAACTCAGAACCATTGCTATTGTTTAATATTAGATAATATTATAGAGCTAAGTGCATTAGAATTAGCTCATTAGTCTCTTTTTTTTTAATTGACATTGATCCCTAATTTAACCTGAAATAACAAACCCTAGGCACCAGGCTCAAGTGAACATCCCTGCCTGGTAGTGGTGTGCAGCACACCTTGAACATTGCTGCACTTCACTGCTGGGGATGAAGCCCTGGCTGTAGTCTACACTGTGGAACAACCAAGAGCAGGCTTGCTCTCTGCCCTGTACAGCTGCCCACTAACAGCCAGTCTTCTACTTTAGTAAACCTTGTCTGAATATAACAGCTTTTCTGAGTTGTATGAATCCCAGCCAGCCACTGATCCTGGGTGTGGTCTTGGGCACTCGCTCACCCAGCGTCTCTGAGCTGATCGTGTGTCTTCCCTCCCTCAGCCACTGTGCTCGGAGCACTCACCTTCGGCAAGCCTTTGTGCTCACTGCTCGCTCAGCTTGGACTGTCCTCCTCAGAGATGGCTTACCTCTGCCTCTCAAGGAGCCTCTCCCAGGCCACTGACAGCTTTGACTCTACCTTCCTTTCCAGTGGCTCCTCTTCTTACCCTGTATCTGTTTCCATCCCCAGGTGCCTGACTCCTTGTTTATTAGGTTTGTTGTTTGTCCTCTATCATCAGCGAAATGCAGGCCCATAAACGCTTCTCACTCTTCTGGCCATTACCCATGAAGCTCTGGCTCACCCTGCTCTCTGCTGAGTACACACTCAATGCTTGTAGCATCCTACTCCAAGACCAGGAGTTCACATTGGCACCCACTGCTGTGGTTATTTTCCTTTTAATACTCTAATTTTAAAATATGGACTATTAATAGATTCAAAATTCACAGATCAATACAAAGTTCCCTTAAAACTCTCAGTCTGGTCCTGCTTCCTTTGCCCCCGTTTCTGTTCATTTGCTACAGAACATTGTGTATACCGACCCCCACCAGACCCTTCCACTATTCTGGCAAAAATAAAAACATCAAAAGTAACTTTGTAACTTTGAAGATTTCAGTTTTATTTTGGGCAGAGTTTGGGCGTGGTCTTTGGTTTTGAGACAGGGTGTCACTATAAGCCTCAGAAATACTCTCAAATTCAGGACATTACTCCTCATGCATTAGCTTCCCAAAGGGTTTGTGCCATCCAGACCTAGCCCTTTTGGTTTGTTTTGTGGTTTTGTTTTGGGAGTGTCTCACTAGGTAACTCAAGCTGACCTCAGACTTGCAGTGAATCTAGTTGGGGTTGTCTGTGAGGGTGATCTCGATGTGATGTCTGTCACTTCATAGGTGATCCAGCTGGGTAGGCAGGTGTCCTCTGTCATCCTCACTCTACGTGTACCTATCCCTCCAAAAGCTTGGTGCTTGGTTAAAAAGGATGACGTTCTCTGATCAAGTAAACTCTTCCATCGTCTGGTATATCCCAGTAGCTGTGCTCCTTACCAGAACCTCCAAACAAACTCTCAAGGTCCAAATGCTGGCTGTGATTTTAGGAGAACACTCCTGCATGAGGCAAGACTTGGCCTCACAGTGGCAGGAAAGGACCTAACTTGCTTAGGGAGTTTTCTGACCAAGAATGTCATATAATAAATTCTAGAAACAAAATGCAAAATGACTTCTACTCTCAAGACGTTGTATGAAGGAAGATAGATTTAAATAATCAGAAGCAGTTGTTATTGCTGGGCATGAATGCCTTTAATCCCAGTAAGGCCAGGAGGACAAGGCCAGCCTGGGTTATATAGTAAGAACCCTAATCTCATCTCAAAAACGAAACAGTTGTTATTAATCTAGGCTTAGAAATGCACAGCTTTACAGCACTTTGGAGACTTAGGCATATATACCTTATATTCAAGTTCAAGGCCATCCTGAGCTTAATAAAGATACTTAGAAAAATAAAATAAGGCCAGCAAGTTAGCTCAGCCAAGAAAGGCATTTACAGCCAAGGTGGTCAACCTGCATTCAGTCCCTAGAATCTACTTGATGGGAGGAAAGAGCAGATTCCAGAAGATTTTTCTCTGAACTTCACACATCTGCTATAACATGCATACAACACATCCATACACACACACGAGCACACACACACACTTAAAATATAATAAAAGAAGCAGTTACTGTTCCTGCTATTCTCTACCAACATTTCTTCTTTCTTATACAGCAGTTGACCTTGGAGTCCCTTCATGTCTGTCCATCTGTATCCCCTCTTTTATGCTTCTCTTTTGGGGACTGTGTACTACTCCACTAATCAAGAAGATGCAATTGTTATATATATCAAAAAGCACATTATAACCTTTACTTTTAAAAAGCTGGATTTTCTCCTATCTGGTTATTTGTCTTATGGTTTTTGTTTACTACATATATATGGGGATTTTCTTAGTTCTTCTGTTTTTATAAAAATGCATCCCAGTGGTCTGTCATGGAGATATTATTAAATATAATAAATCTAATTATATAATCACTAGTTTATTGCTTTGGTATAGCAGTCATAACTATATACTCCTACGTGATGAAGGACTCCAACCACCTTTTACCCTGACACTTGCATGATTACAGTTACGTGTTCTGTGTCTCACCTTCAGCAGATATCCATTGTACACAGCGTAATGTGGAACTAACCTTCCCTTTTACCAAACGATCTGTGAAATCCCACCATTTCTTTAAGTATTTATGTTCGGTTATGTGTATATGTGTCTGTGTTTGGGTGAGTGAGTGCATGCGCCCGTGGAAAAGGGCGTTGGTTCCTCTGGAGCTGGAGTTACAAGCTGTTGAGTATGTGCTGCCACATGGCTACTAGAAACTGGATCCAGGCTCTCTGAAAGAGCAGCTGGTGCTCTGACCATTAAGCCATCTTTCCAGCTCACAATTTAAAAAAACAAAACAAAATAGCATCTCGCTGTGTAGCTCTATTTTTTTGTTTGTTTGATTGGTTGGTTTGGGGTTTTTTTTTTTCTTTTTGAGGTTTGTTTTTTTTTTTTTGGTTTTTTTGGGTTTGTTTTTGTTTTTGTTTTTGTTTTTGTTTTTTGGTTTGGTTTGGTTTGGTTTGGTTTGGTTTGGTTTGGTTTGGTTGTTTGGTTTGGTTTGGTTTGGTTTGGTTTGGTTGTTTGTTTTGGTTTTGAAACAGGTCTGGAACTCACCGAGATCTGCCTGCTTCTGCCTCCATGTGCTGGGACTAAAGGCTTATACCACCAGGCTAAGTTCCCTCAACATTTTTTTAACAGTAAATTACTTAATATCTTCAATATATTTAAAGACCACATAATGATTCCTTCTTTCTTTACTCATATGTAAATACCCTTGTTTTTGTTTTTTTTTAGGAAGTCAATGAAAATTCTCTTAAGAGATTAAGTGTCTACTTAGAAAATCTCCAGAAACCAGGCTTCAAATCTCTGAAACCAACTCAGCTTACATTTTATATAAGAGAAAAAACAGCTCAGAATTCCTCTGAAGGCCAGGAGCCTATCAGCACTACCACTCCCGGTACGTTGTTTATTTCTATGGTATCCCTGACTGATTGCTTCATGTGAAATGTGCTCACTAAGTCTGACATTGCCAGAATATCTTTGGATTTGAGCCTTGATTATTGACAATAATTGTTTTTCTAGAATTAGATTCTGTTCCTAGCTGGATGTGGTTAAGCAAGTCATTTTTGTTTGTTTAAACAATTGTTTCCCAAAGTATTCCAGCCAAATGTTGTTTGGGGTGCTTGCCTTTAATCCCGGCACTAAGGAGACAGAGCAGGCACATCTCTGTGAGTTTGAGGCCAACCTAGTCTACATAGTGAGTTCTAATCCATCCATGATGGTGTGTAGCCCAAAGAGAAGCCAGGTGATGGGCGAGCAAGAGCACTTCAGTCAGTCAGTCAGCAGGGTGGGGTCTGAGCTAACTCACACTGTTCAGATAACCTGGGAATGAGATGCCTGAGGATGCTTTGTTAGGGCATTTTTTTCTATTTTCATTACAATACATTTTATTCTTAAAATCATTTTTTCAGCTCTGGCTTCTTTTGGTGGTCCAAGTGCAAGTGAACTTTATTATCAGAATAGGCATTAAAACAAGATAGGATTCAGTAAGAATTTCTCTGAATTAATGCTTAAACAAGTAGCTATAGCCAGCCCTGGCTGAGCAAGGTCCAGAAGTCCTTCACTGTCAGCTAATGGTTAACTGAAAACTATTCATTAGGCAGAAATTAAGTTTAAAATGAAAGGAAACTTGATTTTTTTTGTTTTTTGTTTGTTCGTTTGTTTGTTTTTCGAGACAGGGTTTCTCTGTGTAGCCCTGGCTATCCTGGAACTCACTCTGTAGACCAGGCTGGCCTCGAACTCAGAAATCTGCCTGCCTCTGCCTCCCAAGTGCTAGGATTAAAGGCATGCGCCACCACTGCCAGGCAGAAACTTGATTTTTAAAAAGATAGTATTAATACATAAAGGTTTTTTATATTCCAGAAGAAATCAGAATGTCTCCCTTACAAAATGGACTATAACTCAGATAACAATAAAAGAGCAAGCCAGAATGACCAGGTGCTCCTCTGTCTGCTGGTCACCCTTTACACCAATATTCTCCACACACGGTAAGAGTGTGGTGGAGGCAGCAGCAGAAGGTTCTGGTGAGTTTAAGGCCAGCCTGGGCTATAGAGTAAGTTACAGATCAGAGCTATATAGTAAGACCTTGTCTCAAAAAGGAAGAGGAAAAGAAAAAAAGTAAAGTTTCTTCATGCTCTGATGTGACTATGTAAATTCAGACTTTCTTTTTAGTTCTGGGGGGTTTCATATACATTAACTAGCCAGTGCTTTTGCACGTGAGTGGTTTTATTCCCAGCCCCACAGAAATATCTATAACGTACCTTGTAATGATCTCACCCAAAACAGCGAAACTACTATTCTCAAAAGGAATCCTAAGGAACTAAAAACCTGTCATTTTGGATAGCAGCCTATATGATAGAGTCAATGATCAATGAATTGCTAAACTAATATGGAAAGTACAGTTTATTCCTTGACTTAATTTAAATTTTTTATTAGATTTAATCTTTTTTGTTTTTGTTTTCAAGACGGTTTCTATGTGTAACAGCCTTGGCTCTCCTAGAATTCACTTTGTTCACCAGGTTAGCCTCCAATTCAAGAGATCCATCTGCCTCTACCTCCTGAGTGCTGAGATTAAAGGCATGTACCACTATGCCTAGCTAGATGTAACCATTTTTCAGCTGAGTATTTTGCGTGCTTGTATGTCTGTATATCATAGGCATTCTTGGTGCCCAAGGTCAGAAGGACATCAGATCCCCTGGAACTGAAACTGCAGATTGTTGTAAGCCACCACTTGCAGGACCAAGTGCAGAACCATCTGTCACCCCAACTCTGCTTTTTAAAACCAGAGCTTATGTAGATCAAGTTGACTTTGTGGCAGAGAGTCCCCAGCTTCTGCCCCCTGAGTGCTGGGTGTATTCCTGGTGAACTATTAAATTCGATATTCCCGGCCTTCAAGGGAAATAGTTGGAATGTTTCTTTTCTCCTGCCAGTAGTCCTCAAACTGATCCTGTTAAGAAAGATATCTTACATGTTCTGCATTGTGTGTGCTTGTCGAGCAGAGTGTATCTGCAAAAAGGTGTTAAGCTCTGGCTCTTACTTAGAGGGTTGAGGAGATAGTTCAGTCAGCAGGGTACTTACCATACAAGAAGAAAGACCTAATCTCAGATTCCAGCACCTACATAAGAAAGCCAACTGTGACAGCATGCCATGTAATCCTAGCACTGCGAGGCAGGGTGGTTGTAACGGGAGGATCCCGGGAGCCCAGGAGTCAACAAGCTCCACTTAAGGGGTTACCCAGATCCCTCAAAATCAGGTGGACTGTGCCAGAAGAACAACCCCTGAGGTTGGCATTGACCTTCACAAACATGCCCATACATAGACACGACGGTGCACACACCAACACACACAACCAGAAAGCAAGGCAGGGAGGCAGGCAAGCAAGGCACATTTCAATCTCACATAGAACACTGGAAATTACTTTCAAGCCCGTCACTATTGGAAGTGATAAATGTGTCGTGTTGTTAAATTGACTCGTGTGCGTGTAGCTGCTGAAAGACTCATTTCTACATATAGACGTGGAAGGGGTTGATCCGACCGAGTGAGAGTGAAACCACCAACCAAGCTCTGTTTTCTGTCAGACAGGGCTATCTCCCTAAAACAGGGTCTGAGAAAATAGCATTGACTGTCGGAGACAGTCGTTTTTTATAGCCCCCAAGCTGCAAGGCTGGGGCTTTCCACGGGTTGGGCAATTTGTAGTTATGTAGGAAATTGGCTGAACATCTCAAAATGATTTGACAGAACATCTTAGCAGGGTAAAGGTGAGGGTATAGTCAGTGTGGGTGTGGAACAAGTCAAGTTCAGAAACATGGATCAAGACAGTCAAACCAAAGTTTTATGAAAAATAAAGGATGAACTTATTTTGACTTTGTAACAAGAAGTCAGGCTGGTCCACCAAATTAGGTGGCAAAAGGCTCAAAATAATAGATCCGTAGTGATACCATCATTACTAAAAGGAACAATCTAAAACGAGCAAATGTGTGTCTACAAATAGACATGCGGATAAACATGATAACATCAGCATGTATGTCATAATACAATTCAGAGAAGAATATAGTAGCAGTTTAGGCCAGCACTAAGAGAGCTTGTACGAGGGAGCTTGTAAGTGTTCCACAGATGAACCCTCCAATATACCAAGCACTAACTGTGTGACTCTGAGTACTTGAAGGGTTGCTAATGTGATCAAGGAATACATTTAAGTTTTATTTAAATGTTTTTTTTATGGTGGCAGTGATGGTGGGTTTAAGAAGTGGTTATTGTTTTGTGAAAAAAAAATTTAGCCCAAACTGGTCTCAGACTCACCATGTAGCCAAGAATAACCTTGAAGTCCCATTTATCTGTTCCCCGCCCCCCCCCAACACACACACACACACACACACACACACACACACACACACACACACACACTGGAGTTACAGGCCTACACCACCATGTCCAGCTTATTTTCAATTATTTAATTAATTTAATTGTGAACATCCACATTGCATGGCTAGCTACATGATTAATACATGTTGTTGGAAGACTATGTACCAACAGTTAACAGTGGTTACAGCTAGTAAAGGTATGAGACTATATGCCTGTTAACAGACTTTTACTCATGCGTATGTGCATGAAACTTTACAAGGAGACTGTGCTGATAAAGTTTTGTAGCCCAAAATGGTAGCACAATTTAATCCCATCACTTGGAAAGCAGAGGCCAGCAGATATCTGTGACCTTGAGGCCAGCCAGGGTTATATAGTGAGAACTTGCCTAAATTATAACTAATAATAATAATAATACTTAACAGAATTTAATTTTTTGTCAGGGTTATGAATCAAACCTATGGCCTTGTGTATTCTAGGCATGAACCCTACCACTGCTCCCTTGTGTCATTTTCAAGCTTTTTTAAATTTGGGGGTTGGGCCTGGTTAAGAACAGTGGTTAAGAACACCAGCCATTCTTCCAGAGGACCTGGGTTCAATTCCAAGAACCCATATAGCAATTCACAACCATCTGAAACTCCAGTTCCAAGGGGATTTAACACCCTCTTCTGGCCTCTCTGGACACCAGGCATACATGTGCTACACACACACACACACACACACACACACACACACACACACAAGGTAGATAGCCTGGGCCTGCCTCTCCTAGCATGCCCTGCCAATGCAGGTGTCCCCAACACCCTGCTCTCGGCTAGGATCTGTGTGATGGGTGTGGCAACACTCCTCTCTCTTTAGGGATAAGATTCACCACAGGCAGAACTGAAAATAGTCTCCATCCCCTTCTCTGTGGGATGGCACCTACTTCCTGGTACCAAACTAGAAAGAAACCCACGGAAATGAAAATTCTGCTATAGAGTTTGGAAGAGGAAGTGTTTTTTTGTTTTTGTTTTGTTTTTTGTTTTTTGTTTTTTTTTGTTTGTTTTTATTTGCTGATGATTTACCAATGGGGAGATTTTAATGGGTAATGAAATGTTTTTAAAGACTCTAATTTTATAATTGTTTCATGAAAATGATTCTAAAGCAAGTAATCATCTGTATTAATTGTCTGGGGGAATTATATTCTCTAGGATTCCGAGCAGTCAGATTTACTTTGCACAGCAGCGATCTGCTAAGCACAGTATTGTATATTCTCAACTCCTGCAGTTTGCCTGTTGAACACGTCCAAAGCTTGAACACTAATGTGCATTCCCAGCCTCTCAAGGAAGCTACAGGGATGCCTGACAGACCCATCAAATGGCATAGGTCCTATTACTCCTTTACTGGGTTCAAGGACCCTGACGAAGACCTCGAACATGTCTCAAGAGTGGAAACAACCCTAACGTAAGTGAAAGGTTTTATCTAAATACCCTTGTGTAGTTTCTATTTAAATGTAGTTCTGGTTTTGCAGGAAAAGAAACTTTAGTAATATATTAGAGGAAATATATTTCATGTTTCTTAAAGTTGAAGAAACACTTTCATTTTTTGTTATTATTTAATACCAGATACACGCATAAGATTTAAGTTTTTATAATCAGCTCTTTGCATGCTGGATATCTGCAGTCTCTGTGGAGAGTTCAGAGGTAATTGAGTTTAATAATCTATACTTAGAGAAGAACACACAGGTGTAGTAGCACATGGCTGTTATCCAGCCTTTGGAAAGTAGTTTGGAGGTAGTCGTGAAGATGAGCAGATCAAGGCCAGCCAGTCTGAGGAACATAGTGAACCCTGTCTCAAAAACGAACAGACAAACAAATACCTTAATAAAATGTCATCCTGGATAGACAATTGAAAAAGAAGATTTTTAAATGATAAAAATCAGATTTGAGTAGGGTGTGTAGTGCTTTCTCTTACTCTCAGCTTTTGGAAAATAGAGGCAGGAGGATCTTTGTTACTTCAAGTGCAGCTTGGTTTGAGGCCACAGGTGAGTTCCCAGGGCAACCAGGGCTACATAGTGAGACCCTGCCTCAAAAAACAGATATGAAATATTTGACATACTTTGTTTAGTAAACTGCTGTAATGTTTAATAACTTTATGGTTTTGTACTTTATGATTAGGTCAGCTGTTCATAGCATAATGTTAAGTATAGAAAGCCGTTTGTAAAACACTATGCCCAATATGAGCCCATTTTTATAAAATATATTTTGTAAAGTAAAAGGACAGATGATTCATCAAAATATTAGCATTAAATATTTCAATATATCAGTTTGGTAATCTTGCATAATCCTTTTTTATTTGTTTTGTTTTGTTTTGTTTTGTTTTGTTTTGTTTTGTTTTGTTTTCCGAGACAGGATAACAGCCTGTGTAGCCCTGGCTGGCCTGAAATTCCCTATGTAGACCAGCTTGGCTTTGAACTGACAGAGGTCTGCCTGTCTCTATCTTCTGGGATTCAAGGCCCAGCCAACCGTGCCTAGCCAAGCGTAATGCTTTTTTTTTTCCTTTTCCTTTTCCATTTTTTAAGAGTAGACTCCTTAAAGCCAGTTCCATTCTATTTCAACAATTGTATCCAAAGAAGCCAGTGACTGACCGTAACTTAAGACATTATCCTTTGCTGTCCAGTGCCACTGACCCTCCCATGTGTTATCTGCTCCGACACAGGACCCCTTGTCATCTGGCCATGTTTCCCCAAGGTGAAGAGGAAGTTAGCAGAAAGGGAGACAAATGAGTGTGTGGGGGCAGGAGTCTAGCTGTGACACCCGTGCATATCCTTGACTAGTAGACGCATCACCTCTTACATATATTCCATTGCCCAGATCTCCTTCTGCAAACATGGTGAAGGGAGATGGAGACATGGGAGATGATTTAGTGATGGGACAACAGTCATGTGGGGTGGAAATTGTCACATTCAGGTGTTAGCTTAGCAATCCAGAGGGGCAGGTGGACATAGACAGCTGTTATCTGCTGCAGCCTGCCAAAAGTCTGCATACCCCATAAGAGAATGCTGTGTGCTTACCTTGGCCTCTGTCAAGGTGGACATGGTGCTGGGAATATTTGACCTAAAGGATATAGAAAAAATGAGAATGCTTAAGTCAAAACAAAAAAAAATATGAAGATGTTGGGCCTTGCCCAAGCTAGGGGGTTAAGGGTCAAGTGTCAAGGAGTTTCAGACAAGCATTGTCTGTGGCTCTGTGCAGTGCTGTGTGGACGACAGTTCTGGTCTCCACTGAGTGAGTGAGAGTGAGTGAGTGAGGAGTGAGTGTCCACTATTTAATGATTGTCCCAAGCGCCCAGAACTAAGTTCTGGTTATCTGGCAAAATAATGAAAACAGACTGAAACCAGAAAAAGACAACTCAGCAGTATTCTTCAGGGTTTCATGTAAGCTGATTTTTCATAATTCTTCATTTAAATATTCTGTAATTTCCCCATCTTTAATATATAGACTTTATTTTATTATATTGTCCTAGCTAATGAGTTCTCAAAATTAGGGTATGTGTCTGTGAGCACTGAGTGCTAAACTGCATGTATTCACAGAACCTACCCAATACCTTAAATGACCTGAATTTAAAACTATAAAATAAATATGAAGGTGGGAGGTGTAACTCAGTACACGGGCACTAGGGAAACAATGTAAGCATTGGTTGGAGTAAACATGTGTCGGGCTGAGTGGTCATCATCAAATTGAGGGTTCTGTACAGACAGCAGGCAGGTCAGCATGACAGATGGGACTTAGCCTTGCAGGTGCAGTCTCTCTCCTTAGAGCCCTCCTGTTAGCTTCATTAGCATGTACTAAAAACACTACTTCTGAATTTGCCTTTATCTTCATAACTATTTTATCTCTAGAACCTAGTGATAGATTTGGTCTGATTAAAATTTAATTTTTTGCAATACTTAAAGAAGTTGCTATAACAGTAACATGACTGACTCAACAAGGGTAGGCAGCCTCTTGAAGTAGGCTTGTTAGAAGTAAAGGTCTGAGCCAGGCAGCAGTACCTCAGGCCTTTAATCAGCACTTGGGAGGAAAAGGCAGGCAAATTTCTGAATTCAAGGATAGCCTGATCTACAGAACAAATTCCAGGACATGGCTCTGTTGCATAGAGAAACCCTGTGTCACAGAAAAAAAAAAGAAAGAAGAAAGAAAGAAGGAAAGAAAGGAAGGAAGGAAGGAAGGAAGGAAGGAAGGAAGGAAGGAAGGAAGGAAGGAAGGAAGGGAGGGAGGGAGGGAGGGAAGAGAAAAGAAAGAAAAGATTTGACTGACAACTCAGCTTAACAGAGGACTAGTATAAGGTGTGTGTTTGGACCGGTGGTTGGTTGGTTTTATTTTTGTTTGCAGTCCTGGGGCCTCACATGTTCTGGGTATGTGCTCTGACACTGAGCCCCATCCACAGACACACATGTGTGGTACTGGTGGGAAACTAAAGTGTTTCTTCTGTTTTGGATCTAGGTCCTGGTTAGGTAGCAATGGGAAAGGTGCTGTTAAAAAGCTGAAGAACAGTCTGCCACTTAGGAAGGAGCTGGATCGTCTGAAGAGCGAACTATCTGAGCTTCTGCAGCTTTCAGATATCAGGTAATAAAGAAAATGCCCTAGTTGTCTTAGGTACCGCTCCACTCCTATGAAGAGATACCATGACCAAGGCACTTTACAGAAGAAAGCATCCAACTGGGAGCTTGCTCACAGTTTCAGAAGCTGAGTCCGTGACCATTGTGGTCGGGAGACAGATAAGTATGGAGTTAGAGCAACAGCTGAGAGCTCAGATGTTGAGACAACAACCATGGGGTGGTGAGATCCTGGGCTTTTTAAACACTGACGCCCATCCCCAGTGGCACACTTCCTCCCACAAGGCCAGGCCTCCTAATCCTTCTCAAATAGTTCCACCAGCTAGTGAACAGTCATTGAAACCTATAAGCCTGTGGAGGCCAGTTTCATCAGACCTCCACACTGTGCACATTCAGACACGCAAGAGTGAATGTTGCCCAGTTAATAAAGTGCTTACTCAGTACACAGTGGGCCCTGGGTTTCGTCCCATAAAACCTGGGCATGGCGGCACACACCTGTAATCACGTGATTAAGGAGGGAGAGACAGACTAATCAGAAGATGGGCATCTTTGGCCAAATGAGAAGTTCTAGCCTGAGACTAATGAGACCTTGTCTCAAAAAAATACTTTTTTAATTAAAAAAAATAATGAGAATGTAGGAATTACCTAATGTTAATACTTTCCAGTAGTTAAGTATTTGGCTCTTTAATTTCTCTGATAATCTAATATTTTTCAATTGTCAGTTTGCGAATATAACCAAATATCTGTAAAAATACTATGATGAATTTTTGTTTAAAACACAAAAGATTTAAGTTCTGATATTTTGGGCATAATAGTTGAGTTTTTATTATATTTGTGTGTGTGTGTGTGTGTGTGTGTGTGTGTGTGTGTGTCTGTGTGATGCAGAGGACTGAACCCAGGTACCTGTTCACAGTCTCTCTCTACTCCAGCATCATGCTCTACTCCAAACCCCAAGGAACAACATATTTGTTTTTTAAGTCTTTGTAGTACATTGACATAGCAACAATGCTTTTACTCCTGTGTCTTAGTCACCATTCTATTGCTGTGAAGAGACGCCATGACCAAGGCCCTGTGCCTTAGTCACTGTTCCATTGTTGTGAAGAGACACCATGACCAAGGCAACTCTTACAAAAGAAAGCATTTCATTGGGGGCTTGCTTATAGTTTCAGAGGGTTAGTTCATTATTATTATGGCAGGAAGCATGGCAGCATGCAGGAAGACACTAGCACAGTAGCTGATAGTCCTGCATCATGATTGATAGGCAGAGAGAAACACTGAGCCTGGCATGGGCTTTTGAAACCTCAGAAGCCCACACCCAGTGCTGCACTTCCTCCAACAAGGCCATACCTAATCCTTTCAAATAGTGCCAGTCAAATCTGTGAGCCTGTGGGGGCCATTCTTACTCAAATCACAATACCTGATAATTCTTTTTTTTTTTTTTTTTTGGTTGCTTCATTTAAAAATCCACTATCTCTTGGGGCTGACAAGATGGCTCAATGGTTGAAGGCACCTGTCACCAAGCCTGATTACCTGAATTCCACCCCCCAGATCCCACATAAAGGGGGAAGGAGAGCTTGATTCCACAAAGTTGTCCTCTGGCCTGCATAAACATAGACATGTGCACACAGGCACACATTACGCACCTATGTACGGACATCATGCACTCACACACAGTAATAACTCATCTGATACCAAGTTTAGTAGATCACAGCTGTAATGCTCAGGACCCTCACCTCAGCGCTAAGTAGCTTGGGCTACATAGTGAGGTCATGGAGGGAGGTTTAAGGGGGAGACGAGTGGGGCTGGAGAGATGGTTCAGTGGGTAAAAAGTGCTCACGATGCAAACTTAACAACTTGAGTTCAGTCCTTAGATCCTACCGTGGAAGGAGAGAGCTAACTCCTGACAGTGTCCTCTGACCTTATGAGCATGCAGTGGCATACACCCCACCACCACCACACACAGCTATGAGAATAATAGGAATTATTTTTTTTTTTTAAATGTAAGAGAGATAGTAACCATCTTGGAACCATAGGGTCAGTTAAAGCATAGTGTGTGTCTGCTTCAGGAAGCAGCCATTGACCTTAAGAAGCAGGCAGCTGGGGTAAGAGCCTGTTCATCCTCCAAGGTGCTGCTGTTAACGTGGTTGTATCTGTTGGCTTAGGTGGCAAAGGGGCTGGGGAGTTGCCCATCGCTGCAGCCAGCTACACAGTCTTAGCCGCCTCGCACAGCAGAATCTGGAGCCGCTTCAGAACGTGAAAGGTAACTGTTGTCCACCCTCTTTCACAACAGCGTGTGCTGCAGTACGCCCTATAACATGCAGTGGCTGGCTGACTTTATCAGAGTTAAATTCTGACTTACAGGGGTAGGGGTAGCACATACCTTTAATCCCAGCATTCAGGAGGCAGAGAAAGGCAGGCAGATCTCTGAGTTCATGGACACAGCCAGGGCTATATAGAAAAACCCTGTCTTGAAAAAAAATTTTTTTAATGTTTAAATTTGTTCCTTTCAATAAGCAGAAATATAATACAAGCCTCTGAGATCTACTGGATTTGCTCCTGAGTGTATACACTGAGTTCAAGTAATTATTTGCACAGTATTATAAGGACGAATCCTCTAGGCCATAACCAAGGGTTTGTGTTTCATCATCAGGATGCACCGTTGTCTTCACAGACCGCTCTGGTATGAGTGCATTGGGCCACGTGATGCTGGGAACTATGGATGTCCACCACCACTGGACAAGGGTAAGGCAAAGCCAAGAACAAGCAGACCTTTCTGACTTGCCTCTATGTACTTTGATGCCAAACAATACTATTATGTCAGCAGACCAGCATTTGAAAGCATAGCCCCAGTTTCCAGTCCAGTGATATCACATAACTAGTACTTGAAGGTGGAGATAGTTCTCTTGTACATTTGTTTATTTAGTGTATGTGTGCACGTGTGCACCCAGAAGTCAGAGGGCAGGCTGAAGTAGTTGTTCTCTTTCCCTGCCCTGGGCTCCCGGGACTGGGTTCAGATCTTCACACTTGAGCATTTGTGTGCTTCTGCTCACAGATCATCTCACAGACCCATGTGTTAGTTTTAAAATCTTACAAATAAAGCTGATGTGAGCATTTTTTTACATTGTTAAATTTAATTTTAGATTTATTTTATATATAAATATATATATATATATATATACACATATATATATGTGTGTGTGTGTGTGTGTATCGTAAATGTGCCTTGTGCATGAGGAGGTCAGAATAAGGTGTGGGACCGATCCTCTGAAGCTGGAGTTAGAGACAGTGGTGAACCACTGTGTTGAGTGCTGGGAATGGAACCCAGCTCCTCTGTGAGAACAAGTACCATCTCTCCAGTCCCTAATGTGAACATTTTTGTTTAGTTTAGTTTAGTTTAGTTTGCTTTTCTTTTGTTGTTGTTGTTGCTTTATTTTGTTTAGAAAGAGTCTCATTATGTAGCCCTGGCTGGACTAGAACTATGTAAATTAAACTCAATTGAAACTTGTGGCAATCCTCCTGCCTTAGCCACCAATATCCTGGAATTATAGGTGTGAGCCATTATGCCTGCTTTATACAAACATGGGAAATACAGTTTTCATCTTGTGGGTAAATTCCTAGAGTAGAATTGTTGGACCATATCATTTTATCATATCAAAGACAGTCATATTTTCAATTTTGATGAAAATTTTTAATTATGACACCTTAGTAGATATATGATGATGTCTCACCTGAAGTTTAATTTGCATTAAATGATATATGTTAGTGATAGTGTTTTTATGGAGCTTTTTGTTTGTTTTGGTTTTTTGGCTTTGTTTTGCAAGACAGGGTTTCTCTGTGTAGTCCTGGTTGTCTTGGAACTCACTCTATAGACCAGGCTGACCTTGAATATACAGAGATTGCTTGCCCCTGCCTCCTCCTCCTCTTCTTCTTCCTCCTCCTCCAGCTGCCTTTGCCTCTGCCTCTGCCTCCCTACCTCCTCCCTGCCCCCCTGCCTACCTGCTTCCCTACCTCCAGCCCCCCTGCTCCCCTGCCCCTGAGAGAAAAAGGCATGTGCCACCACTGGCAAATATCTTTGTTTTTTTTTTTTTTTTTTTCCCATCTTTATGTCTGTCATCTTTGGTGATCTGTTCAAATAAAATACTTAGTAAAGGGACTGGAGAGATGGCTCAGTGGTTAAGAACACTGGGTGCTCTTCCAGAAGACCCAAGTTTGATTTTCAGCACCCACATTTCAGTTCACAACCATCTATAACTCCAGTCTCAAGGGATCCAAGGTTACTAGGCACTAATGTATTATAGAGATACACATACAAACAATATACCCATGGTACACTAGTCAGGGTTTAGCAAGAGAGAGAGTGGGGGGAAGAAGGGGAAGAGACTCAAAGAATAGAGACAAGCCAGAGGATCTGTAGTCAAGTCTCCTTTACTGTCTCCCACAGACTATATTCACACCTCCTACTGACCACCACCACTTACAAGGACATCCTGGGTATTTATAAGCACAAGCAGGAGAACACAGGTGAAAACATTTTACCATGTGCACCATGCAGCTGGGGTCACTAAACAGCAGAACAAGCTATGTGGGATAAACAAGATGTTTATCAGAGTGTGCTCAGCTGTTGAAGGCTGTGGAAAAACAAGTCTCTATCAGGGTATATGGTTCGAGATGGCTGCAAAGTTGATAGCTGCTTTCTAGCCGCTTTCTGCTTAAAGTCAGCTCCCAACACACCCATAAACATAAAATATAAAGTAAAATACATCTTTAACCAGGCTTAGTGGCACATGCCTTGAATTCCAGCACTCTGGAGGCAGAGGCAGTCAGATCTCTGAGTTCATGGCCAGCCTGGTCTAAAAGCAAGTTCTAGGACAACACAGAAAAACCCTGTCTTGAAAAATCAAATGATAATAATAACTGTTGTTCTTAGTATTTCAAACCACATATTAAATAGATACTTTGTATCTAAAATGTATACAAACTCTTAACACTCAGAGTTAAAAAAAATAGAAAATGTGCCAAAGACATGTCACCAAAGAGAGTGTACAGATGACAAACACATGCAGAGCGGGGATGTGGTACAGAGCTAGCTAGAGTGTTTGCAGCATGTTGTGAGGGGCTGGGTTCCAACCCTGGTGCAGGATATTCAGTCACACTGTGAACCCTGAGATTGTATTTACTGAAGAAAAAAACAAAGCAGTTTCTAGTTGTGATATAGCTCAACCTTAGCACACCCCATTAATCCCTCTGACTGGAATATAGACTTGCTCTTAGTACTCACCCTTAACCCCAAACATTGAAGGTAAAGTTAGTTTGTAGAAGGAAGCTCCCGTGTTTGAAAGTGATGTCTGATGTGGCAGAAAGAGTGAAGATTTGACGGAACAGGATCTGCCCAACTCTCATGAGAAGAGAGAGGAAAGAGAAGCTGCTTGAGGGGCAGTGCAGAGAGAGGGAGGGGGGAGAGGAGAGGGGAGGAGAGGAGAGGGGGGGGAGAGGAGGGGAGGGGAGGAGGGGAAGGGAGGGGAGGGGAGGAGAGGAGAGGGGGTAAGGGAGGAGAGGAGGGGAGGAGAGGAGAGGAGGAGAGGAGAGGAGGGGAGGAGAGGAGAGGGGAGGAAAGGGGAGGAGAGGAGAGGGGAGGAGGGGGAGGGGAGGAGGAAAGGGGAGGAGAGGGGAGGGGGTAAGGGAGGAGAGGAGAGAGGAGGGGAGGAGAGGAGAGAGGAGGGGAGGAGAGGAGAGGAGAGGGGAGGAGAGGGGGTAAGGGAGGAGAGGAAAGAGGAGGGGAGGGGAGGGGAGGAGAGGGGGTAAGGGAGGAAAGGAGAGGAAGGCAGTTTTACAGAGAGTTTTACAGAGACAGGTTGAAGAGAGAACGAGCTGGAGACAAGTAAAGACAGAACAAACCAGAGAATAGGAAACAGCCATAAGATTAGACCAGATTATTAAGAGTTAGTTTGAGGCCAAACACAGCAGTTCAAGAGAAGCCGAGAAAAGCCAAACTGAATCAGTCAGTCTGCTCAGAGAGGAGTTTGAGCCAGAACAGCTGAGTTGAACCAGCCAGATAGAGTTCAGAAAGAGCTATTCTCAGAAGGGTGAGAATTCTCAGAAGCTGAAAACATTCTAGGCATAGATTAGATTGCATAGAGGTGAGACGTTCCCAGGACTGGCCGAGGTCAGAGACTGAGGCAGTGAGCCTCTGAGACGGCAGTTTCTACAGGAGAGAAAAGCTGATGTCCAGCCCGCGCTGGTCAGAGCTGCTGAACGGAAGCGGCAGCACACAGGATGGCGAGGATGCAGCAGGCTGGCTGTCCTGCACTGCTGACGCGAGTCCAGTGGGCAGACTGCGAGGAACACAACGCCTCAAAGAACGTGCTTGGCACATGACCCAAAAGTTCACTGCTGGGCTTTTATGCTGGAAGATGAAAAACTGTCATGTAGAAATTGATGCATAGTATCAGTAATATTATAATAATATAATGTATAATATTATTACTATATAATAATATAATATAATTAATATTATATAATATGTTACTATTATAATTGATTCATAGTATCCCAGAGGATACTATGTAGTCATGAACTTGAGTATGAGTGCTGCTCAGAAATGAGGAGGAGGCCCTGCTATGTGCAGAGGCCACGGTGGGAGAGCCGGCGTCTGGAGGGTATACTCTATACACAAGAAGGAATCAGTGCTGTGGCTGCCGGGACATGGCAATCAGCAGCAGAGAAATCTGACCACTGCCCAGTCATGTGGCAGGTGCTGTGGTGGAATTCTGCTCAGTGCTGAGTGTGATCTCACACAGATCTGCACATGTGAAAAGACAATGTAAACAAAGCACACAAGAGTTGACAGTCTTATAGCCTCACTAGTGTGTTTGCACTCACATGCAGAGACACGCACCATCTTTCTATTACAGAAACGCAGTGCACATTGTATGAATCCACAGTTCCCAAAGACCCTGGATGGACTTACTAAATATGCATAAGTAACCCAAGATGAAGAGAATCAGAGCAGGAAGTGGGGTTATCTTTTACAAAACAGCCAGGAGGTGTTGGACTGTTATATAACTCTGTAATTACTCCATGATAGACTACCTGCTACCTTCTAGTCCTCTTAACCTTGTACAGATTCCAGCTTTCAGTAGACAACCTATATCCTTAAGGTCCTCTGACCCGAGTTCCTCCCTCCCCTCAGCCTTTCTTCTTTCCACTCACCAACAAACATACCATGCACCAGCCACACTCCACTTCTTGTTGGTTTTGGACATTACCTCCCTCCCACCCCAAATCATCTTACATTTATGTCTCTAAATCCTGTTCTACTTTAGTCTAGTCAGAAGTCTTGGCAGCCATTGTGTGAGCTGGGCTTTGGCTTTGACCTGGCAGCCTCGGGCAGCACTTGAGCTCACGGTCTTGCTTTGTTTTCTT
Source organism: Arvicanthis niloticus (assembly GCF_011762505.2). NCBI lineage: Eukaryota > Metazoa > Chordata > Mammalia > Rodentia > Muridae > Arvicanthis > Arvicanthis niloticus. The sequence goes on from NC_047678.1 coordinate 43,012,753, forward strand.
GCCTCTGGAGTGTGGGCTCCGGCAGATACAGACGAGCTTGTACATCCTACATGTGCAGTCAGCTGCTGGCACCCTCACAGCAGGTGCTCATTGTGCTTGTCAGCTGGATTTGGCATTAGGTTAAATCGTAAGGAGTACCTAGGAGATGGAGTATACACGTGCACAGCTGTCAGTGCCTAGTGCTTTTCTCTGACGCTTCTTCTCTGTTCCTGTCTGCGACCCCCAGACTGATAGTTTGTTCCTGTCTGCGACCCCCAGACTGATAGTTTGTTCTGAATAATAGTGTTTCCAGGATTGTGTCGTCTTTTTTACTGTATTTTACTTGAACATTCCCTCTACAAAAATAATTTTTAAAACTTTCTCATTTAGTCAGGCAGTGGTAGCACACCCCTTTAATCCCAGTACTCAGGAGGCACAGGCAGGAAGAGGCTGGAGGACCTCCAAATTTGAGGCCAGCCTGGTCTACCAAATGAGTTCCAGGGCTGACAGGGCTACACAGTGAAATCCTGTCTCAGAAAAAGAAAAACATTAAAATAATTTTTTAAATAATCTCGTTAGGAGTTTATTGGACTCCTAAAGTTGTAGTTATATAAAGCTGAGTACGGCTCTCTCCTTTTTTCGATACTATAGCTTTTTGAAAGCTTGCCAAGTTATTTTGCCCTTCAGAGGAGAATGTCAGCCTTAGAAGACCGAATAAGCAATCTTCTAGGGGGAATCCAGGTGGTTTACATGGAAGAGCTCCAGCCGGCGCTCACACTGGATGAGTACTACTCTCTCCTGGACACCTTCTATAACCAGCTGCTGAGAAGCAGGGCGCCTCCCCACCCTCAGAGTCTGAGCGGTTTGCAGATGATCCTTAGCAGGTGAGCTCTGGAACTGGGTGGTGTGTGTGTGTGTGTGTGTGTGTGTGTGTGTGTGTGTGTGTGTGTGTCAGTATATTGAGATGGTTTTTATTTCATTGTGTGGTTCTTGTAAATTAATCAACTCAAATAAATGATTGGTTTAGAGTAGACACTCCTTTTGTAGAGGATTTAAGTTCAGTTCCCCAGTGCCGATATCAGGCAGCTCACAACCACCTAGAATGCCAGCTCCTGGGGGTCTAGTGCCTTTGACCCCCTCAGGCACTGCACTCACATATAGAGACTAAAAAACACACACACACACACATATATATATATATATATATATATATATATATATATATATATTTATATATATTATATAGAAAATATATAATAATATATTAGTATATGTATATTTTTTATAAATATACTTTTATATAACAAATTATATATATGTATATGTTATACTATATTATGTATAATTTTATATTCTTACATAATATACCATATCTTATTATTTATCTATATATAACTATTAATTACATGAAATTATATATTATTTATATAATTATATAAATAAATCTTATATAATTATATATCTGCTATATATAAATATGATTATATATGATTTTATATAATTTTATACAATTATAGATATGCTATATTCTATAATTATATGTAAATATATAATATTTTTAAAATATAATCATTGTATATAATATATTGGTTAAATATATAATGTGTTACATATTATTTATACATTAATATATAATAAATTTTATCATGTATGGCTTTATATGAAATTATACTTAATATGTATAATTTTATATGGCTTTTTTTAATGGAAGTCAGGCATGTAGTGCACAACTTTAATCTCATTCCTCAAGAGACAGAAGGAGGAGGATCACTGTAAATTAAAGGCCAGCCTGAGCTAAACAGTGTAACCCTATCTCAAAAACAAAACAAAAGAATGTCACCTACTTGTGGAAAGAATTGTGTTCACAGCCTTGTTCCACATATATCAGAAACCAAACTGAGAGCCTGAAGAGTGGATCTCTAGAACATTCTCTGAAGACATGTTCACTAATCAGTGAACTCAGTCCTATAGAAACATGAGATGTTAGGTGAATAGCTGTCGCGCGTGCGCTCCTGTGCTCTTCACCTGCCCTTTGCTCTGTGCTCCTTAACTGCAATCCCAGGTCCTCCCGACACAGACTCACGGTCATTACAGTGAGCAGGGCCTCGTCACCAGCATTTGCTGTCAGTTGAAGGGAGGTTCCTTCCTTCCGTCCTTCCTTCCTTCCTTCCTTCCTTTTTTCTTTTGTTTTTTTTTTTTTATGTTTGTTTGTTTGTTTTGTTTTGTTTTTTGAAACAGGATTTCTTTGTTGTAGCCCTGACTGTTCTGGAGCCTAGAACTAGCTTTGTAGACCAGGCTGGCCTCAAACTCAGAGATCCACCTGCCTCTGCCTCCCACGTGCTAGGGTTAGAGGTGTGCACCACCACATCCAGCTTAAGGTGGATTTTAATAATTACTTTTCAGTCACTTGCAATTAAAAAAAAAAAAAAGAAGCAGCAGCAGCAGCATTGTCTTTGGAGGTGGTGATATTTCCCTTAATACATGCTCCATTCCAGTGACAGGTATGCACCAAGCTTGCATGAACTTGGGCATTTTAATATCCCAGCCCTCTCGGATCCTGCAAGCCTGCAGTCATTCATGAGAACCAAAGCCCAACAGGCAAGAGAAAACATGACAAGAAGGGAGAGGTAAGTACCACCCATCTCCAGGAGGCTCAAGACCCGCTCTGACTCATGGGGCCTGACCTGAGGCAGATAATAGAGAGAGTTACTGCATTTCAGCTGTTTTATTCACGAATAGGTGTCCTGTCTGTTGGTATCAGTGGGGACAAAGAGGGCAGTTGGACACCCCCCCCCCAAAAGCTGCAGTTACAGGCAATTGTGAGCCACCATGTGGGTGCTGGGATTTGAACTTGCATCTCTGGAAGAGCCACAAGGGCTAAAAAGGTCTGAGCCATCTCTCTAGCCCTGTTATATTTAAATTTTAAAGTGTAAATGATTGTAGTTCATAAGTAGTTCTGTTTCCATGTTGTTTGTACTCTGAACCACTTGACAGCCAGTGGTTTCCTTCTTACAGGTTTGAAGCTGTAGTATTATATCCAGTGTAGAGGAGAAACAGTAGGGGTGGGTCCATGTGACAGAACGGGCAGACGGATGGACAGCAGGGTCACACAGATGAGCAAGAAGGGATGAGCAGCTTAGGGCAAGCACAGCCCGACTTCAGCATCCCAGTAAGGATGGGTGGATAGTTAGATAGATAGATAGATAGATAGATAGATAGATAGATAGATAGATAGATAATCAGTTTCTTCATTTAGTCACTAGCTATAGCTAAGGGAGATATATAAAAGCTTTTTAAACTATGTATTATTGGTTTGGAAAGACGGTGGTTAAGAACACTGGGGCTGGAGAGATGGCTCAGTGGTTAAGAGCACCGATTGCTCTTCCAGAGGTCCTGAGTTCAATTCCCAGCACCCACATGGTGGCTCACAACCATCTGTAATGGGATCCGATGCTCTATTCTGGTGTGTCTGAAGACACAGTGTACTTATATACATAAAATAAATAAATCTTAAAAAAAAAAAAAAAAAAAAAAAAAAAACCACTGACTCCTCTTCCAGAGGACTCATGTTTGATTTCTAGTACCTAAATTGTGGCTCACAACCATCCACAACTCCAGTTCCAGGATTCCACCACTTTCTTCTGGTGTCTGAGGGCACCTAGCACACAGGTGGTGCACAGACATGCATGTAGATAAAACACCCAAAACATTAAAAATAATAAATCTTTGAGAATTAGAAAAAGTTGCATACTGTTTTTACCTCTCTGTTGCTAAGAGATTGACTAAATACCTGAAGAGTGAAATACATCAGCCAGTGCCAGGCGCAAAGTGACTCTTGGCATGTCTTTTCACCCGACTGTCTTGTATGGACAGTGTGCCATCACCCCAACATTTAAGAATATGTTTATATTCTGCCTTCTATTTAGTAATAACTTATGGTAGCTTTTTTTATTTAATAGGTTAAAAGTTATTGAAAATGAATTGATACAGGCTTCAACAAAGAAATTTTCTCTGGAGAAGTTGTATAAAGAACCCAGCATTTCTAGTAGACAGATGGTGGATTGCTGTAAGAGACTTCTGGAACAATCGCTGCCTTATCTACATGGGATGCACCTCTGCGTCTCACATTTCTATTCTGTCATGCAAGATGGAGACCTGTGCATCCCGTGGAACTGGAGAAAGGAGAAGCCGTGAAATAACACAGATCTCTGTTTTATTTTCTGAAGAAATGAAAAACTGTTGAATTTATTTAAATTCAGTTTGATATAACATTAGTATTTACGTGTTAGAACTAAGTGTCTAACTGCTGCTATAAAAGTGGGTGGGTTTTCTTTTTAGTGATTTTATGCTAAGAAACTTGTTTTTAAAAGGTTTTATCCCCCTAGACTTACGATGCTGATGGCTAGGCAAAAGATACTAGAAGGAAAAAAAACTATTTTAAAGATATACAATAGAAGGTTCTTTAGGACTCATATATATATTTTTCTATAGTGAATGTGAGTGGATGTAAATTGGTCTCATTCAGTATAGCTCTTTAGGACTGGAACTCAATTCTTACCTGCAACACAGTTTAATGTGCACCTTCATAGTTACATCTCATAGACACACACACACACTTTGTAGCCAGTAATAGACAGTTATTCAAAACAGATGACTGATTAATAGCAAAAATTAAATAACCAAATTAAAAATAAAATAACCAAAATTTTGCTGAAGAGAAAGATTTTTTTAAAACCCTATTGAATATATACTACTAACATTGTCTTATACTAATTTACTAAAACATCAGTGACAGAGAATTTAAATACATGATTTCTTCTACCAATTAAAATATCTCGATAGAGCACATTTTTGGTAGGCACAGGCATCCCTAAGATGAGTAAGATGTCATATTATAACCTAGCCTGAAACTCCTTAACAAGCTTTCTTCATTTCTTCAGCTCTGGCCCAGGCAGAGCCTTGTGCTATGGCTCGTTCTCAGAAGCATGGCCTCCTGTGGTCTCAGGCGTCTCCTGCACAGTGAGAGAGGCCTGCTCTCTCTTCAGAGCAGACCCACAGTGCATTAGAACAAAGATGCTAAAATCAGTTTTTCATGTTTTGGGTTTTTACGAAACATCAGTAGTTTAAACAGTTCAAATTTATGTCCAAAATAAGAAGTGATGTATAAAAGGCTTGTGTGTGCCATTGGTGGCTTCTGACCCATGCTAAGTGACGAATGTTGCTGTAAATACTCTTTATAAGAAACAGTCCTTATTTGGTGGCACACATCTTTAATCCCAGCTCTTGAGAAGCAGAGGCAGGTGGATCTCTGTGAGTTTAAGGCCAGCCTGGTCTATAAAGTGAGTTCCAGGGCAGCCATGGATGTTAAACACAAAGAAACCCTGTCTTGGGGGTAGGGGGTGGGGAGAGGTGGCGTCAAACATGAAATTTATTAGAAAATTGCTTGGATTGTGCCGTGTCTAAATATCAACTAACATGGAATCTTGTATAATGTGTGTTGCACTGGATTGTCTCAGAACTAACATAATGAACTATGCCTTGGCTGGCACACAGCTGCTTTCCATGTGTTCCAGCCAATGAGTTTCGTGACTTTAGTGGTAGGAAGTTCTTAGATGTCATCCTTTGAGCTTCACTGCAGATGTATGTCCTCTCTCCACCACAGAGGGCACAGGTGAAACCTCTGACACAAAATGGTCTCCAAAGGAATCTGAGCTCTGCTCACATCTGAGCTGTCCCCCATCCCCTCCCTCCAAAGAGCTGGGGCAACGTCCTTAACTCCAGGGCTGTATCTGTTCTCAGCATGGGCTGCCAGAGCCTGCCCTTCCTTTCCTTTGTCTCTACATAAACTACCTATTTCCTTTGGAGAAGTGTTTTCAGTCTGTGTTGGCACCTTATAAAACACAGTTGCATCCAATCAAGAACCAATGTAACCATTATCTCCCCAAAGCCTTTAATGTCTCTACAGACCAATAAACAGATCTAAACATGCTTCTCGTGTCCTTGTTGGATAACCTAAAGCTCTTCCTAGCTGGGTACAATTGCACCTGCCTATCCACCTCCTCATGAGTTAGAAGAAAAAGAATGGGAACCATCTGACCCTCCACAGAAGTTTTCCTGATTTTATACAGGTTGTATTTGCAGCCAACTGAAGCCATCCTGGGAGTGGGAAAGGGTACTGTGGTTATCGGCAGGTTGCTGGGCATGGCTGCCAATAAGTTGGCTGGGATCCTTTTGCTCTGCTAGGAGAAGCTCTTCAGTGCTGATCATTGGCGATCTCTGTAACCCTCCGCTCCTAGCAGCAAGCAGCAGGTAACGAGAACCAAGCCAGATTCCAGCCTTCACAACACTTCCTTGTCTAGAATCTTCATCACACACAAGAGGTACAGGAAGGCATGTTCAAGAATGGCTCAGTGGTTAAGAGCATTAGCTGCTCTTCTAGAGAACCAGGGTTCAAGTCCCAGCACCTGTATGGTTGCTTATAACTGTAACTCCAGTTCAAGAGGATATGACACTATTCTTGCCTTTGTGAGCACCAGGCACAGATATGGTGCATAGATAGATGGATAGATAGATAGACAGACAGACATGCAGTCAAGACATGCGTGCACGTTAAATTAAAACAGTAAAAGCTGGGAATCCCAGCAATGGGAGACAGAGGCAGGTGGCCTGGTCTGCATAGTGAGAATGGTGAAAGAGACTGAAGTGACCACCTTTCAAGGAACTCGGACATGAGGACTTGTCCTAGGCTCGAGCTGGAAAACACTATAAACACGGGCCTGAAGCCTGAAAAACAACTTTCTGCCTGTTTCCACTCCAAGTGCCTGGCTGTGCCCAGTGTCCAGCAAGTGGGTCGCACTCACTCTGGCCTGTTCTCATCTGACCCAACAAGGCCTGCTTCTGTCCCACAGATGATTTAACTCCAACACCAAAACTGCTGTATTCACCCTCAAAGCGTCAAGACAGCTGAGGAGGTAAAGGAAGCCGTAGAAGGCAATCTGAAAAATCTCAAGAAAAGTTTGTATTGAGTCTGAAAGGTTTTTTTTTTCCAGATTCTTGTAAACTTGTGTTTCTGGGGGGTGGGGCTGATGTAACCTTCAGAGTGCGCTGCAGGTGTAGATGGATGACCACCCTCTTGGCACTCCCTAGCTCAAAAGGAAAACCGGTTGTTTCCTGTCAGCATATTCCTAAGCTTGCAGGGCAGGGCCCAGGACGCAGAAGGGCTGGCTGGAAGCATCCTGGCCAGAGGAGGGGACGCTCCCGGGTAGTGCTGCGTCGGCAGAGCGCTCCCTGGTGGGGACAGGACACGGGGCACGGCCAGGTCTGGTAGAAGCAAGCTTCCTGTCCCGGACCCTCTGCCCGCAGCCTCGGGGTTCACTGGGGAACCGGGTCTGTGAACAACCGCTGCACAGGGCACGCTCCCTCGGGGAGACCCCGACCTTGCCCGACTCTTCTCTCCAGAGGCTGCAGGTGTGGTCTCCTCCCCTGAAGGGAAGGTGATTTCTCCAGTGATCTCGTTTACCCAGACAAAAGAATCTAGAGATTTCTTCTCCCGTCCAAGCTGACTCCTAGACATATCTAAAACGGAGAACACGGGATCAGGTGGCGCAGGTAAAAAGCTGCTCTTAACTTTTGTTTAGTCTTTTCCCAATTTTTTTTTTTTTCGAGACAGGGTCTCTCTGTGTATCCCTGGCTGTCCTGGGGCTCCCTGTGTAGACCAGACTGGCCTCCAACTCTCAGATCTGCCTGCCTTCTTCCCAAGTGCTGGAATTAGAGTTGTGTGCCACCATGCCCAGATTCATTTTCTTGATTAGTGATATGGAAGGATTCTGGGGTACCAACATTCCTCCATGACCTCTACTTCCAGGTTCCTGCCTTGAGTTTCTACACTGACTTCCCTTAGTGATGGAGTGTGACCTGAAAGTTGTAGGCTGAAATAAATCCTTTCCTCCCCAGGTTGCTTTTGGTTGTTGTGTTTGATCACAGCAATAGAAAACGAAATAAGATGTATGGATGTACTGAATATACACAGATTTTTTTTCTTGATACTCCGTGAGCCCCACAGCATTTACATTACACTGAGCTTTAGAGATGGCTTTAAGTATTGGAGAAGGGGAGAGTACACTGGATGTAAGTACCATCCCATTTCATACTGGGACTCTGAGCATATACACACTCAGTGTTGGCTGCACTTTCTGGTGCCAATCCCAAGAATGAAGGACAACGGTATAATAAGCATATTTTACCTATTTTCCTGACTCAGTTATCTATGTGTGTATGCTAACAATTTAAATGGAAGGTAATTGATTAAATTTCTAATATTTTCTACACAAGAAATTCTGTTACATTCTTTGAACAGGTTGGTCACCATTCCTTAAGTTCACTTTAGAAGGAAAGCAACAATAATTAAATGACTATCAATTAAAACAGTTTGACGTGAAAAATATGGCACAGAGCAATGACAGAAACAGTGTCATGGACATGCCTACAATCCCATGATTCAAAGGGCTGAGGCTGGAGTTGAGAACAGCCTGGGCTACATAGTGAGTTCAAGACTAACAACCAAGGAAGGCCCTCCCATTGCACTCCTACCCCCATTGCTTCTGCTAAATTTTATAAGACATGCTCACATACAATCAGCAAAGCCGCACATAAAAAATGACCATGCATATGGACCCTGTAACTAAGTTCCTTACATGACAAAAGTGGTTCTGTCATGGTTGAATATGCTTTGCCCAGTGAGTGGCACTATTAGAAGGTGTGACCTTGTTAGAGTAGGTGTGTTACTGTGGGTGTGGGCTTTAAGACCCTCTTCCTAGCTGCTTGGAAGTCAGTCTTCTCCTAACTGCCTTCAGATGAAGATGTAGAACCCTCAGCTCCTCCTGCACCATGCCTGTCTGGATGCTGCCATGTTCCCACCTTGATGATAATGGACTGAACCTCTGACCCTGTAAGCCAACCCCAATTAAATGTTGTCCTTGTAAGAGTTGCCTTGCCAGGCGGTGGTGGCGCACGCCTTTAATCCCAGCACTTGGGAGGCAGAGGCAGGTGGATTTCTGAGTTCGAGGCCAGCCTGGTCTACAGAGTGAGTTCCAGGACAGCCAGGTCTACACAGAGAAACCCTGTCTCGAAAAACAAAACAAAACAAAAAAAAAAAAGTTGCCTTGGTCATGGTGTCTGTTCACAGCAGTAACACCCTAACTAAGACAGAATCTGGTACCAGGGACTTTGGAAAGCAGTGGAGTGCTTTAAATGGGGCTTAATGGGCCATCCTAGTAGAAATATAAAATACTTTGTTGCTGAGAGTGATTTGAACTATGCAGACCTGGCTCAAGGGGTTTCAGAGGAGAATTTCAGTATGTGATATAGAGACTGTTTTTGTGGTATTTTGGTGAAGAATGTGGCTGCTTTTTGCCCTTGTCTGAAGAGTCCACCTGAGACTAAGGTAAAGAGATTTATACTAATTGCATTGACAAAGGAAGTCTCAAAAAAGCCCAGCAGAGACTTTGTTCTCTGGTTAAGTCTCATAAAGCACATTTTGAACAAGCAAAGCAACTTAGAAAGGAAAAATAAAAAATATATGGTTTGAGTATTAAAGGGGCACCAGGAAGTGAAATGGAACTGAATCCTGTGTTCTCAGAGATAACAGGTTAAGGGAGAGGGACTGAAAGGAATAGAAACTTCCTGAGACCCCTAGCAGATAGAATGGAGCCTAAGACCCCTAGCAGACAGAGTGGAGCCAGGCCAGTTATGTTCCAGGAGCTTAGCTGACCACAAAAAGGCAGAACCAAGAATGCAGGTCTGGTTCACGAGTTCTAGGTTCCAGGAACCTGGCTAACGACAAAGTATATGGTTGAGCAAGATTAAATTCCTGAGAAAAACATGTACAGGGTGTTCCCCACATGACTGACTAAATGATGGGCTGGCACTTTCCACTGGTATTCCCCCTCACCCCGGGGTTTGTAGTTTTTTTCTTTAAATACCCTTCTCCCCCTGGGCTCGGGTCAAACTCCTCTGCCCCTGCGTGGGTTATGAGTCTCCACCTCAGCCGGCTGATCCCGAAATAAAGCCTCTTGCTGTTTGCATCAAGATCGGTGTCTTGCCAGTTATTGGTTGGCCGTGATATCCCGAGACTTGAGTGAAGGTCTCCCCTCTTGGGGATCTTTCAGGACTTTGGGGTAAGATCCTACCCAGCTTAATGTAGATCCAGGTGTGGTGGTACACACCTTTAATCTCAGGAGATAGGCATCTAGATTTCTGAGTTCAAAGTCAGTCTACAGAGCAAGTTCCAGGACAGCCAAGCTTAGGCAGTGAAGGAGTTGGAAAACAGAAAGCTGGTGACAGTGTAACAGAACAAGGGGGGCCATGTTCCAGCCCCAGCAAGCAGCAGAGCTCAGCAGCTTCGGCCATGTGACTTTGGCTTTAGAATGAAAAATATATGGGACTACTGGGACAATTGATGCTGGTTAGCTGGAGCTAAGAAACTAGTGGTGATTAAGAAGAGACCAGCATCACTGAGGTAAAATCTGGGAAGTGTTTTCTGAGAATATAAAGAAGCTGTGTTCCAGAGATAGCCAAGGTTGTACTTCATGCTGTAGCTGGACTTGGTACTATGTAAGAATCATCAAGGTGGTACTGATTTTGGAGGCATGAAGGGACCATGAAAAGCAGCTGGGGCTTGGCCTTGTGAGAGGCCAGGGAAGGCCACTGATGAAGGTGCAGCCTCAGTTGTAGTTGATGGCCTAGGACTGAAGGGGTCATACAAAAGGTTTGAGGCTTGGCACCATGAAGAAGAGAGCCCATGAGAGGCTATTGGTGAAGACTGGTTGCAGCAGAAGACCTCAGAGCACTAGAAATGCCAGTACCATGGGATGATCACCAAGATCAGCAGCAGCAGAGGAGTGGATCGACCTGAGTTTAGACTGCTACAGGGGGCAGAACTGGAGAAGTGACACCAGCCCTTTCGAGGAGCCCAGATCATGTGTGGATCCCAGACATTGAAACAGGAAGCTGTAACACTGAAGCTACCTTAGAGACCCTAATATTTCAAGATGCCAGAGCCATTGTATATCTCCTGAGCAATGCTGCTAACAGGGAGTGGAACCAGCCCAGGAAAAGAAGTTTGTTGAAGCCAACAAAGATGAAAAAGGAGTTGGAGATCTGAAGACATGGAGATACAAGAGTGTGGAGTTTGCCTAGCTAGTTTCCTGTCTTGCTTTGTGGATTACAATTAAGTGTCTGGATGGATCTCAGACGAGACTAAACTTTGGACTTTTAACATTGTTGAGATTGCTTTAGACTATGGGGACCTTTGAAGTTGAACTAAACATACTTTTTTTTATTATGCTATGGCTAGATATGGCCCCTATAGACTCATGTGTTTGAACAAGCCTATGGGGGTCAGGGAGTGGAATGTCATGGTTTGAATATGCTTAGCTCAGGAAGTGGCACTATTTGGAGGTGTGGCTTTGTTGGAGTAGATGTGTCACTGTGGGTGTGGGCTTTAAGACCTCATCCTAGCTGCCTGAGAGCCAGTATTCTGCTAGCAGCCTTCAGATAAAGATGTAGAACTCTCAGCTCCTCCTGCACCATGCCTGACTAGATCCTGTCTTGCTCCCACATTGATGATAATGGACTGAACCTCTGAACCTGTAAGCCAGCCCCAAATAAATGTTGTCCTTATAAGAGTTGCCTTGGTCATGGTGTCTGTTCACAGCAGTAAAACCCTAGCTAAGACAGGTTCCAAGCGTAATTGTGTTGTGGACCTTACAGAGCATTTTCCCCATGCACTATCTAGGTGGCTCAGTCTAGTACTTGAGCCCTACAAGAGCCATTTTGCTCTGATTCAGAGATGGAGAAGCAGATGTGACAGGGGAAGGCAGTACAAAGGTTCCTCCATCTTGTATTCTTGTTGAGGTCATTTTAAGTTTAAGTAAAAATTTATATCTGTGATGGAAAGTTCTCTGGAACATTACCCAACTGTATTCTAGGAATCTGAGATCAAGACGCCCAGGCTAACTTATCTTGGTTTCTATTAAACTACCTTCTTTATGGGGTGCAAAACCTCACCATGAAGCTGCCAAGCAGGATTACAGGATGTAGTTTTGAAAAAAACAAACAAACAAACAAACAAACCTTGCTCTAAACACCTGGGCTACATTTGGGTCCCAAATACCTGAGTATAGTCCCAGCCAACTGGAATCAAGACATTCATTTGGCTATAAAGTATGCCTGAGTGGTCTTCTCTCGTGGACTCTCCATAATAGTCTAAACAAGAGAAGGATTTAACTTACTGTTACGAACTTGAACATGGAAGGAGCTAAGTAGAAACCATGAGAAGGAAACAGTTAAAAGCTGACTCTTCCACTTCTGCCTTCACTATTAATTTTTAAAAATGAGTTGAATAATTTACTTCATCTACTAAAAATAAGAGCGCCTCCCTTCTTCCTTTCATCTTGTTTCTGTGATCTTGATATTTGTATTTCTTAAGTAAAATGAGATTTATAGTTCTATTGTTTTTCAAATCAACAGACCACAAAGACCTTCTGATAACTAGGTCAGTGTGACTTGAAAAGGGGAGCTTTTTGAAACTGGGAAACCACAATGACTTCAATCACTTTTGGCAATGTCTTGTGCTAAATGCCAACCACCAAAGGTCCACTTTTGTCTTAGGCTCTGCTCGCTTACAAAGGTCATCAAAGACCTCTGCTGCAGCCGGGGGCCACTTCCTTCTCCTGCTCCCACGAAGAGCAAGTTGACTTGGCTGTAATAGAACTTTTTTGCCTTGCAACATTGCTGTCTCTGAGACTCCAACACTACAACAGAAACAGCTATCAATAAAAGTGAGGAAGAGCCAGACATGGTGGCACAGTTGTGTCTCAGCACTTTGAGATGGAGGCGGGAGGATCAGGAGTTCAAGACCTTTAATACCAATGAATAAACCAGCAATTGTTCTAGTGGCAACAGGAAGCTCAGGTAGTATGTGAATGCTGCCCTGGGGCAGGTGCAAGAAGGGCTGTACACTTTCCAGGGAGCTTGGCAATGGCTCTGCTTTCTTTAGAATGGACAGAGCAGCTACTGTTTTGAGTAACTTCAAGGTGCTCTACTTAATATATCACCCAGGCCAACCAGCAGGATTTTGACTCTGCATTCTCTAAGCCTCTGCTTGCACAGGAAAAGGTGCCTCCTTCCTTCCATAACAGTCTACTCCACCCTTTAAGGCCCACGAGGCTGACCTGCAGGAATATTGGAAGGTTACTGGGTGGCGAGTCTGTGCAGCTAGCTTCACAGAGTAGGGAGAGTGTTTTAGAAGCTGGGTGTTCCTAGCAACCTGGTCTTTGTTATGTAAAGCATTCCATCCATCGTGTCCAGCCATGATTCCTCCTGGGGACCACACACCACTTCTCTGGGCCTCTCTGTTCTTGTGCCAGATGTTTCCAACCTGGAGGTGAGTCTGGTATTGTCTTTGCTTCCCATAGCTTCTGCTTTGTGGCAGTCCACCATATGGCTTCTCTTCCAAAACATAAATGTGTAACCAAGCAGGAATATGGCAGGTTAGTATACATTCAACACAGACCCTCTCACACCTCTTCATATCCTTGCCTTCAATGGAACAAGACCCTGCCAACGAGAACAAGAGGTCTTGTTCGAGTCTGTCTAGACTCTACTTGAGCCTAGGTGCACCTCAAATCCTCAGCCAGCTGCTGCTGAGCCTGGGGTGGCCCAAACTCTTCTAGCCTTATGTCTGCCATGTGGCAAGTGGTGCTAAATAAAAAAAAAAAAAAAATTAAAAACAAAAAAGGAAAGGAACATGATTGTTCCTAGATATGGTGGAGGGAAAAGTTTATTGTAGATAAAAGGGACAGCATAACGAGAGGCAGACACATCTTGTGGAGTCCAGTGTAGACTCTGCCAATCCTCTTCAGAGAACATGGACCTAATGTATCAGCACTATGGAGCAGTGCAGGGGATTGTCTCCCAGCTGAATAATATTGATTATTTACAGGGAGGGAATTTGAGAGTGGACTGCAAATGAAGGACTGGTACCTGTACCAATTAATTATAACACCGCTTTTGCCAAGCTAGAGGAGGCTCCCCTACCCATTTTGAGAACAGCTTCAAGGCCATCTAAATTTCAAGTCTGAGATGCTGCCTTTATCTAGAACGGTTGGGCTGAGGCAAGGCCTACTGAAGCTTTCCAGATACTTATGATCCTTGCAACCAGAATGTTCTTAGAGTTGTTGAGCACAGTCCACCTGGCTGACAGGAAATGCTTGGCTAGCTGACAGTTCTCAGCTCTAAGCTGCCAGACTTGATGGAGAAGTCTATTCACTGCTACTGAGAAGCTTGAGCTGTTCACATGGAGGGAGAGGGGAGGGAGTCTAGGAGAACCTATAATAAAGATTTAAAAGCTCAACATAAACTAACATTCCCATCAGCACTCAACTGTTCTCAGTGTGCAACAATGCCTAAATCCTGCCCAGTGCTGACAAAAGTCCAGTCCCTCCAGTCTTACTTCAGCCATACCCTTAAAGTGCAATCCTAAATGTTCTTTGGATTTGTCAGTAAAAACTGACAAAATGATGCCATTACGGGAATATATTGTACCTGTTCAGCCACACTTTGTAACCTATTAAGATAGGAATCTGGCTGGTTTTAATGTATGTATACAAATATGTTCACACCATTGAGCACAGTACCCACAGAGGCCAGAATAGGACATTGATATTCTGGAGTTAGTTACAGGTCCTGTGAATCACCCGACTTGGGTACCAGGATCCTAACTCAGGTTCTCTGCAAGCAAGCACTCTCTGGTTCTCTGGATGCTGGTTTAAAGGTGGAAGAGAACAGTGCGGGGAGACTGAAAATACATACCTTTATGTATTACGTGCTTTTCAGGCAAAAGGGGACTGACCAACAATTGAAGTCTCACTATGGATTGTTATCTCCTTCCCCGAGACACCTGCTTCATATTGGCACCCTTTCACAAAATCACAGGTCTGAAGGCCCTACAGGGCCTGACAGTCTATGGTGGTTACAGCTGAAGGCCCAGGTGCACTAACATTAAACAGGCTGAACTTCTCCACCAGCTGGCCCAGATGTGAGAAAAGGTCTTGGTCACCATCCTCACCTCAAATATGGGGACACTTTCACAGCTCTCCTGGTCCTGGATAGAGACTGCCAGAGCAGTTTCTGCCCTAATACACCCTGGCATTCTCTTGTCTTTACTTAAACATATGCACTCAATAGTTCCAAGCTGTTTAAATAACTGGTTTGGGTTTTTTTGACTTTTCAGTAGATGCCAGCTGACACAATTTTGCCATTTATAGCACCATCAATATTAAAAGATATGGTACTTGACACATAATCATTTTTCCCCATCTGCCAGGAAAGTGGGGTGGCTAACAAGCATCACTGTCCCAATCTCCATGCCATCATTGGAATTCTCTTTTCTAGTTTCACTTTTTTTTTTCTTTTTGGAGACGGGGTGGGCAAGAGGTATTGAAAATTAGCTCACAATCTCATAACTTGAAAGCAGTGCTGAGGAGACACAGAAAACTCTGACATTTCATTGTCACACTGCAGCTGTTTAACAGTCTCCTCATCAACAGCCATCTTGTGTTAATCCATATTTGGCAGAATAATGCTGAGAATTTAAGAAATAAAGTAGGTCAGGTGTGGTGGTGCACTCCTTTAATCCCAGCACTTTGTATGAAGATAGGAGGATCTTTACGAGTTTGAAGCCAGCCTGGTCTACAGAGCAAGTTCCAAGACAGCCAGGGGCTGGGGGAGGATGGGGGATGGGGAGAGGAGGTAGCAGCATTGCAAGTGAGTGGCAGAGCTGTGATTTCTGCATAATAATAGAGATTTCAGAGGCCATGATTAATTTTTGTTTATTTTTATGTACTTTAACAGTTAAAAGAGGTCACCATAGTATCCTGTTAACCTTAGGTTGGATCTGCATCAATACTTAGAAAAACAAGTGAAGAATGTTTCCATTCTGTTTTCACTAGCATCCACTACCCAGAGAATATAGAGCAGTATAACATACATCATCCCATTTCATAAGTTTACACTCTTATGTCATGTCTTTTGAATCCACAGAAAATCAACTCTACTATACAACAGGAATGGTTATGACAGACACTAGTCTCAATGTCACACATGCATTTCATTACCGTCCCCACCACCACCCTATGAGGTTAGAACTCCATCCCACATACAGAATAATGAAACCCAGACCAGTGGAAGTGATGTGAGCACTTTGAATGTGTTTAAAATTCATATAAATGGTGTATTATATACAGCTTCTGCAACTCTTCATGTCGTTTTCTCAGCTGGAGGATGTAAGCCTTCCACATTCGCTATAATTCTTTTTTTGTGGTGGTGGCACTTGCTTCAACAGGATCTTCTTATTCTTTATCCCCAGTGGCTTTGAACTTTTGGTCCTCTTGCTCTGACATCCCACAGCAGGATTACAGTGTGCACCACCACACTGACCTTCATATTCTTTCTTAAGTACCAAACATCTCCTCCATTGTCTGTTCTGCTAACGGCAAACAGGATTCTGCCAGTCCCACTATGCAAACACTTGTAGTGAGTTGACTCATGTTCATCACTCTTCACACTGGTCCAGGAAGGGACCCACTGGATAGAATACACAGTTTTATAAGACTTTCCAAGTTGCCTGGCAATCCGTCTTTATTTCCATTTACAAGAGTTATTCTGAATCCCAGTTATTCCACCCATTTCATGCTTAAGCTTTTAAAAACTAATTTCTCTAAGAGATTACTAAGAAAGTCCACATGGTTTCATCTCTGCACACTGTGGTTTGACATCCATCAGTAAGGATGTAACTGACCACACTCACCAGGTGAGAAAGAGGCCACCCAATATCCATTACTCCATAATGGTCTCAGCCCATCTGTCTAGCCCCATCCGAAACTTCAGTTCCTCAGGAAGTGGAGAGAAAGACCATGCTCAAAGAAGACCGTGCTTTCCAGGCCAAGTTCAAGTATAAGATTAGACATGGTTGCCAAGACAATCAGAAGCTGTCAACCGGCACTCCACTACTCAAAAACATCAATAATTGGGCTCATACCTAGCAGCTGTGTACTTTTGAGTATGACTTTCATTTAATACTTGACTCAAGACCTGTTTTATAAAGCACCCCTCCCCCCCAACCTGTCTGATCAAGACGAACTTAAAATAAAGTTCTACTCCTGACTTGGCAGAACTAGATTCTTTCTGAGAGGCAATTTTAAAATACAGATTTATATATATATATATATATATATATATATATATATATATACTCACTCATACTATTTTTAAAATGTACTTTGTATGAGTGTTTTGTTTGCATGTCTGTGAGTCACATGCATGCCTGGTGCACATATAATTCAGGACAGGGCATGGGATGCTCTGGCACTGTAGATGGTTGTGAGCTGCCACGTGGACACTATGAACTGAACCCAGGCAAGAGCAACACAAGTGCCGTACAGACTCATTTCTCCAGATTGGAGAAGCAGCATGTTTTGTTGGTTTGACTGTTTTGCAAAATCTGTCAACATACGCACCCTACCACAGCTTTCCCAAGTGCTTGGTCATGCTGCAGTGACAAGCATAACTGGGAACCCAGGTTACACTGGCAGTTAAGGCACAGTCCTCAAGAGATGGGAACAGGAGACATTAAAGGACAAAGTTCCAGGATAATCATGACTGTGAACAAAGGGCTATACCAGAGACATCATTATATCTAATGTGTAAACAATACCTTTGTAAATAAAGCTTGGTCCCAGGACTCACTTCCAGTCCATTCTTCAGACAGCTCATCTACTCCACCCAAGGGACTCTATACTACCCCTAAAGTCACCAGACAAGAGCCTACCTTTTCTGTCTTGTATTCTTTCCCAACAGAGCATCATGGCTCACCCCCCAATCCAACTTTCTTTAGCTTTTTACTCAATTAGGGATTTTGTTTGTTGGTTTTTTGTTTTGTTTTGTTTTGTTTTGTTTTGGTGGTGGTGGGGGGGGTTCAGGTTTTTTTGTTTTGTTTGTTTTGTTTTTTTCAGATAAGGTTTCTCTATGTAGCCCTGTCTGTCTGTCTTGGAACTCCTAGAGATGCCACTGCCTCCCAACACCTGGTCCCACTTAGTTTCACTCTGTCAGTGACACTACTTTCTGGACAGCTTGTTTAAAATTACAATCCACATCCTAACCAGATTCCTTGCCGTTCTTCTCTGGATTACTTTGTCTCAACACATATCACCATCCAGAATATGATCTAACTCATTTAGTGACTTATAGATCCAAAACCAGCAGGGTTTTTGTCTGTTCTGGTCACTGGCACATGGGGAATGCTCTGATATCTCAGCTGAAATAATGGATTAATTCTGCCTGTCTAGATCAAGCAATGGAACCCAGCACCCTGTCCTTTTCACTGGCCACTGAGACTACTTTAGAACCACAGTTAATAACCAAATATCAATTATAAACTGAAGCCCCAGGAGACATCCGAGAATACAAGTTCTTCTTTTTAAAGTCAATAGAACAGGTACCAACACAAGCTGACCCTAAAGAACTGGGGATCTAAATGGGTCCTTCCCAACAGACATAGCTTACTAGGCTACAGACATGCTTTCCAATCACAAACAGCAAGAATTATCTAAGAAGACCTGGTGTCAGAGTCCTGGGCTAGGACCTCTATAAGACCCTGGGGACATTCTGTTCATTCACAGCATCACTTTTCAGCAGAAGACAGAAGACTTGAGAAGTCCCTGAGTTTTGAAATCATCAAGATTCAACACCAGGAACATCCAAGCCAGAAAGGACTGGGCCTTTACAAAGGTTTTCCCCAGCGCCTACCACTAAAGTTCTCTAGAAATGTAATTAGGAACTATTCCCCACTCCCACTGTCATCAAAGACCCCAGGCTAATTTCTAACATGGTTCTTCACATGCCGAGTCAAATTGGAAGACCACCTGAAGGTCTTCCCACACACTGTGCATTTGAAGGGCCTCTCTTTTGTGTGACATCTCTTGTGGCTAATGAGATGTGAATGCTTCCTAAATGTCTTCCCACAAGTGCTGCACTTGTGGCAGGCTTTCTTCTTAGTGGGCACATTCTGGAATGCAATGGACTTGGAACTCTCATCACACTCTTTACGGGGTTCTCCACTTTGTCCTAACTCCTGAATATTTAACCTTACGTCCTGACAGTAAGATAAGCCAGGCTTATCTGCACGTAGGCCATATTCAGACTGCAGTGATCTGCTGTGTTTTCTCTGGTCAACAAAGTCTTTATCGTGCCACTGAGATTGAAAGGGTTGCTCTGTAGTGTGGATCCTCTGATGATTAACAAGTCGATAGTTTCTATCAAAAGATTTTTCACAGAAGTTACACTTAAAGCGTCTCTCTCCACTGTGTATTCCCTTATGGTCTAAAAGGCTTCTTTTACGTGTAAAGGTTTTCCCACATTCTTGACACCAAAAGGGCTTCTGATCAATGAGAAATTTTGACTGTAGATTTGAAGTCTGTTTACTTTCATGATACTCATACCGCTTGTGCAAAAAGTGTTTTCTCTCATGTCGGGAGAGATTGGAACTCCATCGGAAAGCCTTTTCACACTCCCTGCACTTATAGGGCTTCTCTCTAGTGTGAATTCTCTCATGAATGAGAAGAAAGGAACGATTGTGAAAGGCTTTGCCACAGTATTTACACTTATTAGGTTCCTCTGTAGTGTGACTACGCTGAGGAATGGGAAACACCGTGCCCTGACTAAACGGTAGGCAGCCACGTTCGGGTTTTATTTTAATAGCATGTTGCTTTCGCTTCATATGAATAATATAAGATGACCTATAAGTAAATGTTTTCCCACACCCACTACACTGGTACGGTTTCTCCCCTGTGTGAATCCTCTGGTGCTCAATGAGTGATTTCTTCTGAGTAAAAGTTTTCCCACAGTTGTGACATGGAAAAGTATTCTCTACAGTAGAAATAATCTGAGACTGACTGTAACTCTGCTTCAAGCTTTCTTGACATTTCTCTTGTTTATAGACCTCTTTATGATGTAACTTCATGTGACGAGTAAAGTTTGACTTCCACCGAAAGGTTTTCCTACATCTGGTACATTTATAAGGTTTCTCCTGTGTATGAATCCTTTGATGTGCAAGAGCATAGGACTTACAGGAGAAGTTTTTTCCACACTGGTTACAGTGTAAGTATTTCTCCTCATCCTGGTCTGTCAAATGATGACTGACATCCAATCTGCGGGTGAGAACATTTTTGTACTTACTGGATTCATATTTCTGTTTAGTATGGGTTTCCTGGTGTAGACGGTAGGCAGACAAACGTTGGAAAGCTTTCTCACATAAACTGCATTTGTAAGGTTTCACTCCAGTGTGAATCTTCTCATGACGTATACAGTTTGATCGCCACTTGAAGGCTTTCTCACATACCCTGCACTTAAACAGGCTCCCTTGACTATGACATCTCTGATGATATTCAAGGTGGGAATAGGAGCTCTTCCTTAAGGTCTCCCCACATCTGTCCTTTCCACTCTCTTTCAGTCCTGTCTGCTGATACACACCAAACCCCTCAACTCTATCTCTGAGCCCTTCCCCATATTTATTATTATAACAGTGTGAACTTCTTCTGAAGTTTCTGTTATAGCCATGTTTAAAGGATAGCTTTTTCCTAGAAATACTCACACACTTAACATGTTTTAACTCAAGAATATCGTTGTTTCTCAATACTTCAGATTCTCTTCCTGTCCTTTGACTGATGTCAGTCTCTTCCTTCATCTTTTTCATTTGTATGGAGTCTCCACAGGACTTCTGTAGCATGCTCCTCTGTTTAAAAGATTCTCTGAGCCCTGCTTCCTCAGAAACACTTGTCTCCGACCATACTGAGGGCTTTACACAGGTTTCTGTGTGTTCTGAAGCTTTCTGTTCCAAGATGAACTGGCTTGACTTATTTTGAAGCTTACCTCCTGGGGGGGGGGGGGAGAAAAAGAAACAAAAACACACATATACACAAGCACCCACACAACACAAGAAAGTGTATTTTTCTTCCATATTTGGAACTGAAAAAGGTATCAAGGAATTATAAATAAGGTAGCAAGAATTTTGCCTGACTGTCATTACCTTTATACAAAACAGTCAAGGACAAGACAAAGAAAGAGTATCTCAAATAAAAGGAAAGGGAGGAGGAAGGGCCGGATACAGCAGGTAGAGGGAGGGACGCAGAAATCAAATCTAGCAGGGCAATAAACAGACCTAAAGAAGAATATTAATAGCAAGACAATAGAGAAAAATTATGGCGCAGGAGCACCACATAAAAGTCCCCAAAAGCTAAGACCTGGGGTTTCAAGTAGGGCCTTGCTGGAAAAAACTAGATCTAAGCTCATCATAGAAGGAAGAATCAAACGAGGAGTTGGAGCCAGAATGGGATGAAGGGACACAGGTAATCAGAGTTAGTGCAGGCACAGAAATGAGGAGCATTGCAAACGTGCAAAAGAGAACAGGGAAGCCCTATGATGAGCAAGAACTGATACTGAGATGCTAGGGAAGGGTCAAGGCTGGAAAGAAATGGCCTATTATAAGTCAAGCAGGAAGTGGCCCAGCTCCCCTTAGTACCTCCTAGCAAATAATAGACTAAGTCCCTAGTGACATATTTGACCATATGAAAGGAAAGAGCAAATGTGAGGGGCACGATGTGGTGGGTACGACCGAGCTCACCTTCAGTCACAGCACTGAGACCCCTCTTAAACTGAACTGTGCAGATATTCACGCCCCATGGCTTCCTTGCTTCTAGCCAGGAGATCAGAGCAGGTTTGGAAGAAGAGCCCACTGCAGAAAAGAAATGTTATGTGAGGTAAAACAGACCACAAAGAACTACTTTCTAGGACCTACAGTCCTGGCAGAGAGGAGAGAAGGCCAGTAAGACAAAAATGCAAGAAACTAGGACAGAATGCCTGGCCAGCCATTTGTGATAGCCCTAAGACAGTGGTTCTCAGCCTTCCTAATGCTGAAACCCTTTAAAACAGTTCCTCATGTTGTGTTGACCCCTAACCATAAACTTATTTTCACTACTACTTCATAACTGTAGTTTTACTACTGTTATGAATCATAATGTAAATATTTTTGGAGATACACATTTGCCAAAGGGGTTGTGACTAAGTTAGAACTGCTGCCCTAAGCAGAGACGAAAGGCTGAGAAAAGTCACAGGCAAAGGTGCTTCAAGAATTCTCCAGAGTAGAACTGGAGAGATGCCTCATCAGGTAAAGAGCACTGGCTGTTCTTCCAAAGGATCTGGCTCAACCTAGCATCCACGTTATGGCTAACAGCCATCTGTAACTTAAGTTCCAAGGGATCTGATACCCTCTGACCTCCATGAGCATTATATGCAGGTGGTGCACAGACACACATGCAGGCAAAATACCCATACACATAAAATAAACTATCTAACAGCAATGATAATGATATTCTCCAGAGGTGAGAAGCATACAGCTACTCAATTGGCTACATCAGTTAGCAATGTTTGGGTGCCTAAATGGACTAGAAACTTGAGATCGACTCAGTCTTCTTAATAACCTCACATGACAGATATTACCATCTCCATTATTCAAGGACAGTTTAGTAATAGATTAAGTAATAAGCTTGGTGGCTATAGAAACAAAATCTACAGCAAGGCCCCTTTCTATACATTGTAATTAAAAAAAACCCAAGGGCCAGTGAAGATGGCTCAGTGGGTAAAGGCACTTGCCACCAAGCTTAGCTAGAGTTTGACTCATAGGATCCACATGGTAAAAAGGACAGAAACTACTCTTACTAGCTATCTTCTGACTGTATGAGCCATGGCATGCAAGCACTTACATGCATGCATTCCATGCATATAAATAAATATATTTTTAAGATCAAAAAAGGAGAAAAACCGAAAGTAAAAGTAGCTAGGGATACTAAAGACTTACCCACAGAAACTACATTCCTATAATTCTCCAGGATAACATCCCGATAAAGATTTCGCTGAGCTGAGTTCAAACATCCCCACTCTTCTTGAGAGAAGGTCACCTCCACATCCTGGAAAGTCAAAGCTTCCTGAAAAAAATAAAGAAATATGACTTAGAGCTGATTCACAGCTCTCAGCTGTCAAGAGGGTCACGGGCCTGACAAAGGTGAAAGGCCATCACCCAGCAGACAGCTCTGGACGCTGACTATAAAGTTAAATGACAACCCAGGATGAAGAGAGCTGCACTACTCATCGGGTAGCCATGCATGTGACACCAGGAAAGACCCAATACCCTGGGGCTCACCTGCAGCTTGATTACTAAAGGCTTGCTGGCTGTTACCTGGTATTTTATGCCCTCTTCTATCTGGAAATAGTCAGACACGGAGACAGCAGGAGAATCTGAAGGAGAAAAGAGCCATGAGAGAGTTGTCCAGCTCTGAAAACCCAAGAAGCCCTCTCTCCTCACTCCTAGAGGATTTCTGGACCTACAACAAGCAGATTGCTATTCAAGATTCACAGACATATCCTCAGTGTCTGTTGGGGACCAGGAAAGGGAGAGTGGAATGGAAGAAGCCAACCAGACATGAATCACAGAAGCGTTCAAGAGAACCCAGAGCTAGATGACAAAAGATTCTTGTGAGAGAATAGATGACAACAAGACAACAGTATAGGAAACATAAGAGATGACATAAATGAGAGAATAGATGACAACAGGACAACAGTATAGGAGACATAAGAGGCATGACATAAAGTTAGGGTCTAGGCAGTGAGTACCAGCTTGTTCAGCCAGGAAGTCACAAACTCCTATTCCATGTGGAGTCTCCAAGTGGTCCTCTAGAGCAGAGTTGTTCCTGAGATGTGGTGCAGGGGAGCATATCTGTGCGGGCTGCAGAGCGCCAGTGCCTATCCAATGCACATCTGGGTTCTGAGTAAGGCATGGGTCCTGGCAAGAAGTAAAGGTTATGAGAACATTTCTATAGGAATCAGAGAGCAAATTCAGAGAATATTCCCATGAGGCAATCTGTAAAGGTTTAGGCCACCAGGCCCTTAAATCACTTCCTGGCAGAAGAGACCCAGAGAAGAAAGTGATAGAGAAACTTTCCATCCCTTGGCCTTCCTGCACCAGGGAGAGTTCAACAGGTTCCCACTTAACATAAGGCTGCACTGGGCAAGTCAGTAATAGCAATCCTCACACACCACAATGAAACCTACTTGACTCCAATCTAAAGATAAGAGATGGAATACAAGGAGCACTGCACTGGTTCTCAGCAGAGATCCAGACACAGACATTGAAATGTACAGTGACCTCAGAGAACCTCAGAGAACAGTATCACCACTAGAGACACAATATTAATTTTAAGGGCCAACCAGGCCGGGCGGTGGTGGCACACGCCTTTAATCCCAGCACTTGGGAGGCAGAGGCAGGCGGATTTCTGAGTTCGAGGCCAGCCTGGTCTACAGAGTGAGTTCCAGGACAGCCAAGGCTACACAGAGAAACCCTGTCTCGAAAAACCAAAAAAAAAAAAAAAAAAAAGAAAAAGAAAGAAAAACAAAACAAAAAACAATAGTTTATCAGGGAAATGAGCCCTTAACACAGTATACCTGGGTAAACAGAAACCACTTAAGCTGATCCTCTTTGTTACAAAGATAAGGTGCAAATTTGTGTTACCTAGAAACTGGGCCTGGGAACGGCTGTTTGAAATCCTTTACTATTATTGTTTGAGAAGTAATTAACTGTCCATGTGAATTCTGTAAAAATGGTATATAAGCTGCTTTTAGCTTCAGCTCTGGGTTCCTCTTACCTGCATGTAAGGGAGCCCCAGTATACTCGTCATTATTTTATCATCAATACACCTTATGTTATTGCATTGAATCTGCTGTCTGTGAGTGTTTCTGGGGGAGCGCGTCCACTGGTTTGGATCTTTAGGTCCAACAAAATCAAACCACAAAGAAAACCTCTCATTCTATGCTCATTTAAACAGAGAACAGGAAGGAGGGCTTTGCCATTGGACTTCAAACAACTTTGTCTCTGAGACACAGCTTCCTTAATGTAGAAATGAGTGCAGAAGGCTTCAGTTAATGAACTTAGAGGGGTCTTCCAGGCACAGTGGCTGACACTTTTTCTAAATTGATGTGAAGAAGCCTTAGACTGAGGCCACTGAACATATGACAGACATCTAGACCTAAATGAACTAGTCATAACCAAGCCATACTCTTATGTTCTATCTTATGTCATTTTACAAATTACTATCACATCCCTGTGCACATCTGTTTTGGTAATAATGATAATTGTACTTTTAGACTTTTAAAAAGGCACATTTTAAAATAAAAATAAGCATTACTTATGTTGCTGTTATCATTTACTACTGATAGACTATGATCTAATCTTAATCTAATTTTTGTAACAAATTTGAGAGATAAACTTCAGAAATATTAGTAATTTTCAACACATGAATTATGCATATATAGGCTCATGTTTTTATATAAATAAAATTTTAAAACCTAAAAAAATGATATATGCTTTTTGAAAATACTCAAAAGGTGCCAGATGTGGTGGCACAAACCTTTAACCTCAGAACTCAGGAGACATACAGATCTGTGTTGGTTCAAGGCCAGAGCTGTAGAGACCCCGCTTCCAAACAAAGCAAAGCCTCCAAAGGCAAAGGAGTGAAACGAAGGAAGTGCTGTGTCAGCACTTTGCCGCCAGGCTGGTACACAGCTCTGCTTCTCTGTGCTAGGAGTCAGGACCAGACACATGATAAAGCATTCAAATGGTTACTGACCTCATACTTATACCATTTTTGCACTTTTTTCTCAATAAACTGACACCCTGAAAGGTTAACTATGTGGACTTCATTTTGTTACCTCAGATAAAATTTGTCTTTCTGAGCAAAGTACCAGTAACTAAAAACAATCCTGGGAAGACGGCCTAGGGAGTGGCACTATTTGAAAGGAGTAAAAGGATTAGGAGGTTAGCCTTCTTGGAAGGTGTTTATGGGGGTGGGCTTTGAGGTTTCAAAGCCCACATCAGGCCCAATCTCTCTCTGCCTATGAATCAGGATGCAGTTCTCATCTATTGCTCCAGCACCTGCTTGCAGGCTACTATATTTCCCACTGTGATGGTTTGTATGTGCTCAGCCCAGGGAATAGCACTGTTAGGAGGTGTGGCCCTGTTGGAGTAGGTGTGTCACTGTGGACTTTAAGACCCTCATCCTAGCTGCCTGGAAGTCAGTCTTCTCCTAGCAGCCTTCAGATGAACATGAACTCTTGGTTCCTCCTGCACCGATGCTGCCATGTTCTCACCTTGATGATAATGGACTGAATCTCTGAACCTGTTAAGTCAGCCTCAATTAAATGTTGCTTTTTATAAGAGTTGCCTTGGTCATGGTGTCTGTTCACAGCAGAAAAAGCGTAACTAAGACATCCACCATGAATAATGGACTAAACCTCTGAAAGTATAACCAAGCCCCAGTTAAATACTTTCCTTTATAAAAGCTGCATGGTCATGCATGTCTTCACAGCACTAGAATAGTCACATTACAGGATCGTTCCAAAATTAGCCTAACTTCCTCAATTTTGCTAGTTGGGTAGTTTGGCTTTCCTAACGATAGTTTACTTAGTTTACAATTGCAAAAAGGAAACCTTGGGAATTTTCCAACCAGAATGTGGTTTTCTTGATCAAATATAAACTCCAAGAAAGGCTCAGGAATAACCCATATGTAGTCACTAGCCAGCTAAAATAAAAACTTTGGGGGGGGGGGGGCGGGGGGGTTTCGAGACAGGGTTTCTCTGTGTAGTCCTGGCTGTCCTGGAACTCACTCTGTAGACCAGGCTGGCCTCAAACTCAGAAATCCGCCTGCCTCTGCCTCCCAAGTGCTGGGATTAAAGGCGTGCGCCACCACCGCCTGGCTAAATAAAAACTTTCAATTACACAGACTGTATCTGAGTGGTCTTCCCTGGTGGGAACCCCACAACAATATGTCTAAGAATAGGAAGGCTGTTGGACAAAGCTTAAAGTTGAGGCCTTCCAATCTTCCAGCTCAGAGATGCCCCAACTCTTGTGCCCACTCCTGCTCCTATATCCTCAAAAACCTTCAGAAAAGGAAACATGGCTCACACAGACTGTTCTTTTGTATTCTTTCATTTAGCTATCATGATTCCTGACTCCTTTCAGGCCCCTGTAACCCATATTGCTCTTCAAGGCTATGGTAAGTATCAAGCAAAATCAGATCTTATGTGGAGATAGACATTCTATGACATAAACACATATCCAAAAAGTAATTCTATGATGTATCAATCAATACCTGCTGGTCCTATTTTGAGGTGATCTTCATCTGTAAAATGGAAACAGCACCTTGCTAAAGGGTCCATGATCAGGTTCTTAGATGCTCAGGTGTCAAGAATTAACAAGGGGAGGCTCCCCTACATTTCTCAAGCTCACAGTTCAGAGGACCATCTCACTTTTAAAAAGGCATGCAGAACTCACTGTGTATCACCTACCTTCAGTGGTGTTCCATCAAGATCCCTCTGCAGCTCTTCCAGCAGGGCCACAACCTCTGCGCCACTCTCAGGGCTATGGAGTTGTACCCATGTCCGGAGCTCTCCAGGCAGGATGCTCAGGAATTGCTCCAACACCAACAACTCTAACATCTGTGCTTTGGAAAGAACATCAGGCCTCATCCACCAGCGGCAGAGCTCCTGGAGCCGCCTCAGAGTTTCTAGGGGTCCAGAAGATTCATGGTAGCGAAGCTGTCTAAAGAGCTGACGGAATAGCTCCTGGCCAGGGCGGTTGAGTGTCTGTGGCCTGGCAGTCTGCACTGAAATATAGCCATTCTTCTCCTCTTCCTTCTTTACCGTGCGAAGGCAGCCTTGCTCCCTTGACACCTGAGCTGATCGGGCAGCATACCACTTGCCTGGAGGCATCACTCCTATCCAGAGTCACCCAGATGAACACAAAACAAATCTGTTGCTGTCACTGAATCACTGCTGTATCCTTCCTTGCGAGTATCTTCACAGTACTGCGGTGTGTGGTGTTATTTGCTAGGTCATCAGAAGTCACTGGTAAAAGACTAAAATAACCAACACTGATGTTCAGAAGAGAACAGACAAGACAACGATGTCCACACCACACACATGATGGAGGAAGCGAGGCTCTGGAAGCAGGGATCACGTGGATGTGTGAGAAGACACACGTGCATGAGCGCCTGTGGATGAGACCTAGGGTGGTAAGCTAACAGAATAGAGTTAAGACAGTCAGAGGGCTAGAAAACACAAGTGGCTGATAAAAACCGTCGAGGAGCATCTAAATAAGTAGACAGACACACCATACTACAGTAGTATGTACACGGGAGACATGGCATGAAAAGCTATGCTATCAATTCTTACCAAGTTGATGTTTAGTTTATTTCCTATCAGAATTTCAGGAAGCTATGAATGCAACTTAGTGGTAGAACAACTGCCTAACAACATAAGTCCCTGGAATGAACCCTCAGAACCACAAGGGAGAGGAGAGAAGAAGCTTGGCAGGAGAAGGGCTATGCAAAAATGATACTACAAATTATATTAAAAGGCAAGGGGATTAGCTAAAAATTACTTTGAAAACTAAAGTGTAAGAAATAGGTATACCTGAATTTGTTAAATTTTTATTTTGTGTGTCTGGGTGCTATGTGTCACAGCAAGCATGCTGAGGTGGTCAGACATCAACTTAAAGGAGCCATTCTCTGGGTTTCAAAGACCAAGCTCAGGTGTCTTTACACACTTAGCCATCTTACTTGCAAGACTTATAGCCATAGAGATAGCTTCAGAAATCAAGCCAGTATGGCATTGGTAGAGAATAAACATACAGATTAATGAAAAGCATATATGGAAGCAAAATCTGAAGGAGGTAGAGCCTTCTGCTCTAGTTACATGATAAATTTTTAAAATAATATTGAAACCGATGTAGCAATTAAGCACTAAGACTATATGGGACTGTAGAAATGTCTCAGTGGTTAAAAGCACTTGCTGTGCAATTACGAGAACTGAAGTTCTGATTTCAGCACCTATATAGGAGGCTAAGTGTCAGTTACACTCCAGCTCTAAGGGATCACTGTTCTTCTGGACTCTGTATGTATATATAATCATACATACATGTCTACATACACTCACTCAGATACACATAAATAAATCTAGAATAAGATGGTGATGATATGATGATGATTATGGTAATGATACCTAGGATGTCCAGAACTTGGCTTCTAAATACCATTCTCCAATAAAAGAATCAGGGCTCTGTGAAGAAGTGGTTGATGCCATGCTGGACAGAGAAAATACAAGTGTTTTGTGATATCAGAAAATCAGTGAAAGGCAAAAATTATATATTTAAGCAGGGGCAGATAGCTCAACAGGTAAAAGCACCGACTTCACCAGCAACCTGAGTCCCATCCCCAGAACCCACATAGAAGTGGAAAGAACTGACTCCATGCCCACATTAGTACATTGTACACACACACACACACACACACAACTGACTCCATGCCCACATTAATACACACACACACAACTGACTCCATGCCCACATTAATACACACACACAACTGACTCCATGCCCACATTAATACACACACACACAGAAATAATAAATTAAATTTTAAAACAAAAAAAAAAAATTAAAGCAAGCCAGGCATGGAGATGATGTCTACAATCCCAGCACTTGGAAAATGGAGGCAGAAAGATAAGGAATTCAAGGCCAGCCTGGGCTGCCTACATAGGCCCTGTCTCAAAACAAAGCAGTGGGGTCAGAAGTTCACACTGATATAAACTGATTAGATTTTAAGAAGCCAAATCAGCTAGTGACTTGACTTTAATCCCACCATTGAGGAGACAGAGGAGAGCAGACTTTTGTGACTTGGAGGTAAAGCAAATTCCAGCCAGGGCTATGTGAGACTCTGTCTCGAAAACAAACAAAGTAAAGAGAGAGGAAATCTTCCTCACAAGGCCTCCCAATAAAAAATATAGAGCACCAAGCTCACTGCTACAGACAAGATGCTAATCAGGAGGAGAAAGCTGAGGAGAAACAGAATACTTGAATGCAGAATTCAAAATTCTCTCCCCGCCCCCAAACAGTACAAATTACAAAATTAAACACAGAGAATTTAAAGTGGTGAAATTTCACAAGTGCCAAAAACAAGAACACAGCAACCTTATCTAAGCACAAGAAAACATCAAATATAAGAACATTCTTAAAAAAAAAAAAAAATGGGGGTGGGGGAGTGGGAAGAACATTCTAAAATTCCAAGTAACAAAATACTTCAAAAAAGATCTTGGGGACTGGAGAGGTGGACTGTTGATTTAAGAGCACTGGCCACTGCTTCCACAGGAGCCTAGCTGACCCTAGTTCAATTCCCTGTGCCCACCAGCAAGCATGTAACAGTTCTCTGACTCTAGTCTTAAGAGATCTGACAGTCTCTTCTGGCTTCTGGGCACCAGGTACACACATGGTGTAGAGACACACACGCAGATGAAACATTTACACACTAAAAACTAAAATAATTTTTTTTTTTAATTTTTGTCAAGGTCTTGGAAAATAAGGCCGGAAAGGCCTACAGGCTGGCCCACTGAGTAAAGATATCTAGTGTCAAGACTGCAGTTCAGGTGAACTTGAGTTCAATTGCAAGAGCCAACACAGCATCGAGAGAGACACACCCACAAGTTGTCTTCTGATCCTCACATGTACCACTGACACACACACACACACACACACACACACACACACACACGATGTAGGGCCAGGTGTGGTGGCACACACCTTTAATCCCAGCACTCAGGATGCAGAAACAGGTGGATTTCTAGGAGTTCTATGCCAGTCTGCCCACATGTATGATGTATGACTTCCAGGCTAGTCTAAGAGGGGGAGGTTAGGGCCTCATAAAAGCTAAAATCCACAACTGCATCGTGCCAGAGGCAGAACCAGTGACAGAAATTTCAAAGCTACTATAAGATAGGTTTGCAAGGCTTAGTTAATTAGAACAATGGACTTCCTGGAGCTGTACGTCTGGTCAAGAATGAAGCTCTGCTGGGCTGGGCAGCCTGAAAGCGAAGCTCACGAAACGGAGTCACCTAAAGCTAAAGGAGGCTCCCCAGCCCCCGTCGTCAGTGCACGTCTTTCTTTTTATCATTTTTACTCTCAAGCAATTTCGACATCACAAAATACTTCCTGGACACCAGAAGCCACAAAAACATTTGAGGGTGGGACGGTGAGCACTTCGCAGCTTTCAAGTGCGTTATTAAAGCTTCATTTCAAACGCGCCCTTCCAGCTTAGGAAACATTTCTACCTTTATTACTTCAACATTTGAGAGAAGGGCTCATGAAACTACCCGAGTGCCCGGTCTTTCTGCCTCAGCTTCCTCAGTAGCGGGCATTACAGGCCGAAGTCACCACACCAAGCTATTCCAAGCTTTTTTTTTTTTTTTTTTTCTTAATCCCAAACATTTTACATCACAACCGTAGGGCTTTTTTTTTTTTTTTTTTTTTTTTTTTTTTTTTTAAGGCAATAGCATAACCGACCCACACAGCTAAACGTGGACCTACGTGTGTAGTTTGTCGAGAAGTTAGAATACCGAGAGTCATAATGGCGGACACCGGACTGCTGGACAGCACCGCTCCAACCGTCCCCGCTCCCTGGAGAACGCCGCCCTGGACCATGACGTCGCCAGGTCACCGCAACTGTGTCCCGCCGCCCGCTCCTGCACCCGATCTCCCAGCCGCTTACCAACTCAAAATGGAGCACTCAGCGCTCTTCCTGATGGCTTCTCGCTTGCTGGGCCCACTTCCTCAGCGGGCCTCTCTAGGAGAGCGGAAGTACAGGTCTGAGGACCAGCTAGGAAGCCCGGAGGAATGCCATCTCAGCTGCTCTCCGCCCAGATTCAGCTCTGGCGCCCTTGATGTCTGAGCTCTGACTTAGCAATGTGGCTGAATGCTGGATGTTGTCCTAACTTCCATGTCCTGCCCTTGTACGACCCTGACCCTCGATCAGTGATACTTACTTCGAGACGCTTCCCCCTCCCCTCCCCCCAGATGCAGATCCACGCTTGGGATCAACCCTTAATCCCTCTAGGTGAGGGACAAGAAGGTGACCACAATGGCTATTACAAACAGTTTTTATACTTTTTATGGGCACAGGTTACATCAGCAAGATTACAATTCAAATATTCTGGCTAAGCATATTGACCTTTAAATCTATTGGCTAGCAAGCATGACACACATTTGAACTCTACCTGGGATTTTCCAGAGGGTCAGGTAACTATCAGTCAGGTACATTCTGAGAATTTTTTACTCAAGAATGTTCCTGTCGGTGGAGAATGAAACTTGGCCTTGACCGGAGGCGGGTGGGTGTAAGGCTGGTGAAAGCCCCTAAGGCCCTTTATTTCCCCCCCTTTTTCTTGTACAAGCTCCAATCCTGGAGCTACACTCAGGGGTCTCTGGTAACTAACTTATATTCTTCAGGTCCTGTCCTCAGGGTCTCAGATACTGACAGCAAGACCATCAGCTGTATGGCTCCTACTCTCTCTTTTATGAAGGCTGTAAGCTTGTTCGATATGCAGGGTCCAAAGGTCAACAATAGCAGGAGAACCATTAGGGGGTCCTAACAAAGTGGATATGAGGGTGGTTAACCAAGGGGAGGATTTAAACCAAGACTCGAACCAGCCCTGACTTCTCTCTTCTGCTTGGCTAGCCCTTCTCTCACCTTGGTCATGGAACCTTAACTACCCCAGAATGGTCTATGTAAAATCAACATTCTTCAGTGAGGGCAGCACACAATCCTTCCTGCTGGACGAACAGGAAATCTAACCGTCTTATATTCTGTAGGACCACTTCCGACCGAAAGGTCAGAGACTCCTGTAGGTGGGAGGTCGATGTTTCAATTCTCTCAATGTCCAGATCTATGGCACACTGTGCTTGTGAGCCAAAAGTGAAAGCAAACGTCAGAGAAACAAACACTGATAGGCCCCTGTTGCTGAGCTCGGGTTCTTTTTTTTTTCTTTTCCCCTCCAAACAGTCTAGATGGTAGTCATTGGGGCGGGGGGGGGGGTGTCTTCTCAAATCCCAGACGAGCCCCCAAATGTAAGACCCTGACCCTTGGTCAGTGGTACTTACGTTGAGACACCCCCAGGGAGACATGGAGACACAGATCCATACAAAAGCAAGAGGTCTATTTTCCAGTGTGTAGGGATCCACCTTCAATTAGTTCCTCAAGGCAAGTGACTAGAAAGCAACCCTGAATGGCTATTACAAGCAGTTTTTATACTTTTTAGGGGCACAGGTTACATCAGCAAGGTTACAGTTCAAACTTATTGGCTAAGCAAATTGACCTTTAAATCTATTGGCTAGTAAGCATGGGCAGATCATGACACACATTTAAACTATACCTAGGACTTTCCAGAGGGTCAGGTGACTATCAGTACATTCTGTGGTTTTTCTGAGAATAGTTTACTCAACAATGTTCCTGTGGGTAAAGAATGGAACCTAGCCTAGCCTTGACCCTAGGCAGAAGGGGGAAGCTGTAGGGTGGAAGGGGAGTATAAGACTGGCAAAAGTCCTTAGGGTCCTTCATAGGAACTGCAGGGCATTAACAGGCCCAAGCATGGCAAATATGGCACTAGCAGGTCTTGCCCTCCCCCTTTGCTCTCCCTACCTAAACCATTTGATTTCCTTATTTAGGCACCTTCGTGTGTCTAAAGAGAGCCACCAAGGTCTATTCCCTTATTTGGCCACTTTTTTTATGCTCGCACTTTCTTATTTTTAAGGCTGATCACCACGGTTCAATGATCAAAAATCTCGCATTTAGAACTTACCAGTTCATCCTAGTGATGTGGGATCCAGAGAAAACCAAACACCCAAGACATACTGCTATGGTTTGTGTATGCTTGGCCCAGGGAGTGGCACTATTAGAAGATGTGGCCCTGTTGGAGTAAGTGTGGTCTTGTTGAAATAGGTGTGCCACTGTGGGTGTGGGCTATAAGCCAGTATTCTGCTAGCAGCCTTCAGATGAAGATGTAGAACTCTCAGCTCCTCCTTCACCAGGCCTACCTGGATGCTGCCATGTTCCTGCCTTTATGATAATGGACTGAACCTCTGAATCTGTAAGTCAGCCCCAATTAAATGTTGTCCTTATAAGGGTTGCCTTTGTCATGGTGTCTGTTCACAGCAATAACACCCTAACTAAGACAGAAGTTGATACTAGGGACTGGGGTATTGCTGTGATAGGCGTGACCATGCTTTTGTTTGGAAGAATGTAGATTTGGGAACTTTGGGTTTGGAAAGCCATGAAATGTTTTAAGTGGGGCTTAATGAGCCATCCTAGTAGGAATATGGAAGACTTTGTTGCTGTGAGTGATTTTGAACTGTGCAGAACTGACCCAAGAGGTTTCAGTGGAGAAGAACTTCAGTATGTGGCCTAGAGACTGGTTTTTATAGTATTTTGGTGAAGAATGTGGCTGCTTTTTTCCTTGTCTGAAGAGTCTTTCTGAGACTAAGGCGAAGAGACTCAGATTAATGACATTGACAGAGGAAGTCTCAGAAATGCTCATTTTCTCATAGCCCCTGTTCTCTGGTTAAGTCTCACGAAGATCATTTTGAATAAGCATAGCACGTTTAGAGAAAAATATAAAATATATGGTTTGAGTATTAAAGGGACATCAAGAAGTGAAATGGAGCTAAATTCTGTGTTCAGAGATATTAAATTGAATTAAGAGAGTGGTGACCTTGGGGCAATATCTCAGCTAAATTTTAGGTCCAGGCATGATAGTACAAGCCTTTAATCCCAGGAGGCATAGACATGCACGTCTCTGAGTTCAAGGTCAATCTACAGAGCAAATTCCAGAACAGCCCAAGCTAGGCAGTGAAGGTGTTAGATGATGATGTAATAGAACAAGGGGGGTTGGGTATGTTCCAACCCTAGCAAGCAGCAGAACTTTGGCAGTTTTGGCCATGTGTCTCTGGGTTATCATAAGAGGAGAAGACTACTGGGGCAGTTGAAGTCCGTTGATCCCCCTATTTAACTATCCTGATGTCCGTTCAATGAATCCCCTGGTTAACTACCCTGATGTCCTCTTTGGCTTGCCCACTCATTATACTGCTCCTGTATCCTTAATAGACTAGATAACTTTGTCAAAGAATGAGTTAATGCTGTACAACTCTTGGTATTTAAGTCTTGATATCAACCATTAGAACTTAGGACCATAGATGTTGAAGTCCCATGATTAGGCCCTCTTAGGTACTTGTAAAGAAGGGAATGAAAGGCCCAGCTTTATATTACAAATTCCATTTTGTTTTCAGACTCCATTTTATGGTTAACTTGCCCTCTGAATGAACTCAGCTACTGGAAAAACCCCAACTTTTTCCAAGAACCAAGTTACCTTGGCAACAATCACAATTCCCCTAGACAAATAGCCACTCCACTCCTAGCAACAATCAATCGGTATTTAAGGGGAAAGTACCTAATGTCTTAAAGTATATTGATTAAGCTAGCAACCATTGTTCATACCAAGTTGAAATCATTACTAGCCAACAGAAGTGTGCCAAGCAAATGTCAACCAATCATATAACTGCCAAGTTGGAAAGTCCCTCCCTCTGCTACAGCAACCATAAATAGGCAAGGCTTGTACCAGCTCAAGACCTTCCATGCCTTCCACGGTGCTGGAGAGGTTGGAGGGTCCGAGCTTGAACTTGTATAAAGACTCTTTGCTTTTGCATACAAGTTGGACTCCTGGTGGTCTCTGATGGTCTCTGAGGACCTCACAATCTGGGAATAACAGGAAGTAGGATTCTCCGACATAAGTGTTACACTATACCAGTGAAAGTGTTACAGCTCTGCTGCAAAAACTATCCTGGCAATTGGAAGCCAAGGAATACAACAAACCTCACATAAAAGATTTATTAGGGTGGAGGTAATACAGGAAAGATGAGAAGCAGCAGGGAACTGAGCAGAAGGCAGGGTTTATATAGGATTTCTTGGGGGAGGGGTGGAGATTTCCAGGGTAAGGATTGATGGGATTTCAATTCCTGAGCTTGAGTGAGCTCAAGAATTGGTAGGTACTCAGGGATAGGTTTTCATGCTCAAAGACTAGTGGGTGTCTTAATTAGGGTTTCATTGGTTTGAAAAAAAATATCGTGACCATCGCAACTCTACAAAAGAAGTCATCTAATTAGGGCTGACTTACAGTTCCAGAAGTTTAGTCCATTACTGTCATGATGGGGAAACATGGTGACATGCAGTTAGGTATGGTGTGGAGACAGCCGAGAATTCTACATCTTGATCTGAAGGTGGCAAAAGGGGCTGTCTTCTACAGGCAGCCAGGAGTAAACTGTTCTGCAGAGCTTGAAGATAGATAGATAGATAGATAGATAGATAGATAGATAGATAGATAGATAGCCACACCTCCTAACAGTATCACTCTCCATGGGCCAAACATCTAAACACAAGAGTGTATGGGGCCAAACCTATTCAAACCACCACAGTGGGTTTCTGTGGCAAGTTCAGGGATTGGTGAGATTCTGTTTCTTGAGCTTAGAGTCAAGTCAGGGTGATTTTTCCTCAGCTCTTTTACCCTATATCCCTCCTTTTGCTTATTAATAAAAAAAAATCAGTGGTTGGAAAGACAGCAGGGTTATTAATAAACTCCTTCCTACTGACTGGGGGAGTCAAGGTCCCTGGTGCAAATTTCATCTTCACTGACAGGGAATAATTGTGTGTTGCAGACCTCTGGCTCCATAGCTAGGAGCCAGTAATCCTATAATAGCAACTGACTAAAAGTCTAATTAGAAATCTGTTGTTGAAGAGATCTAAACAAGAAGTTTATGAGGCAAGGTGAGATTGGTAAAATTAAGAAATGAAGATGGGCCTGCAGAGATAGTTCAGTGGTTAAAAGCACTGACTTCTCTTCCAGAGGTACTGAGTTAAATTCCCAGCAACCACAAGTGGCTCACAACCATCTGTAATAGGCTCTGATGCCCTCTTCTGGTGCATCTGAAGATAGCTGCAGTGTACTCATATAAAATAAATGAATAAATAAATCTTTTAAAAAGGAAGAAGGGGAGGAGGAGCAGGGTTAAGAAAGCCAGTAGTATCCAACTCCAGACTGGACTGTCAATCATCCACTGATGTGGGTTCCAAGAAAGATGGATTGTAGAGAGCTGCCCACTCCCCAGACAGCTCTCAGAGAGCACAACAGCAGTGGGTACACTCCCTACCCAAATCATGCTTGGGCCTACTCAACCCCATAGAGATAAAGGCCATGTCATGATAAATCCTGTTAAACTTGTTTTCCCGCCAGAGAACTGGCTTCTCAGAAATCATGTGATTATCTAGCTTATTCTCTTAGGAGATTCCTGCCTCCTGCCATAGCACACCCTCCCTTATCCTTTTTCCTCCCTTCTCCCCTGACTCGAGTTATATAATCTAGCCCCTCTATTTCAATAAATGAACTGTCCTCTGACACAGTCTAGCCATACTCACTGCTGCACAACACCCCGTTCCTCAGCTCTTCCACACCCTGAGACTGCTGGTGGGCAATAGACAACGGGGGGGGGCACACACCTGGCACCCAAACAGGGACCTTCCAAGAGGCACAGAAGACAGTGAGCACTCCCCCTCCAAGGGACATTGATGTCTTGCCATGCATCCCAACCTAAGAATCAACTGCTCCTTTCTCCTCTTCTTTCTGTGTGAGCCATCAAAGCAGAAACAAAGCTGCTTTGGGCCAGGAATGCTTCCCAGCATTGACTGAGGCCTTTAATTCTCTGGTTGGACCCCGACAGCCCTTCGTGCATTGGCAAAAATCACCTCTCTAAATTTCTCTGAAAAAAAGCCCAGTAACAACCAGTTAAAAAACCCTTAGGGGTGTAAGACCCTGAAGAGGGAGACCCTCACTCTAGTCTCAGAATATTGCAGCCACCCAAGAACTCATGAGAGACCAATCTTGATGCAAACAGCAAAAGGTTTATTGTCAGGACCAGCGCACTGGTGCCGAGACTCGTAACCCACGCAGGGGCAGAGGATTTCGAACCGGAGCAGGAAGAGAGTAAGGTTTTTAATGGAAAAAAAAACCACAAACCAATGGGGGGTACATTGGGGGGAATCACAAGGGAGAAGTGGTTCCTTGTTCAGTTTGCACAGCAGGGTCCAAGAAACGGTCACAAGGGAAACATCCTATACATGTTTTTCTCAAGAACTTAATCTTGTGCAACCATCTGTTCTGTGGTCAGCCTGTTTCCTGGAACACAGAGTTTAAGGCTCAGCTGACCTAACTAGTTGGCTCCACTCAGTCTGCTAGGGCTTCTAAAAATTTTCCATGCCTTTCAGGGGCATCGCTGGTTTTCTTAAATTTATAGAAAGGTTTTGAGTCCAGCCTCAGTAAAATCCCCCAAACCCCTGCAGTCCTCAGAACGTTCTCTCTTTGATTGAGTGCCTCCATCCTCTTCCTTAAATTCTGCCTCTCACCAGAAGGATTCCCAAATTAGGGGCCTTTGGTCCCTCCTCAAGCTGTCAGGGGTTAAAATCTCCCAAAAGGAAGCAATTTCCTTCTTGAGTTTCTTCTGAGAGAGGAGGTCCTTCAGCTCCTTGCAT
Organism: Arvicanthis niloticus; assembly: GCF_011762505.2. Lineage (NCBI taxonomy): Eukaryota > Metazoa > Chordata > Mammalia > Rodentia > Muridae > Arvicanthis > Arvicanthis niloticus. The sequence goes on from NC_047678.1 coordinate 43,051,344, forward strand.
GGTTTCCATGCTGAGGTCTGGACCTGGGTGGCCTACATCTAATGAAGGTAAGAAGTCCAAGAAGGGACACCGCTCCTTCCTCCCCAACACTGTAGCCATTTGGCAATGCTTTGATCCCTCCCAGAAGGAAAATAGGGATTAAACCCAAACTCTTTACTCCCATTGATGACTCTGAGAAGGAAATCCCTGAAGACTGTCCTATGCCAGACCTCGATGTCCTTGTAGAAGCCATCAAATATATTAGACAGAAAATAGCTCATGACCCCCTCACATACCCACTTCACTTTATCCCCCGCTGCTACCTTATGACCCTCCTGCCTTATCCACTAATGATACTCAAAAATTCTTAAAGGCTCCGTCCTTTTTGTCCCCTAAACACACCACAACAATTGTGCAAGATTAGAGACTCCTTCAAACCTGCCTACAGTGGAAATAACACCTTGGCTTTCCCTGTTAATGTTCATCACACTCACTCTCAGTCCCAAGACTGGTATCTCTACCAGGCCAGTGAATTAAAAGATTAGACAACTGGAATGAGAAGATGGTATTCATGCCCCTTGGACCAAATACATTCTCCTGATCCTTCATGCTGCTCTTAATATATCACGATATCTGTCACCCTTCCTTGCAAAGTCCCATTACTTCAATGGGAGGCTTTATCTAGGAATAGATGCCTGCAACAGATCAGAAAAAAATCAAAACCAAAGCCAACAAACTACTGTCGCCCCCCACTCGTCCAGCAAGGAAGACGCGAACAACCGGATCCTTCTCAACAGCCTTTATTGTAGAAGCGCTCTTTTAGTTTTCAGGAGGAGACCCTGAGTGCCCAGGGTGAGCTGCTTATATACCCTCAGCCCTGGGCAGAGAAAAGCGCGTGGAGGTGCGCGCTTGGTCAGAATTGCAGTGCCTCATTAGCATATCCTATTAGCATACCCCACTCAGGATGGGGTGATTGGTCAGGATTGTAGCGCCTCATTAGCATACCCTGCTCGGGAAGGGGTGATTGCATGCACAGTGCACTTGTTTACTGATATGTCATACCAGAAGCTGGCGCCATCTTGACCAGCCGAGTCAGGTCAGTGGCCTACAAACTATCCCTTGGGATTTCCATGAGCTTTTGGGCCAAGGTAATCTGTCCACAGGAGCACAACAGGTTACCCAACCTCCAGGGTACTTTCAAGTATGCCCTTGTGCCCTTCAGGCCTGGGATCCCATAGCCTCCACTCCCTTCCAATTCCAAGACAGGGATTCCTCGATTCTCTTCCTCCATTAGCAACCTGAGGGGGGTTTCTTGCTGATGTTCTTAGAACAAAAATTGGAGGTGACCAAGCTTCTCCTGGTAAAGGTGTATGAGTGTAATACAGACTGCTCTCCTTATGGCAAGGCCTGAGGAGTTGGGTCCACACGTGGCAAGGACCTGTGGAGATATTCATGTAGAATCTCCTGGCCTTTCCTGAGGAAATGCTTTTACTTTCCCTCAAGGAAAAAATCGAAGGGTTTACTTTTCCCTTGCATTTTTGGCTTTGCTATTGAAAGTCTTTTTTTTTTTTTTTTTTTTTTTTTTTTTTTTTTTTTTTTTTTTTTTTTGGTTTTTCGAGACAGGGTTTTTCTGTGTAGCCCTGGCTGTCCTGGAACTCTCTTTATAGACCAGGCTGGCCTTGAGCACTGTTGAGAACCGCACTAGTCCCATGTTCAGATGCTAAAAATGTTGAGGCCTAAGATGGCCCACTTTGGGTGGCCAAAAAAATGTCGTGGCCCGAGCAAAATGTTGAGGCCTGGGCTGCCCCGAATTTGGCGGCCTCTGTGTCCTGGCCCAAGCTGCCGCTCTGGTCCGTGGGTCGGGGTTCAGCAAGAGAGAGTGAGGCCAGACAGAGTGTGATTCAATCCTGTTTATTCTTCAGTCTCTCTTCCTCTAAGTGTCTTAAGTCCTAAGTTCCTAGTCCCTAGTGCCTAGTCCCTAGTGCCTCCAAGTTCCAAGTTACTTCTTCCAAGTTCTCTTCCAAGTGCCTGCTTCTCTGTCTTCTCTCTGCTGTGTCTCCCTAATGTCTGATTCTCTGATCTCTGTCTCTGCCTTTTATATGTCTCACTTCTAAGCCATGCCTTTTGGCCACACCTTTAATCATGCCCTTAGGTCTTGTCTCTAAATCTGATCTCTATATTTCTAAGTCACTCTTAAATTACACACCTTTAATCTCACACACCTTTAATCTCACACACCCAAGGTATCTAAACCAAGATTATCGGAGTGTGGTCAGCTGTTGTAGGCTATTGTAATCCAAGTCTCATGTCAGGGTATATGGCTCAAGATGGCTGCAAAGCTGATAGCTGCTTTCTGCTAAAAGTCGGCCCCCAACAGAGCACAGAAATCTACCTGCCTCTGCCTCCCAAGTACTGGGACTAAAGGTGTGCCCCACAACTGCCCAGCTGGAAGTCTTTACTTTAGCTTTGTCTGTGAACAGATGTTTCCCCAGTATCAGAAAAAGAAAGCTCAGGCCATGATGCATTCTTGTTTGTCTCTGAGGATTGTGGGAGGGAAATAGATCACTACTCCTCTGTTAATAATGGTGATGAAGTTGAGTCAAAACAAAGCCCAGATCTGGGTACATCAGCTAACATCCAGATGTTCTCTTTCAATAGAAATTTAGTTCTGACAAAAATTTGCCCACCAACCTGTTCCAAACAGCAGTTAGTTGACTATCAGAAAGTTAGAAAGAAAGCCAGGCAGTGGTGGCCCACACCTTTAGTCCCAGCACTTGGGAGGCAGAGGCAGGTGGATTTCTGAGTTTGAGGCCAGCCTGGTCTACAGAGTGAGTTCCAGGACAGCCAGGGCTATACAGAGAAATCCTGTCTCAAAAAACCAAAAAGTTAGATCTTGCTGGATCATTGGATCCAAGACCAAATGGGAACATTCAGAGGTGAGGCTAGCAGTGACGAGGAACTGACCTCGGTTACTAATTGGCTGAGATGCCTGGATGTTGAAGGAATTAGATCTCCTGATCAAGATATGGGGACATGCTAGATGCCAATAATTAAATCAGAATTTCCTAGTTATGTAGTTTGGCATCTTTCTGTACTGTAGCTGCAATTGCTGCCAACCATGGTCACTTGGTTATGCACCAATGTGCTGGGTTAGATATTGTTGCACGCCGCTATCTGACTCGCAGAAAGGAGCGACACAACACGAGATTCTTCCCAACACAGCTTTACTCAGGAACCTTTCTTACAATCTCCCTGGAAGGCCCCATCCCAGTTCCACTTTCCCTTTTATCCCCATGCCTTGTCACTCAGAGCCTGCCACGTGGGCACACACCATTGGCACACGTCAAATGGCCTGATACTACATGGCAGCAAGGCTGCACAGTGTAAGCTGGCGGCGGAGTGTGAGGAAGTCAGGCACTATTCATAAAATTAGGCAGGCGCCATTCATAAGCTTTGGCAAGTGCCATTTTAGCAGGCCACAGCACCCGCTCCCCACAAGATATTAACTACTTGCTGAAGTTGTTTTGTCTTTCTTAATGCAATTCATGGGGTATCAGAAAACTGTAGAGATTGAGGAGGAGAAGGAAGAAAAAAAGTAAAGGGTACACATTATTATTAAACATAAGAAGGTCTTCAAAGATATTGTACATGAGAAAATGAATGTAAAACCTTTTCAGCTGTGAAAAAAAACAGTTGTATAAATAAAGGTGGCCTGAGTTGTCTCAGTGCCAGTGTGTGAGCTGTGCGAGCTGTGGGTTAAAGACTTCTTTCTCCTGCTCCACATATCCTTCTCCAAGTGTTGAACCCCCTGGGGCTGGACCCCAGCAAAAAAAAAAAAAAAATGAGCCTAGAATGCCAAATTTCTTGTCCTATGGCTATAGAAATCCTCCTTAAAGCGTAATTTGGAAAGAAATTATGAGGCAGAACCTCAGAACACTGGCTGGCATATCAGTGAATGTTCCGAATATTTAGTGCAATGTTCATTGAAAAATGAACATTACAATAAATGGATAGTTGCCACTCAAGACATTGTGATGGCTTCCCATAAGGCCACTTTCCTCTCCCAGGCCTTTGAGGTGGTCCTTAAGACAAAATGAAAATGTTTTAAATGTAGAAAAGAGGGACACCGGAAGGAGGGACACCGGAAGGAGGGACACCGGAAGGAGGGACACCAGAAGGAGGGACACCGGAAGGAGGGACACCGGAAGGAGGGACACCAGAAGGAGGGATATCCTATGTCTGGCCCATCTAAGGGCTCGGAAGCCACTCCTCCTAAAACCATCTGTCTTCAATGCTGTAAAAGATTCTACTGGATAAAGGATTGTTGTTCCACATTGTCCCTACCCACATCCGACAAGCAGAATAAGGCAACGGCAACTGTGTTCTTCTTCAAGCAGTTTATTCAGCTATCCCTGTACAGCGTGCTTCCTCTCTCTCCTTCTCTTCTCTTGTCTTGTCCCCCTCCCCAGCTCCCGCAGCCCCTTATAAGCATTGCCTTGATCCTATCAGCAACTGCCACGAAGTCACTGGTGATTGGCCATTCTCAATGACGCGAGGTGGGGTGATCAGGTAACCACACCTCTCAGTGCACACAACTCCATATATGGAGTTGTCTTTTCTCTCAAGCAATGCCTATGCCAAGTGCCACCTTATAATGGTGAGAGTGGAGCTGCTTCCCACACCACCTATGACAAAGATATCCCCTCAAGCCTTTAAACTCTAAAAGTGGCAACACTCAGCCCCAACAATAAGAGGGAAAACCCAGAACATCATGTGGATCACTAACATCTTGCAGGACTCATACCCCAAATATAAAAAATTGGGGGAAAACTACTTAAATGCCTAAATCACATCAGAGCACACAGAACTATTTTTAAATGATCTGAGGTTCCACACCATTGGGAACTAATCCCTGTGCCACAACTAACAGGCATAGAAGGCTCCTCCAGATGTGTACCACAAAGAGGCCTTCAAATGGGAGGAGGAACCAGGTGGTGTTTCTGGCCTTATCGGTCCTCTTATGTTGGACATGACCACCAACCTGTTGGGGAGAAATATCTTAGAAGCCCTGGATGTAGTCCTTACCAATAACATAGACAGTGAACATATCCAGATAGAGGACTCCAAAAAAACATCCTCCCAGGGGGCACCCTGAATTCTAAGAGCCACTGTTAGATATGATACTCCCTCCCTTGACTGGGTCTCAGATGAGTCCATCTCAGGTGAGCAATGGCCTTTACCCAGGAAAAAATTGGAAGCTCTTATTCAGCTCATTAAAGAACAACTCCAACATATTTACTGTCACGGACTGCTCTGCCCCACGCTTGGGGGCCAAAATGTTGGGGACTGCTCTATCAATGTTGGAACCCGCACTACCAAAGCTTTGGGGGCTAAATTGTTAGAGCCCACACTGCCCCAAGCTGCTCTGGACTGCGGGTTGAGGTTCAGCAAGAGAGTGAGGACGGACACGAAGAATGGAGACCAGACAGAATGTAATTCAATCCCGTTTATTCTTCAGTCTCTCTTCTTCTCTCCAAGTCTCTAGTTCCTAGTTTCAGGTCCCAGGTTTCAGCAGCAAGTCTCAAGTACTAATCCCAGTTCCTAATTGCTAGTCGCTTTCCCAGTTCCAAGTTTCTTCCAAGTTCTTCTTCCCAGTCTCAAGTCCTTAGTTCTGTTCTAGTTCCAAGTTGCTAGTCTCTTTCCCAGTTCCAAGTTCCAAGTTCTTCTTCCCAATTCTCTAGTCCAAGTGTTTAGTTCCTAGTTGCTTTCTTCTGTCTGCCTCTTGCATTTTATATGTCTCACTTTTAAGTCATGCCTTTAAGTCACACCCTTAAGTCTTGTCTCTAAATCACACCTTTAAGTCTCGCCCTTAAGTCTCACACCTTTAAGTCTCACACACCCAAGGGGAAATCCTGGGTATCTAAAACAAGATGTCATCAGAGTGTGCTCAGCTGTTGTAGGCTGTTGTAAACAAGTCTCTTGTCAGGGTACATGGCTCAAGATGGCTGCAAGGATGATAGCCACCTTCTGTCAGCTCCCCACAATTTACCTCTCTCACACCCTTCCTACAGTCCATGGCATATTTCCATTTGTGCAATTAAAAGGAATTCCAGGGGATGACAACTATCACAAGACCTACGGGCCACCAACAAGACCGGATCTCCGGATTACCCCAGAGGCAACTTCCTCTTGTTTCTGCAGTCCTGGACAATACTCCACTATTTACCATAGATATTAAAAAATTTTTTTCTTTCTCTATCCCTACACCCCCCAAATTGTCAAAGTTTTGCCTTTTCAGTCCTCCACACTAACATCTCTGGGCCAGCCTCTAGATACAAATGGAGAGTCCTCCCTCAAAGGATGGCCAACAGTCCCATTATATGCCAGGAAGTGGTTGCTGCCACACTAAAACCATATTTAGAAAGGGGATGTACATTTATCATTATATGAATGATATCTTGGCCTGGGAAAATCAAAAAAACTTCACCTAATGGCCTCAAAGATTTACTGGTCTCCACTCTACCAAAAATAGGATTCAAAATATTCCTGAATAAGATATAAATCATTCTCCCCATCACCATCTTGGGGACAGAAATTTCCTTAATATCATTTTGTCCACATTGCCTGTTGTAACATTCCCCCAGATTTTAAATCTCAAAACCTTTCAGAGTCACCTGGGAAACCTCAACTGGTTCCAGCCATGGCTGCCCATCTCTACAAAAACCCTATAGCCTCTTTTTGACCTCCCAAAAGGAAGTAAAATCACACACACAACCCCAACACTCACCTTCAAAGCCAAAGAAGCCCTTTGTAAGATTAATGAGTTGCTCCAGGGCATGTCCCTGCCTCGACACACACCAGACAAACCTGTCAAACTTCTCATATTCAACCCTTCCCCAACTTTCATGGGGACCCTGTGTCAGACTGCTAACAGACGTTGATGCCCTGGCCTCTATGATAAAGCTAGGAAGACAGAGCCTTATAAATACTTTGCAAAATACAAGACATCCTTGTGACCCCCTTCTCTGAGATGTCCAATGGTTACTTAAAAATCACTCCTGCTAGCCCAGCAGTGGTGGCGCACGCCTTTAATTCCAGAACATGGGAGGCAGAGGCAGGTGGATTTCTGAGTTCGAGGCAAGTCTGGTCTACAGAGTGTGTTCCAGGACAGCCAGGGTTACAAAGAGAAACCCTGTCTTGAAAAACTAAAAACCAAAAACAAACAAACAAAAAAACAACAACAAAAAAGGAACTCCTGGGTATTTATATGCTTTGCCACGTGCCTTGTAGGTGTGAATACCATGTGCGCCTTGCAGGCGTGGATATCACGTGCCTTGCAGCTATGGATACCACATGCGCCTTGCAGCTGAGGGCACTAACAACAAAATGAGATATGTGGGATAAACAAGATGTTTATCAGTGTGCTAAGCTGTTGTAGATTGTTGAAAACAAGTCTCTTGTCAGGGTATATGGCTCGAGATGGCTGCAAAGATGATAGCTGCTTTCTGCTAGGAGTCGGCTCCCAAGGCTGCCTCATGGATCAGGAATTTTATGGTGGCTACTGTTATTGGTCCTATAAAATTGAACTCAGCTCTCACAGAAAGAGCCTGAAAAACCTAACTAATTGTCTCATCATTGCTATAGATGACCCCTGGGATGAAATATAAAGAACGGAAATCATGGGAAACCATATCCCACCAGTTATGTTGCATGCCCCTCGTTGATGTTCATGTCTCTTGATAGCTGGTGTAGGGATCCCAGTCCACATTAACCCATAAAAATATTCTTGAACAGGAAACACAACTGAGAAGAAATACTCAATCCGGGCTACAACATGTTCAATGCACTTCTGCCCTACTGCTCCTGAAGACCCCCATACTCGGGAGACCCTTCCTCAAGTCTCAGGAAATCACGACCACCCAAAGATCACAAGAAACCATACCTGGATGCAATCAGCAGAGGCTTTATTAGGGAAGTTAGCCGGTGGTCAAACCACAAGCTCTCTAGCTCCAAGAGCAAGGTTTGGCCTCGAATGGCGGGCTAAGGGGTCTTTTATAGCATGGGGTGGGGAAAGGAAGGCATTTTTGCACAGTTATACATGATTGGTTGCATTTTCGTGAGGTTACACATGATTGGTTGTTTTACAAATTTTGAACATAGCACTGGGAAGACCAAGGGAGGGAGGGGTAACCAAGAACAGTGGAACATTTCAGAGGAATCTAGCCCAAATGATCTAGAGTCATGTGAAAATCACTCTGCACACTCATTCTTCTCAAAAATGTGGTCTTACCAAGTCACTGTCCCCTATACCGTCATTACAAAATATTTCTCACTTCCTCCAGTAACAGCCCCACCTAGATGGCTTGTATTTTTTATGGTCAGGAATGTGTCTTCCTGCCTTGGGCCTCTTCCACCCATAGGCGGGGCTACTGCCTGAGGCTTGATTCAGGGAATAATGTCCTCCCATCTGGAATGTGCTCCGGGAAGTGAAGGCCTGAAATCTTATTTTCAGTTCCTCGTTCTGGAATCTGCACTTTTCTGCCCAGGTCTAAGGGCAAAGAAATCTACACATATTTCATAAAATGGCCTTTATAATTTTTCACTCTACATTCCTCACATCCCACCTCAATGCCCGAGATGTTTCTTCTGTGCCTCCTTTCTGGGTCCCCTCTTAGTCATGGAACTTGTTAATGCTACCTTGCATGGTTCCTCCTCAGACCTGGGTTTCTCCTTTAATAAACCCTCACAGGAGGTCTTCCTCTTTGAGGGTCCCCTACCTCTACATTCCTGTTATAACTATTTCCCAGGTACAGATGACCACCATTCCCAGAGTTGTACTACAAAACAGAAGGACTCTGGACCTCCTGACAGCAGAACATGGTGGAGGAGGGAAGCTTGTGTTGTCCTGGAGGAAGAATGTTGTTTCTATGTAAATGAATTGAAATTGGTTGAACAAAGTATTAAGACCCTTTGCAACTTCTGCAACAATTTGAGGTCCTGGTAAACCTTCAACGACCCTTCCCCCTGTTACTCCAACTCTCTCATTACCTGGCTCTTGCCTTTGATGGGCCCGATCACAGCCATTGTAGGCCTTTTCCTTCTGGCCCCATGCCTAATAATACAGTTTCTCAAAAAACAAGTTAGTAACATAGACAAAATCAATGTCAACCAAGTTCTGGGACAATATAAAGTTCTTCCCACACACTATGCTGACACACAGTCCACCTGAATCTGTTTTCCATCTGAAAAATGCAAACTGTAGAACGTGCAGATCTGTGAGCAATGCCTCTTAACATAGACACTACAAGGTAAAGGCCTGCTGCATTCGATCATGTGTCTTGACTAACCTGTGAGTCAAAAAAGCAAACAGTCAGCATCACACCTTACACACAAAGAAGCAGGCCCACAGATCGTACTATTTGAGCCCAGAAATGTGGATCTGATAAATCCAAAGCATAGGAATAAAAGTATTTACCAAACTACAATAGTTAAAGACATTTCAATAAAGAGTATCTGCTGTTGGACAGACAGAATCATAACAATTTGAATTCTCAGAGAATTGTCCTCTGAGAGGGAGCTGCCCTTTTATAGTAGATGAAATTCTCTATCTTGTTAGTTAGCAAACTTTATAACACAATTAATCTTTCCTGAGACTGGTGCTTTGAGGAAAAATGACAGATAAATTTACAGTAAAAGGGTCAAGGAAAGAACAGCCTGACCCAGACTTGACCCCCAGACCAGGTCAAGAAACAGAGTTCCACCAATTCTGTGCTTGCCCCAGACTCTTACTAGACTCCTACAAATCCCAGACCACCCCGGAAGCTCCATCCCTTGAGCAGCCCTATATAAGACTCACCTTCTCCTCAGTTCCCTGCTCTTTGTCAGAGCAGAGGCAGCCACTCTTCTGTGTTTTCCCTTCCAATAAATCTATGTGAGGTTTGTTACGTGGTGTGACTTTGTGGTATTCTTTGCCTCCTGATTGCCAGGGTACCTTTCCCAGGAGAGCTGTAACACTTGCATTGGGGAAACCTTCCCTGCCTAAGCAGAACTGTACAGTTAGGGAAACCTTCCCCTTATTAGAGCAGAGCTGTAACACAATTAGGAATTGGACTCTAATTGTAAAAGGCATTATTAGGACAGACTGGTAGGTGTTAACGTCTGATTGTTGGAAAATACGGATTTTTCTTTTTTTTTTTTTTCTTTTTTTTTTTTTTTTTTTTTTTTTTTTTTTTTTTTTGCCTTTTTGTGTCAATAGTGAGGTCCCTGGAATCTGAATGGCTAGAAGTTCACCACGACACCTGCTTGTGCCTCAGGTGAGCCCTGGGTAAGATCTTAGCCTCCAAGATTATTACTCACCTTGGCAACCAAGACTTCCGGAATCCAGGAGATACCGGAAGTGACGCTCTCATGCTTCCCGTCCCGCCATTGTTGCCGTGTCTTAGTATCCTGGAGGTGTGTGTGGTCGGTGACCCATCACGCATGCCTGTGTCGACGTGGTGGAAAGTGCGACCCGCACTCGGGCTGCGACGCCAGCAGTGCCGGCGTGCTTGCCCGAGGCGGAGCCGCCTTGTCCTCCTTCTGGGGTCACTTGGCTTGGGGTCGGCTCGAGTTGTTGGCGCCTGTGCGTCAGCGCTGCACGGGTCAGACGCGGCCAGGTGAGCGGCCACCGAGGCAGGACCGGTGACTCTGGGGTGAGCCCCACGCGAGCTCGCAGTTCAGATGTGCAGCGAGATCTGCCGCTTAGCACTCGGGACAGTAAGGACAGCAGGAAAGTGTCCTGTGATCTTGTATACTCTCGGAGAGTTCACAGATTACTCTGTCTTTAAAAAAAAAAAAGAAAAAAACTCAGAGGAAAATGTCTAGCCCGGAGTCTCCTGTGCCTGTTATCTCAAACCACGGCACACATCCTAGTTGCCCCAGAGGAACTGGTTTTCAAACGGCATGCATAAACGGGAAAATGTTTTCTCCAAATTTTGTCCGCTAAACTAACCACATTCGTTTAACATATCTCTGTCCTTGTATAACACATATGCACGCTTGCACGACTGGGAAGCCAGTCCTGCACTGTGGAAACTGCAAACATTTGCATTAAGAGAGGTGATCCAGAAGAGGTATGGGTGGAGTGTAGTCAGTGGGATTACTGAAGCTATAAGAAAGATGTGCCCAGAAAGACCAGAAAGGCTCCAAGTTACGTAGGAAAAAACTTCCAAAAGTTTTTATACTAGTTCCTCCCTTTGGGTGGCTCTTCAGTAATTTAGAGGCCATGACTGGTGAATTGCATAAACCAGTTACAGCAAGGGAAATGAGCCATTGTTTTATATCTGAAAAAAGCAGGAAAATATCTTTCAAGAGAAGTGATATTCTAGTTCTTGACACTTGAGTAAGAGTTTGTCAGAAATGAAGAAAAAGAACAGGGAAGGTGCAGACCGACAAAGTGTGGTGTTCCCTACCCACCCCCTTATTTGTAGAGTGTTAGCTCCAAACTTCTGTACATCTTTACCAGTTGAAGAGTTTTGAACCTCCACTCCCAGCACGAGTTTATTAAAAAATTAAAGATAAATCCTATTTGAATCTCAGAGCTTACTAGAGGTCATATTGAGTAGGAGTTAAATTATTTATTTTCTTTAACAACCGTTTTCTTGCATACCCTGCTTTAGAGACCATTGACGTCCTTTTAATCTGGGTACTTGAAGAGAATGGTTGGAGGTTTGTGTGAAAGGCTATGAAAGCTAAGCCTAGATATTTAGTTAGCTTTTATCCTGCAGGTGAGCCGCTAAAATTTTGAGAAGGGAAGTCACTTGGAGCGAGTTGTCTGTGCTCATCTTTTCCCCGAAGCTTTGCTTTCAGCTGAAGAATCTGTCACCAGCTAAGATAAGAGTTAGGTGCTCCAGGACTCTGATTGTTTCTCTTTGTGTTTCTGTAGGTGACACTTTCCTCACTTCCTTTCTTGACTCTGAAAAGAACAGCTCCTGCAGTTTGAAGCAGAGACTCCTTTTCAGTGTTGCCTGCTGTAGCTGGGACCAGCTTCTCTGGGATCACAATTGACCATGGAAGGCAGGGGGACATTAGATATCAGCCCCAGGACTGCTGTGTATCAGAAGCAGGTGGGGAGCTTGACTGTGAAGCAGGAACCAGGAAGCCAGACCTGGGGACAGAAGAACTACCCTCCCGTGTGTGAAATATTCCGACTGCACTTTAGGCAGCTGTGCTACCATGAGATGTCTGGGCCTCAGCAGGCCCTGAGCCGGCTCAGAGAGCTCTGCCACTGGTGGTTGATGCCAGAGGTCCACACCAAGGAGCAGATCCTGGAGCTGCTGGTGCTGGAGCAGTTCCTGAGCATCCTGCCCAGGGAGCTTCAGTCCTGGGTACAGCTCCATCACCCCAAGACTGGCGAGGAGGCTGTGGCTGTGGTAGAGGATTTCCAGAGACACCTTAGTGAGTCAGGGGAGGTAAGCAGTCAGCCTATAGGAACTTCTAGAACCACTCTCTAGACTTGGGCTAGCCTGGGAACAAGTCTTCTCTATTCCCCACACTTTAGGCTGGTTTGCCTTTAGGATTCCTGAACTTGCTCCACTGATAGACGGAAAATAGTTTTCTGCTGCAAGGCATAAGCAAAAATACAAATCTCGGCTTTCTTGGTCACTGTTTTATTGCTGCAAAGATATACCATGACCAAAGCATCTCTTATAAAAGTATTTAATTGTGGAATAGCTTCCAGTTTTTAGACATTAGTCCCTTATGGCAGGGAGCTTGGTAGCACATAGGTTTACATGGCGCTGGAGAAGTAGCTGTGAGCTCCAGATCCTGATCCAGAGAGAGGGACAGACTGAGAAACATCAAAGCCCACCCCAGTGGCGCGTTATCTAACAAGGCCACACCTTCTAACCTTTTCAATAGTGCCACTCCCTGTTGACTAAGCATTCAGATCTATGAGCCTGTGGGGATCATTCAAACCACTTTGTGTGTGTGTGTGTGTGTGTGTGTGTGTGTGTGTGTGTGTGAGCGCGCGTGCTAGAGAACAACCTTAGGTGATGTTCCTTTGGCGCAGAAAAGAACCTCCCTGACCTGAATCAGTGGTTAGGCAGGTTCCTGGCCTATGAACCTTAGTGAGTCTGACTGTTATGCCTGTCTCCAGGGCTGGAATTACAAACATGTGCTATCACTCCTGACTTTTTAACATTAGTTCTGGGAATCCCAGCGTAGGTTGTCATGATTGCATGTAAAGCACTGTATTGACTGAACCAACTCCCCAGTCCTGGTTGGTTCTTATAATACATGCAGATAAAAGCTCTTTAGTGTAGTCGCTGTAGATACAGGCAAAAGATAGAATTTAATGCACTGTAGTAACCTAATCTTCTGATCAATCAGCAGTTAAATCCTGCTAAAGTTCTAGTCTTTTACCCAGGACTCAGGCACATGGGTTTCCTTCCCTTAGGCCACATGAGCCATTTACAGGCAATAAACCTCATTAGACACACATCTCCAACTGTTCCTGCTTTCCTGCTTGAACATGGATATGCATAGCTACGTTGTTTTTTTGAGACAGGATTTCTTTAACCAGGGAAGGTTAGGCAAGGTTTCTGGCCTGTGACCCTCAGGGGATTGACATAGACCTAAGTAAGGCCAAGCAGGCCACTTAGCCCTGTGGTTCTTAGAAGGCAGCCTTTGCAATTTATACACACAATGAACTATTCAGTAAACAACTTGGGAACTAAGGTCCTCAGGCTTAGCAGTATTTACAATCTGAGCTATCTTAATAGCTTCACGTGTTTCTTAAGCTAACGTACCCCCAAAGACCTGACACGGTGGAGCTGGATATCTGTTCTTCTACTCCTACAAGGAGAGTTAAGGGAGGGATGGCAGGAAAGATTGCAAGCTTTGAGATTAGTGGAAAGATAGACCCGTCCTTCATTTCCTTGGCCTTTTTCCTGTATGGACTGTCTTGGAGGTCTGGATTTTCTGCCTTCAAGAATGCACTTTGAACCCAGTTCTGTTTCCTAATCTCTAGGTTTTGCCTCCAGTACAAGAACAGGATGTGCATTTAAAGAAGATGGTAGCTCTGAGTGCAACAGAGCAGTCGCCTACCTCAACCTCCAGTCAGGGCTCGGCCCCTGACACCCTCTTGGATCCTCCCTGTGACCCAGGAGCACACCACTTCCTCAGTGGACACTTCGGTACTCATCTTCTCAGTTCCGCCCCTAGAGTCGCTTTCTTCCATCAACCCAACTTGAACCTCACTGAAATCCCGTGTAGCCTTACAGCTGGTCCCGTTCTTAGTGACCCTTTTGTCTCTTCTCTAGTCATGCATGTACTTACCAAGTTTCCCTCAAGCCAGAGCAGTCTCCTACCTCAAGCATGTGCCACTGGGGAATGGAGACATGCTGTATACTATACTATGATTGTCTTTAAGAGTGTAGGTGGCAGGGAGTCAGTCAGATATATAGATAGATAGATAGATAGATAGATAGATAGAGATATAGATATAGATATAGATATAGATATAGATATAGATATAGATATATATGCCACCTCATAAGATATGTTTGGGTGAAGCTGGGCATGGTTTTTCGGAGTCTGGACTATTTCATAAGTTTTGGGCTAGCCTGTGCTTCAGATTAATACCCTGTATCAAACAAAACACACACACAAAACCAGCTACCACAAACAAAAGATACATATGAATGGTATCTGTCCTCAGACATAATACTGGCACTGTCAAAGGGGATTGTTAGATAAAGTGTACCATGAGGCAGAGTAGGGATGGGGCACTGGAGGAACCAGCAAGAGATTTAATTGCTAAAAAGTAAAGAATGGAGGCTGGATGCAGTGTTATATGCCTTTAATTCTAGCACTTAGGAGGCAGAAGCAGACAGATCTCTGTGAATTTGAGGCCAGCTTGGTTTATATAACAAGCTCTAGGCCAACCAGGGATACATAGTAAGACCCAGTTTTAGAAAGAAGAAAGAGAGAGAGAGAGAGAGAGAGAGAGAAAGAAAGAAAGAAAGAAGAGAAAAGAAAGGGAAGGAAGACAGAAGATGAGTTTGCTGTGTGGGATGCAGGTATGTGGCAGGTCTGAGAGAGTAGTGAGGATGGGGAGGTGTGAATAAAGCCATGAAGGTCAGAAGGGCCACTGATGGAGGAGACGAGGAAGCAGAGGGCTGGGCTCCAACAGTGTTCCAGATGGCAGGAGGCTGCCTGAAGAGATGGCTGAGGAGTTAAAAGCACTGGCTGCTCTTCCAGGCTCAATTTCCAGCACCTACATAGTGCTTCATCACCATCTATAATTCCAGTTCCATGGGATTCAATGCCACCTTCTGGTCTCTGCCAGGCACACAGGTGATACACAGGCAGATGTGAAGACAAAACACCCATGCCCATTACAACAGATAAGATTTTTTTTTTAAAGGCAGGAGTGTAAATCAGTCTTGGAAGTGGTAAGGAGATTAAGGCAGAGAGAATATAGTCAGAAGTAGAGCTTCAGACAGGCTGGAGAGGGTCCTGGAAGGAACCCCCATTTTTCAGTTTGACAAATATTGCCTGTTGTGCCCTCTAAAGAGCATTCTCAGCACACTTAGGATACGGTCTCTAGTAAAAAGCTAAGAGTCAGTGTATGTGGAGTTCCCTGGATGCTTGCAGATCCCACCTTAGGCACATGGGTCTTAGGGAGCTGAGAGCGGGGCTTGACCCACTGAGTTCACCTTTCACTCCCAGATCCTGCTTTTCCCAAAGTGGGGAACTCCAGAGCCCAGGCAGTGGCTAGTGTGCTTAGGACGGCCAGGCCTCAGGTGAGTGTGGCTCTGTCTTTCTTGAGTCTGTGTCTGGGTGTGTGGCCCATATGTTGGGAGGGATGGCTGGGACTCGCCTGCAGACCCTGCCCTCCTGAGGTAGCTCCTTTGGCTCTCCTACCTCGTGCTTCCCTTGGAGCTAGGCCCCTGCCCCTGGGTTTAATGGGTTTCATTTAGCCCAGCTTTGTCCTCTGTGATGTGTCCACCACCCTTTTGCTCTATGTGACTTTTTACACCTGAGAACTTGGCTCCTCTGGCTGAGGTTGTTTCTGAACAATAGAAGCTTGTCATTCCAGGGGACTACAGTGAACAAGGACTGCACGCAGGAAAAGTGGAGTGTCCTGCGTGAGACGGAGGTAGTGAGAGATGAACACGGCCTGGCCTCTCTGGGTAATGGCTCCTAGTAACTAGCAGTCTGTCTTCTACATCACATACCCTGTATTCTTTCGGTTTGATTTGTTTTAACTTTTGCAAACATGACGTAGATGTGTATAATGAACACCCATGGGCCTGTTACCCAGTTTAAAAGTCATCATCATTTTTTTAATTTAATGACTGATCAACGGTAGGGAGCTAACTTGGGTTTTCTCAGCCATAAGAAAGAGTCCCTTAGATTTTGGAAGTAAAGGTCTTTGTGTTTGAGGAATTACAAGAATGGGGGACTCAGAACAGTCAGATTGGGTGCTGGGAACTGGTGGTCCAGGAGACCCAGCAGTCCCAGCACATGAGTTTTACAGCAGGACAAATGTGGCTGGCCTGACCATGTGACTACCGCAGCTGCACTCAGCATGATTGTTCTCTGCCTTTCCTTCCACCAATACTCTTTTGAGCTCTGAAATTCTATCCCTATCATAGCTTCTTCTCAGCTCTGTTCACCTGGCTCCACATTCATTCAGCTTTCCATCTTACTTGTAATCATGCCCTGTCTTGGGGTCAGGATCTCCCTAGAAAGAACTCTGACCAAGACAGTGATTAGTCTCTTCTGTGTTTTAGAAGTCACTGGGCCAGGCCACAACAGATAAGCTGGACTTGAGTCTTTCTGGTACCTGGCCCAGGTCTAATCACCTGTCATCCTTGAGGCATGTTCAATTGTATGAGATTCCCTTTACAAAACCTGAGACCCATCCTGTGATCGGCAAACTCAGGACAGTAGCCAACTTGGCAGAGGGTGGACATGAAAGTTACTAACCTAAGTATTTTATAGTTTGATTTGTTAAAGATATGCTGGTCTTGGCCGCATTGCAACATGGTTTAAAGAAACCAACATTTTGGTATTTGTTGATAACCACGAGTAACTACTGCACCCTTTCTCGGATTTTGCATTTGAATCTTCAAAACTGCAGACCAGTGTTTAACTACTTAATTTCTTTATTAAATTATTTTTTAATTATTCAACTAAATTATTATTTAAAAGACAAGCTCCCAAGGGCATGCTTGAATTTGTATCTCAAATCACTGATGCTTCTTTTAATTTTTATAGGTATATAGAACTGCCTTTGCCCAGTCCCATGTCCTAACTCTGCTGCCCACTTCAACACTGTTCTGAGCCAGTGTCCATGCCCCCATTCTCATGTCACACAGATCTGTCTGCTCACCTCACACCATCACAGTGGAAAGTCTCACCAGCTCACGGCCATTTTTGCCTCCTTTATTTCTTGCCAACCTTTCCTCCCTCTATCGACTTAGCTATGTCTGGCCTGGAGCTCTGTGTAGATAAGGCCGATCTTGATCTCACAGAGATCTACCTGCCTCTCCTCTCAAGAACTGAGATTCAAAGCACCACCACACATGGCCCAACATCTTTTTGGAAACATGGAACTGTACGATGTCATGGTGGAGAGGAACTTAATTTAGCCATTCACTAAGAAGACAGTTTTACAATGGCTCTGGATGATGCTACAACACTGTGCTACACAATCCACCTCTGACTTTCCAGTCTGTCTCCTACCTAGACTGCATTAGCTCAGCTTCCTCTATCCTTCCTTTCCTCCCCATTCTCCTCTATAGACCATTGTCCCTCTGTGTTTTAATATTCCTGAAGAAAAAAAGAAACTATTTTTTCTATGTTTCTCAAATGTTGTCTCATTCCTTAGCCATATAGTATGACTTTTTTCAGCTACAAAGCAATAAATAAATAGTAAAAAAAAAAAATTCTTATTTCTTTTGGCAATAGGTAAGAACAGGATGGGAAGTTCTGAGTACAGTCCAAAGCAAGACATTTCTAAAGGATCACATTCACTTGACACATCTTCAGGGGGACTCTTTAGAGTGGCCCTGGTAGAACCAGAGTCTGGAGATATCTGTGATGATCCTTTAGCACAGATGGAAGGTCATCCTTCAGATGAAGGCGGCGGACTAGAAAGTGATTTCTTGGAAAAGAAAGATAAGAAAAATTCCACAAAAGACAGAAATGAGGAATGTAATGACGTAGGGGAACATCCAGATATGCCCTCCAGTCCTGTTGAGCATCAGGGAGAAGCAAAGAGGCAGAAGTCCTATCAGTGTGATGAATGTGGCAAAGTTTTTAACCAGAGCTTACACCTCCTTGGACATCAGAGAATCCACACTAGAGAGAGACGCTTTGAATGTAATGAGTGTGGGAAGACCTTCCAACAGACATCTCAGCTAATTGTTCACCTCAGAAGACACACTCAGGAAAGACCTTATGAGTGTCCTGAGTGTGGGAAGACTTATTGTCACAGTTCCCATCTCATTCAACACCAGAGTCTCCATAATGGGGAAAAACCTTATAAAGGTAATGAATGTGGAAAAGCTTCCATTCAGAGTTCCCAGCTCATGGACCACAAGAGAGCATACACGGGAGAGAAACCTAATGAGTCTGGGGAAGCATTCATTGGGAGGAAAAGTCTTGTCCAGCATCAGGTCCTTCATGCTAGTAAGAAGCCCTATGAGTGTAACGAGTGTGGGAAAGCCTTCTGTTCCAACAGGAATCTCATTGACCACCAGAGAATCCACACTGGGGAGAAGCCTTATGAATGTATTGAGTGTGGCAAGGCCTTTAGTCGGAGTAAGTGTCTTACCCGGCATCAGAGTCTCCACACTGGGGAAAAACCATACAAATGTAGTGAATGTGGGAAAGCCTTCAATCAGAACTCTCAGCTCATTGACCATGAACGAACTCATACTGGTGAAAAGCCGTTTGAATGTAGTGAATGTGGTAAGAAATTCAGTTTAAGTAAATGCCTTATTCGGCACCAGAGACTTCACACTGGAGAAAAGCCCTATAAATGTAATGAGTGTGGAAAATCCTTCAATCAAAACTCTCACCTCATTATACACCAGAGAATTCACACTGGTGAGAAGCCTTATGGGTGTACTGAGTGTGGGAAAGTCTTCAGTTACAGTTCTAGCCTCATGGTTCATCAGAGAACCCATACTGGTGAAAAGCCCTATAAATGTAAAGACTGCATGAAAGCCTTTGGTGACAGTTCTCAGCTGATTGTGCACCAGAGAGTTCACACTGGTGAGAAGCCTTATGGGTGTACTGAGTGTGGAAAAGCCTTTAGTCAGCGCTCCACCTTTAATCACCATCAGCGAACTCACAATGTGGAGAAGCCCTCACGTCTGCTTCAGGCAGTATCTTAAGGCATCTTAAGTATCTTAAGGTTTCCTGAGACGGAGAATAAAGAATTCTGAGTTAGTTTGTTTAAAAGAAGGAAGCCGGGCAGTGGTGGTGCATGTCTTACATCCCAGCACTTGGGAGGCAGAGGCAGGCGGATTTCTGAGTTCGAGGCCAGCCTGGTCTACAGAGTGAGTTCCAGGACAGCCAAGGCTATACAGAGAAACCCTGTCTCGGAAAACCAAAAAAAAAAAAAAAAAAAAAAAGCCAAACAAAAAGGATATTTACTCTCTTTCAAATGAGTGCTTTCTATTCGGTCATGGAGGCAGGATAATAATAATGACTTAGTAAAGTCTCTCCTTCCTTACGACTGGAAAAATAAAAGCCACGTATTTTAATTTACTTCTAGCTTTAAAAAAAAAAAAAACTACCTTAAAGCATCTCATTTTAAAATTCTGCGTTCCACAATTTGTGATTTTCAAGCACAGAGATGTTACTTCCTCTACTTCATTCTAACCTCTGCATCTCACCATTTATTTAAGGACTTACTGTAAGACTCTCATCACTCTTGCTTCTGGCTATAGCTCTCCGCGTTTGCTTTGCCCCCTCATACTTTTTTGTGGGTGGGTGTTTTGCCTACATGTATGAATGAGTACCACTTAGGTGCCTGGTATCTACAGAAGAGGTCATCAGACCCCCTGGAACTGGACGTACAAACAGCTGTCAGCCCCGTGTGACAGTAGGGACCAACCTGAGTCTCTGGCAGAGCAGCCAGTGCTCTGAGCCACAGAGCCATCTCTCCAGCCTTCGCAGTTGTTTTTTTTTTTTTTTAAGTTAGTCCAGTGTACAGCCTATCACTTAAGTCCCCTCCCCAGAAAAAAAAATTCCCTTTTACTTGTTAATGTTTCTTCTTAACCTTGGAGATCTGTCCATTTAAAAAACTTTATATACTTTAACACCATCATGTAGGCTCATTGTGAGTATATGTTTTCCATATATAGATAGTTATATTGATTGTTAAATAAGTTTTAAATCTTCACCCAAATAATCCTTAAATTAGGGACACACTCCCCTCTCTCTCAAGCTTTTAAGATTAGAGGTGCATCTGCAGTGTCACATATCCTAAACCCATTAATGTCATATATACCTACTGTAACTATTGGTTTATTAGCCTTGACCAAGCTAATTTGTGTGTGTGTGTGTGTGTGTGTGTGTGTGTGTGTGTGTGTAACAGAGACAGAGTGTATTTTTATATCCAGTTGTACAATCCTGCCCCTCTTAGATATGTGTTGTGCTGTACACTGACTTGCTAAACGTATTCTGGCTCTTGAGTGAGCAAATGAGACCACAGTCAGAATTTCTACAAAGGCTTGTTGACATCATGGCTGCACAGAGATTGTGACATAAACCCCCGTGAATCTCTATATGTATTCTGGAGGTGTGCATTCAGGTCCTCCTGCCAGATGGCAAGTAACCTGCCTACTGAGCCATCTTTCCAGGCCCAGTGTCCTGAAATAATGTGAAAGAAAATGTAGAGAAACTTTCTATTCTGATCTACAGCTGTTGGCTCCTCAAGGTACCTATGATGTAGAAAAGTGGTCTTCATTTGGGTGTGGAGGCGCATGTCTGTAATCCTAGCATTTGGGAAGCAGAGGCAGATCTTTGTGAGTTCAAGGTCAGCTTGGACTATACAGCAAGTCCCAGGCCAGCCATGTTGAATCACTATCTTCTTTTTTTTCTTTGTTTTGTTTTGTTTTTTTTTTTCTTTCAGAACTTTATTAAGTGGAGTTTAGGCAAGAGAAAACCCTGAATCAGTTGTCCACCTGGTTCAGGACAGGTGGTATAGAGGAGCCTTTGTTTGAGACAGGCTTTCACTGAGATGGAAGCAGGTCTTTGATTTTTTTATAAGGGAGCTGACTAAAATCACTATCTTCAAAGGAGGTGGAAAGGTATGACTTTACTTAGGTTTTTTTTTTTTTTTTTTTTTTTTTTGGTTTCTCCAGACAGGGTTTCTCTGTGTATCCCTGGCTGTCCTGGAACTCACTCTGTAGACCAGGCTGGCCTCAAACTCAGAAATCCACGTGCCTCTACCTCCCAAGTGCTGGGATTAAAGGCGTGCGCCACCACTGCCCGGCTACTTAGGTATTTTTTAAAGTTACATTTTACGTACATGTGCACATACCCATGGAGATTACAGGACAGCTTGTGGGAGTTGGTTCTCTCAACCAAGTAGATCCCACAGATCAAAGTCTGAAGTTGGGTTGTCAGGCTTGGCAACAAGTGCCTTCACCTACTGAACCATTTCACTTGTCCTCAGTTTAATTTTTAAAAACTACCCACTCACACAGGGACACACTGTGGGACACACTGTGACACACTACAGCTTCCATGATGGGATGTGTTCTATGCTTTGTTGTTTTTTTATTCGGGCAGGAGGGGAGGTTGCAAGGGTGAAAGGTGGATATGGGGATGGAAATGAACAGGACTGGAGTGCATGATGTGAAACAACAAATCAATAAAAAGTTTTTTAAAAATCTAGCCCCCTTTCATGTGTGTGTGTGACAGCATGTATGTGGAGACCAGATAACAACTTTGTTTGTGGAGTTGGTCTTCTCCTTCCATCTTTATGGAGATTGGACTCAGGTCACTGGGCTTGCTCAGAAAGCATCGCTGAGCCATCTCATTAGCGCCTGTATGTGTTGCTTTTTGGTTGCTGTGATAAAATTCCATGACCAAAAGCAACTGAGAGGAGAAAATGGTTTATTTCGGTTTACAGTTCAAAAGAGATAACAATCTTATCATAACAGGGAAGGCATGAATAGAGGCAGGCAACCAGGTGCATGACTTTAACTCTAGGATTCAGGAGGCAGAGCTCCAAGTTTGATGCTAGCCAGGTCTACAGAGGGCTGGTTCTAGGACAACCAGAGCTACACAAACCCTGTCTCAAAAAAGTGTAAGGGGGAAAAAAAAGCACTGTTGCCACAGCGAACATTATTTTATGTTTAAACATGCATACATACATACATACATATATGCACATAGAAAATTCAGATGCAGTAACATCTTATTGGGTGATAAAGTTCACTACTAGAGCCAAAAACTAACAAAAACCTCAGTGCCAGATGGGAAACAATCCGTTTGAGCTGTTGGTTATGGGGGTCCAATAATTCCCTAAACAGTATGGCTATACCTGTTGTCCTTGGTTGCTTCTAAGAACTTGAAGTTAAGACCCTATTTCTGAGAACACCACACATGTGGAACACAAACTTTGGAGAAATTGAGCTGGAATTGGCCAGAAGCCTCCTCCTATGAGAGTCTAGCTTTCATAGGATTTGAAGGTATGATGCAGAATGCCAAGGGAGACAAACAATAGTCCAAAACTTACAAACCATACCAATGTGAGCTCTGACAAGGTATCCCAATGGAGCAATAGTTGTACTTTTTTCTTGATGATTGGTAGCTATTGTCTAGTTGGCCTTTATGGCTTCTCAGTATGTGTGAATTCATGCCTGACTGCTCATGGCTGGAGAGGTTATAGACCCTAGAGTGTCTGGAGTGACTTTGCTCAAACAATTGCTTTGTTGGCCATACGTGCCTACTGGCACAAAGTCTTGGCCTCTGTGGGAAAGTACTAACCCAGTTGAGAACAAGTAGCTATAGATCTTGTGGACGGGTAGCCTCCGTGGGAAAGTACTAGCTTAGTTAAGAACAAATAGTTATAGATCTTATGGACAGGTACCTAGCAACCTGTTCTGTTTTGTTCCTTCTGCTAAACTTTTCACCCAGCCAACATCCTGCTCTTGAGAACACCTGCACTCCCCCCCCCCCCAGAACACCCACGCTCCCCAGAAACAAAGAGACCCTACGTCACCCCCTACCCCATATCCTGCTTCTATGTGTATATAACGTGGTGTGGGAACAATAAAAATTTGACAGCTTGATCAGACTTCTTGTTGTCCATCCTTTGCATACCCTTGTCCCCCATTCTCTCTTTCAGGTGATCCCCAGTCCCAGTTCACACCACCCCACAGGTCAGGGCACTAGAGGAGATCCAACTTACTTTAAATCAGAATTCAAACATCAAAAATAGTTCTGATGGCCAAACATGGTGTTAAAGGGGCTAAGAAGTAGACACTGAACCATATGCTTCAAACAGAAAATAGTTCTGTTAATAAACATGATGGTAAAGGGGCTAAGAGGTAGACACTGAACCATTCGCCTCTGACACATGAAAACAACACACGCCACAGCTATATTCTGTAACTAGGAGAGAAAGTCATGCAGTTATAACTTATTTGTATAGATATTTTGCCTACATGTTTGTCTGTGCATGTCATGTGTGTTTGGAACCTGGAGAGGCCAGAAGAGGGCACAAGATCCTTAGAACAGGAGAGATGGTCATGAGACACCATGTGGGTGCTTGGGATTGAACCCAAGTCTTATAGAAGACCAGCCAGTACCCATGATTGCTAAGCAGCCTTTTAGTCCAAGGTATTAGTTTTTTGTTGGTAGTAGTACTCTGCTCGTGAAAAGGCATTGTCCATTTATTCTTCACTGGACCAAACCAGTCCTCCCACTAGTAGAGCACTGAGCTACTGTGCAGGATACCCAGCAGAGGGAGGGGCAGATTATCTTTTAAGGCATACAAATGTTTTGCTCCAAAACACAGTAGAAGACACATGTATAATTGTCCATTCCTTTTTCTTGGTAGTAGGTATTCCTGAAAAACTGCCTGATTGGAATTGCTAGTTGACAAAAACTATACCATTTCCCTCCTTGTTAACCAATTCCACACACTTAAAAAACTTTTTAGGAATGAGTGTATAGCTGGCATCACACGATAACAGACAATAAAGTTCTTCCCCAAATTCCTCTAGTTTTATTGTCTTCTGTATAGACATTGCATATGTTAAATGTTCAGCTTCCCAACATGTATAAGGATGATGGATTCAGTTTTCTAAGGACCATCAGTCACTCAAGGATTAGGTGAAAAAAAAAAAAAAAAAAAACAGGTAAGCAGACAAAGTAACCCCAAGGAAAAAACGCATTTATCCTAGGCTTAGTAAAGGGTGGTGACCATAGCTGAAGGGTATGCATTTGGGCTGTGGGACATATTCCTGCATATCCAGCCACAAGACTAGATGCACTAATTCCAGTTCCACTTTTAGAGACTGGAACATGCTATGTTCCTTGAGGGTGTACATGCTGTCCTCCAAAGCAGAGGCTGCCAGAACTATTTCAAGTAACAGCATACCTGTGGCAGCCTTGGAAAAATTCAGAGCATTTCACGACATCAGCGAGAAGCCACAGTGAAACTTTTCCAGTCAGCTTTAGGTTGACCCAACAATGGGCAAAACAAAACAAAACAAAACAATGCTGCCCAATTACTTTTGAGAGCCACACAGTGGGTGTTCTCAAGTTGTGTAGCTACTTCCTCTGAATTGATACATGTCCACCTAGAGGAAGTAGGAAGCTACTAACAGTAGGGAAGTAAAACTCATAAGGCTCAGGAAGTAAACACAACTTAAAAGGTATTGCTGGAGAGGTAGTTAGCAGATACAAGCCCTTACAGGGGACCCAAGTTAGGCTCCTAGCATTCATGTTCAGAGGTTCACATGGATTTATAACTCCAGTTCCAGAGATCTGATGACCTCTTTGGGCCTCTGTGGGCACCAGCATGTATGTATGTCTGTATGTTCACACACAGACACACACACACACACACACACACACACACACACACACACACACCACTTTTTTTTTAATCTTACAAGGCTCAGGAAGATCCTGAAACCTGGAAATTTTCATAAGGCTCCTCCCCAAGTTTATACAAGTAGTAAGCCAAGAAGTGGTGGTACTTGCATGCAATCCTAGTACGTGGGAGGCAGAGGCAGGTGGATCTCTGAAGTTGAGGCCAGTCTGGTTCCAGACTGAGTTAGTTCCAGGGGAGCCAGGACTACACAGAAAAACTGTGTCTCATCAAAAAACAAGCATCAAAAACAAAAAACCACAAGAGAAAAGAGACCAGTCAAGATACAACAGAACTCTAGGGGATATAAGTTGTGCAGAACTCTAGGGGAGAAATATTTAGATATTTGACAATACCCACCCATGTATATGTGGGTTCCTGTGGTGGAGCTGCCCCTGACCCATCCATGTTCTTATAAGCAATGTCTCATGTATGTTCCTGTAATTCTTTGGTCTGTTGGTGGTGTCCTATCTGGAGGAAAGAGAAATTGTTTACATATCCCCTGGAAACATTACACAACACAGCTGACACAAGAACAGGAATTCAAGGAAACAAAGATGCAATAAGTTTTTAACACAGGAGTCTCTGAGAGACATTTCAGATTTGAACAAGAGTGACCAACATATAATTCATTAGTAAATCACTCTGACACCCTTTCAAAATATGTGTAGTCCCCATTTTTACCAGCTACTTTGTTTCTAGTCAAAGTCATTTCCCACTGCACAAAACGCAATACTTTCTTTATAAATTTGTGTTTGCCCTTTCTGTCTGTCAGTCTGTTCTCCAAAGGGTAGTAGGCACTACTAACTTTAAAAGGCTAAGACAAATGGCTAAGCTTTCACACAAGGTCATTTTAGAATACCTCCAAACACAGAGCAGAGAATTCACAGAATTTACAGAAACTGGTTTCTTGCCTCATTTCATATCACATGGGCAACACACACTGGGATGTGTGACAAAAACCAAAACTAACAACAACAACAACAACAACAAAGCTTCTGTCTCTCCTTGGTTCCACGTTCTTAACAGCTTGCTTCCTGCAGCATCCAGAGAGATCCAAAGCTCTTACCACTGCCTCCAATATCCTTACCTGCCTCACATAATTCCTGACCCAAGAGTTTTGCTCCTAATGTTCCATCCATCAGGAACACACTTTTCCCAGATGTCTACATTTCCATAACTTCCTGAATACGCTCCGTATGCAAACAGTCTGCCACCCCTCCCTCTTTTGATTCGCTACCTAATAGCTACCAGGTACTTCTTTTCACCTCCCTTTACTTTAATCCAGCCTACGAAGCAGGTAGCCTCGCTTTCTTTCTTTCTTTCTTTCTTTCTTTCTTTCTTTCTTTCTTTCTTTTCTTTCTTTCTTTCTTTCTTTCTTTCTTTGTTTTTGTTGTTGTTGTTGTTGTGGTTGTGGTTGTGGTTGTGGTTGTGGTTGTGGTTGTTTTTCTTCAAGACAAGGTTTATCTGTGTAGCCCTTGGCTGTCCTGGAACTCACTCTGTAGACCAGGCTGGCCTCAAACTCAGAAATCCACCTGCCTCTGCTTTCCAAGTGCTGGGATTAAAGGCGTGCGCCACCACTGCCTGGCCCTCATTTTCTTTACCACTGTGTGTGCAGTTCTTCAAACAGTGGCAGAGACGTAACCCACCATTATGTATTTTCACCTGATGCAATAAATAGCCAGTTCTAACTGTGAGGCTTAAGATCTCAGAAGATGGAAGGATCTCCCATGCGTCTGGATCGGCAGGATTAATCTAGTAAAAATGGCCATCTTGCCAAAAGCAATCTATAGATTCAATGCAATCCCCATCAAAAATTCAAATCAATTCTTCATAGAGATAGAAAGACCAATTTGCAAATTCATTTGGAATAACAAAAAACAAAAAAACAAAAAAAACAGGATATCGAGAACTATTCTCAACAATAAAAGAACTTCTGGGGGAATCACCGACCCTGACCTCAAACTGTACTACAGGGCAATAGTAATAAAAACCTGCATGGTATTGGTACAGTGACATGCAGGAAGATCAATAGAATAGAATTGAAGATCCAGAAATGAACCCACACACCTATGATCACTTGATCTTTGACAAAGGAGCTAAAACCATCCAGTGGAAAAAGGACAGCATTTTCAGCAAATGGTGCTGGTTCAACTGGATGTCAGCATGTAGAAGGATGCAAATCAATCAATTCTTATCTCCTTGTACAAAGCTCAAATCCAAGTGGATAAAAGATCTTCATATAAAACCAGATACACTGAAACTAATAGAAGAGAAAGGTGGGAAAACACTCGAATACCTAGGCACAGGGGAAAAGTTCCTGAACAGAACACCAATGGCTTATGCTCTAATATCAAGAATTGACAAATGGGACCTCATAAAATTGCAAAGCTTCTGTAAGGCAAAGGACACTGTCAATAAGACAAAACGGCCATCAACAGATTGGGAAAAGATCTTTACCAATCCTACATCCGATAGAGGGCTAATTTCCAAGATATACAAATAACTCAAGAAATCATACTCCAGACAACCAAATAACCCTAACTGTGAGGCTTGGGGTTGTCTCTGAGAGCCTCAGTATCAGGAAGAGACCAGACTGACCAGGTAATTGGTTTCTCTTCCCGTGCTACCTGAGGCCTTGGCGGAACTCTCCAAGACTGCCCACCCATTTAATAATAGTGATGTCTGGAGGCCAGGGCATCTGCAGATTTTCGGAGCTTCTAAAAAACCTGGACAGCTCAGCTCTGGGGCACAGAGATGCCAAGACCTCCGGCTGCCTAGAAAGGCCTGAGGGATTGAGGGGCGGGTCAGCTGGACGACTCAGTCAAGGGTACAGAGATGCGGAGACCTCCCGGTGCCTAGAAGGTCCGCAGGCACAAGGAAGGCGTGCAAGTCTCTGCTGCCACTAGCCGGCTTTGTTCTGAGGATGGGTGTGGTTCAGTGAGGGGTACAAAGCAGTGCTCTGGGCTCCAGTAGCGCGGAGCTCCCGCGGATGGTGCTGCCCTGGGTCTCAGGGGTGCCTGCCTTTGTCCAGCATCTCCTGTGCGTGTGAGGGAATGACAGGACCTGCCAAGGCTGTCGGGGACCAGGCTCTCCCAGGACGACCCAACCGCGGAGCTGTGTCGAAGCCCAGCTGTGTCGCCAGCGAAGGCACTGGGGTCTGGAGGAGGGGGTAGGCTTGCTCAGGAATAGTTACTCATTTATGCCCTCAACCAACACCACCCTTCGCTGAAAGAAAAGATATGGAAAAAGCTTATAGGCTGACCCTGCTTATCAAAAGGGGAGACAGCATATTCCGAGGCCGAACAATTTTAAGAAATCAGTAATCAGGAAAACATTTAGTTTCCATCAAAGGCTTTATGTTTAATACTTATTATTCTTGTTACTGTTATTATTACTATTGTTGTAATTTGAGATAGGGTCTCATTGTGTAACCCTGGCTGACTTAAAACTTGCTCTGTAGACCAGGTTGGCCTTCAACTCCGCCTGCCTCTGCTTCTGGAGTGCTGGGATTAAAAATATATTCGGCCACATACTAGTCTTTTTGGAAAAAAAATTAATTGATTACTGTGTGGTGTGTGTGTGTGTGCACATGTAGAATTTAGAGGACAACTTTGTGAAGATTTTCAGGCTTGCTTGGCAAGCACTTTTACACACTGGGCCATCTTGCCAAACCCTGTATCCTTGTCTTCCCCCGCCCCTTTTTAAAGTTCTATTTATGTGTATACATCATGTGGGAGTGGCATTTGCATGTAAGTCTAGAAGTAGAGTCTAGAAGAGGGTTGGAGTTCACCTGAAATGGGTGTTGGAAACTGAACTTGGGTCTTCTGGGAAAACGGGATAAACTCTTAACCACTGGGCCACTTCTCTAGGCCTCTATCCTAGTCTTCTTAAAGACACTTTACAGCCAAGGTACTTGCTCTTCCGGTGCAAATGCAAGACTTCAGGGGAATTCTCAGTTGGAGTGTATTTTGCAAGAAAAGAATATGGAGAATCTTAGCTATACAAACAAGTGCTGGGCAGGAATGGGCTTGCCATGTTAGAATGAGGATTTCTTTCCGACACAAGGCTTGTCCCTAGTTACATGATCTAGAGCAACTCACCCGCTATCTGGAAACCTTATATCTTCATCTTTAAGAGGAGGAGGATGGTTCACAGTTCTGCAGGTCAGGACGTTAACAGAAGACGCAACACTGCCCCGGGTGTAAATCTCTTATGTGTATCTGTTTACAGCTATTCAAGAACCCATTAGGAACTTCCGCACTTAACTCAAGAATGCGATCAGGCAAAGTCTGCTGGACAGATCCTTTGGAGCAAAGCATTTATTATGCCTGAGAATGAGGGTGAGTTGTTCTCTTCTCTCCTGAGTGAGCGACAGCCAGTCTGCCTGTGAAGTTAGTCTGGAGATGGGAATCTTGCCTATTAAAGGGAATGGGATCAGGAGTGAAAATGATCCTTTCTCCTCCCTGCAGTTCCCCTCCATTCTCTCTCTCTCTCTCTCTCTCTCTCTCTCTCTCTCTCTCTCTCTCTGTCTTGAGATAAGGCCTCAGTACCCTATGCCACCCTCTAAACTGCTATGGTATATAGTCAAAGACTGGCCTTGAACTCCTGATCCTCCTGTCTCCACCTTCCAAGATTATATACCTACACCACTATGTCTGGCAGAAAGGCAGAATTTCTTGAGGATATTATCAAGTAATAGAGAACACAGAGATGAGAGGTGGGAAACCTCTGGACCTTGAGGAGAGAGGTTGGGGTGATGGGAAAGAGTGACATGAAGGAACTCAGACTTGGGTGTCATGAGACTTAAATTTGAATCCTATAAAGTCTAGTCTCCCTATCAATCCATTGGATGTAAGACTTAGAGCTGGGTCATTACATGAAATATGATGACCCAGTTTCCATCACTCAAGCTGCTGTGAGTTCCAGGTCAGCCTGGGCTACCTAGTGAGACCTTGTCTGAAAAATAAAAACCAAAAAAGTCTAGTATGCTGATATGTCCATTCTAGCTTCCAAAATCCTGACAGTCTCTGAAAAGTTTGACCAGTTTCCTAGTGAATGTAGACTCTCGGATGGTTTATACTGAGATATAGTTGCTAGGACTACAAATACATTGTCATATTTACTTAGAATATGGAGTCTTTTTAAAATAATTATTGCAGCCTGGCATGGTGGTACATGCCTTTGATACTAGCACTTGGGAGGCAGAGGCAGGCAGATCTCTGTGAGTTCAAAGCCAGCCAGATCTACTTAACAGAAAGCCAGAGCTGCATTACATATATATATGTTTGTGGGTGTTTTACCTCCATGTACATGTGTGCATCATGTACATGCCTGATGCCCGTGAAGTTCAAAAGAGGGTGTCTAAGTCTGTAGAACTAAGTTACAGACAGATATGATCTGCTATGGGCGTGCTAGGAATTGAACCCAGGTCCTCTGTAAGAACAGCAGGGAGAGACTGATGAACCATTCTCCAGTTCCAAAGTAGCCCTCCTTCATCAGATGTGATCTGATACCCATCTTCCTCCTTGAGTTCTATACAAATACTGTGAGCTTCATCACAATGACTTACCAAGTGTTAAAGAGATGTTAGTGAGAGGAGGGCAAATTTCATTTCTACAGAAGAATAAGTTCAGGAAATGTATTGATCACAGTTATTAACAGCATGTTGTATCCTTAAGTTCCTCTCACTACATACAAACAATTAAATGGTTATAGTAGCTTCACTTAACCATCAGCGAACACACTATGAATACACAGAATTTTTATTTTTAGCTTTTTTTTTTTTTGAGGCAGAAGCTTATGCAGTACAATGTTTGCTAAAAAGGGTCAGGTTGTAGGGTGCAGGATTGTATCTTCTGTATGTTTAACTATTTAATAGTATGTTCATTGTCTGAAGGAAGCACAGTGTGAGGACGTGCGCACTGGTGTGGTGCAGTCACCTGACTGCACAGTCACCTGACTGTCAGTGACTTCAGCACTTCCGGGTTTGAGGGTGGCAGAGGTTACATACATGCAGAGTTTTGCATCCACTTGGTCAGGAAATCCCTGTTTGTTCCTGATACATGCTTTTATGTCAGAGCCCCTCTTGTGGTGCTGTCCCCTGCTCCCTCTGCCCACATTACTGTTACACTGTACACAGTCCTGGTAGACCCTGATCCTCAAGTCCCTCCAATTGCAAAACAGACACCTAAAACTAGCACAGAAAGCTGACTCTAGCCTCAGATAAGCCCTGCAAGCTGTGCTTTGCTGGACTCACGTCAGTGTTAGAGGGACAGTGTGAACAGCCACCAGGCAGCTTACACACAGAGGTGCAGGCTGGGGCCTGGTGCCCAGACCTCGAGAAAAACATAAAACCTTGGCTGTACCTTAATACAGTCTTAGTTGCTACTCTGTAGTTCTGTTTGCTCAATGCCGCCCGCTGCATCACTGTTGCTTAAGGAAATACTTCGGCAAGAAGTAAAAGCCAGACCAGTCTGAACATTAGGCATTTCAGGTACTAAGGACCTCTGGGTATACTTTCTCTCAGTACAAGAGTATACCTGACCCTGCCTTTCAGTTATTTTGCTCCCATTTTAGACAGTTGAACAAGACGAGAACAGAATAGATTTTATACTGTGCGTTGCTTTTCCTGAGACTGGACATGCTGGGCTCTTCTCTTTGTCTACCTTTTATCTGACCTCACTTTTCTCATTATTTTGAACAGTTCTCTGCTTTTGAACACTTGCCCTTCTACGTGAGACTCTGCAACCTACTCCATCTTGTCTTCCTTGAATAATTCTCACCCTACTCCAGAGAAGGTGGGGTATACACACGTTCTCTTTCCTGTCAGGTGTGAAATAGACTGAGGGGGTTATTAATTCTAAGGCATCATTCCTGAAAATCAGAGTCATGTCTTACTCCCAAGAGAATTCCACATAAGTGTTGCAGAGGAGGTAAAAGATTTAAAAGGAAAAGATAAGACGAGAAGGGCCACGGGGATGCCCCCAGCTGGAGAGGATTCGGAGAAAGACAGGAAAGTTCAAACATAAGACATTGGAAGATAACAAGTCGCCCACCGAAGGTAGTGACCACAATCATGAAAACAGTGGTCATCAATTCTGTGCCTCCACAACAGGGAAGAGAGGTCATGGTGAAAGGAGACAGTTTGTGTGCACTGAGTGTGGAAAAGCCTTCAGCCAGAGTGCCAACCTTACTGTGCACGAGAGAATCCACACAGGAGAGAAGCCTTATAAATGCAAGGAATGTGGGAAAGCCTTCAGTCACAGCTCCAACCTTGTGGTTCATCGAAGAATTCACACTGGACTGAAGCCGTACACCTGTAGTGACTGTGGGAAGTCATTCAGTGGTAAGTCACACCTCATCCGGCACCGGGAAGTCCACATTGGGGAGAAAGCATACAAATGTAAAGAGTGTGGGAAAGCCTTCAGCCGGAGCTCGGGACTTATCTCTCATCACAGAGTTCACACTGGGGAGAAGCCCTACACTTGTATTGAGTGTGGGAAAGCGTTTAGCAGGAGTTCAAACCTCACTCAACATCAGAGAATGCACAGAGGGAAAAAGATTTACAAATGTAAAGAGTGTGGGAAGACATGTCGTTCTAATACAAAGATTATGGACCATCAGAGAATTCACACTGGGGAGAAGCCCTTCGAGTGTGATGAGTGTGGAAAAGCCTTCATCTTCAGGAAGGCTCTTAATGAACACCAGAGACTCCACCGCAGAGAGAAACCTTACAAATGTAACGAATGTGGGAAAGCTTTTACTTCTAACCGGAACCTTATAGATCATCAGAGAGTCCACACTGGAGAGAAGCCTTATAAATGTAATGAATGTGGGAAAACCTTTAGGCAGACGTCTCAGGTTATCCTACATTTGAGAACTCATACTAAAGAAAAACCTTATAAGTGTAGCGAGTGTGGGAAAGCTTATCGTTACAGCTCACAGCTCATTCAGCATCAAAGAAAGCATAATGAAGAGAAAGAAACCTTACTGTTTACCAGCAATGTGTGATGGCACGCGCCATGAATCCTGGTATTTAGAAGGTAGTGACAGGGAGGTCTAAGTGACTTTTAGGCCAGTCTGGTCTACATAGTGAATTCTAGACTAGGCAAGGCCACAAAATGAGACCCTATCTTAGGAAAACAAAATTGGCAGTAATATTAATTACTACTTTTCTGAAAATTAGATTTTTAGTAACATTAAACTCAATTCTGCTTCTGTGAATCCATACACGGAAAATAGTAAGTAGCTAAAGTCTAATAAAAGAGACAGTCGTGCCAGCATTATATGTAATGGAAAGGGAAAACAAACAAAGAATCAAAATACCAAACCAACCAACCAGAGACCACCCAGACTGTAGAGTTTTACATGTGCAGGGCGAAAGGAATGATAGTCTATTCATATTATGCTTCTGAAACCATTTTGTTTTTAAAAGAACTTTTAATGTATGCCATGGGAGAAATTTCTGGATACCATGGAAAGTGAAGGAATGAAATATCCAGATAAAATATTTTCGCCTAGGAAAAAGAGGGAAAAGGGAGGAAAACCAAACCTAAATTTTCACCTTGGTTATCTCTAGGTGAGAGGTTGTAGATGATTGCCATGGTTACCTCCAGGTGATAGGTTGTAGATGATGTCTATTTTCTTCTGTATACTTTTCTAGGCTTTCTAGATTTTCTACAATGAGAGTGTTACTTTTATAGTTACGAAAAGGTATAATCTATTTTAAATACGAGCACATGCTTGTTTTTATTCAGTGGTAGGAAAGTACCTATTGTGTAGTCTTTAAAATCTTGGGTCTCACCCAAATACTGGCACTGGCGGAAGTGGAATTATGAGTGAGTCCATTTCTTTTAGAATCCACTTCCTGCTACTGAAACCGGGACTGCCTTTGTTCCCTCCAGTGTCAGACTCTGTGATCACTGGCTCTGCCTTTGTTCTTTGTTCTTTGCAGAGTCACTCTGTGATCAACAGCGCTGCCTTTTGTTCTCTGCAGGGTCAGACTCTGTGGTCATTGTTAGGCTGCTGTTAGCACAGCAGGACTACTGTTAGCACACAGTAACCGTGCTATGATGGATGACCACCTGAGCTCCACCCTTCCGGCAGAGATGTCTAGACAGTTAGAGGAGAAAGTGTTTCTCTTAATGAGACTATAGACTCAAAAAGTAGGAAGTGGAGAATTTTGCCTTCAACTTGCTATGTGAGGTGGTTGAGTGGAATGTAGTTAGGATGGGAGGATGTACCTATTGTGTAGTTAGAGGATGGGAGGATGTACCTATTGTGTAGTTAGGATGGGAGGATGTACCTATTGTGTAGTTAGAGGATGATCCACTGGCTGAGCACCAGCTTAACTACTCTGGATGAATGATGCCATTGCTTGGACTTGTGTGAGGAGGGGAAGGTTGTTCACCTCAGAGGTATGTGTATGGCGGATTAAGTTGTAGGCCGCCGACCCGACTCGGCTGGTCAAGATGACGCCAGCTTATGGTATGATCTACTGGTAAACAAGTGCACTGTGCATGCGATCATCTTTGGGCCAATTCAGTTTTGGCGCCAACCCCTCCCGAGTAGGATATGCTAATGAGGCACTGCAATCCTGACCAATCGCCCCCTCCCGATCGGGGTATGCTAATGAAGCACTGCAATTCTGACCAATTGCGCACCTCCACGCGCTTTCCCCGCCCAGGGTTGAGGGTATACAAGCAGCTCGCCCTGGACACTCGGGGGTTCCCTGCAAGATGATGAAGCGCTTCTACAATAAAGGCTGTTGAGAAGGATCTGGTTGTTCAGTCTTCCTTGCTGGTCGAGTGGTCGCAATATTAAGTAAGATGATGTTAGTGATGATGCCACACCTGGCACGTGGCTGAACAGAGCACAGGCCTTTAATCCCAGCATTTGGGAATCAGAGGCAGGCAGATCTCTTGAGTTCAAGCCCACTCTGATCTATACAGTGGGCTCCAGGACAGCCAGGACTACACAGGAATCCTGTCTTGAAAAACAAACAAAACTTGTCTGAGTTGAGAGGAAAATGGGTAACGAACTATCATTTTAATTTTTTTAATGATATATTTATTTTTATTTTATTCATGTTTTTCCTGCATATGCGTTGGAGGTGGAGGTGTTAAATCTCCTGAAACTAGAATTACAGACAGTTGTGAGCTGTCATACAGTTGCTGGGAATTGAACCTGGGTCCTCTGTAAGAACAGCCAGTGCTCTTACCCCCTGAGCCATCTCTCCAGCCTCCAAAATATCATTTTATATGGCTTTGATTAAAGGGAAATCTGTAAGACAAAGCTAGAAGGTATTCTCCCGGTGCTTAGAGATGTTTTTTAAACCGCATTCTAGATGGAGCTCAGTAGGCTGGTTCTCCACATCAACTTTCTCTGCCTTTCTAGCTTTCTTGCAGGCTGACAATAAATACCCTAAACATCATCTGAGATGTCTCTAGGGCAATAGTTTCCAGTCTTCTCGAGATGGATTTGTTTTTGTGTTTAGGGTTGGCTCTATTGTCATTGTTCTATAACCTGAAAAAAGCAAACCATCGTCTCTACAGAAGAATAAGGATCACTGAAGTAAGAAGGCTGTAAACTCGAGAAAAATGCAGTGCTCTGAAAAAAAAAAGTCTTTGACCAACTGGCAATAACTACTTGTTTCTGTATTTTTAGTCTAATAGCTTAAAGCTTTATCTCTACCTAGTGATTGGACACATTGTCTTATAACAGCTGGTCTGGTGTCTGGAGCCTCCTCTTAGACGGCGAGTTTTGGACGTTGGAGCTTAGAGTTCTTGGATTCAGAGTTTGCTCCCATGCTGTAGCCCCTGAGGTTCAGGTGTGAGCCACTCAGCTTCTGAGTCTACTTTTGACTGCTGCTTCACAAACCTTTTGTGAGAAGCAAGAAAAATATGAGATTTGGTTTTGTGTGCAAAGTATGAAACTCAAGGGGGCAGGTCACATGGCCTAGTGTGCAAAGGCACTTGCCTGACGAACCTGAGTGTCATCCCAGAACCCACATAAAGGTGGAAGGAGAGAGCTGACTCCACAAAGTCGTCTTCCGACCTCCACACGTGTGCCGTGGCATGAGAGTGCCTGCACACTCTCTCACACACAGGCCCACATCTGCTACACATATAAAATAACAATACATTTTTTTTTTACACTATGGAACTTATCAGCTGTAGAAGGTTATTTTGAATAATTTATTAAAATATCATTCCATCAAGCCAGATGTGGTGGCACAGCACTGGGGAGGCAGAAGCAGGTGCATCTCTTGACTTTGAGGCCAACATAATCTACAGAAGAAGGGACAGTCAGGACTACACAAACACTGTCTCAAAAAATAAAACAAATAATTCCTTTCCATCACTCATAGATGGGTTACCAAGAATGCCAGGGGTCTTATTTGTCTTCTACCCGTCACCTCTTTATTTAGAATATGATTATTTGATTAGCCTTGGAAAACCTGAGCTGACCTTCCTGATAATCTGGTCCTTCCCACTCCATTATTTTTCTGTGTCTATTAAACTTCCATCATGTTCAGTCAGAGTCTGAAAGCCCTTTCTAGTCAATGCCCCAGACCCAGAAGCCATGAAGGAAAGGTCTATTACATGTCACCAACCATTATAACCACAAAGTCACAGATACATTACGAACTGGGGTTGGCTGTCACAGTGCATGCCTTCCTCCAAGCTCTCAGGAAGTGGATCTCTGTGAGTACGAGGCTAGCCTGGTCTACCTAGCCAGTTCCAGACCCTGTCTCAAAGAAATAAACTGGGAAAGACATGTAGTTCCAATTGTCAGAGTTGGGTTTGGGATGGAAGCCAAGAAAACTCACTCCAAAGACGGATGCTTAAAAATGGAGGCTTTACTTTCTGAACACTTGGGGAGGCAGTCAGTTTGGGATCTGAACCTTATCCCCGAGGGGAAGCTGTATTACTTATTTAGAGGAAAATGAAGGAGGCTTAGGTGAGCTTAGGGGCTTAGGGTCACCCAATCTTGCTTTGACATTAAGGGTTAAGTGAGGGAGTATCTGTTGGAGACTGGGCCTTTTCCAGGACACCTGGGCTTTAAGGCCCTTAACTCATCCTCCTAGGTGTTTGATCTGGAGCTCAAGGGAACAAAGGAGCAGGATAGCTGCATGCAGTTGATGAGGGCTTGGCAGGCAATTGGTTATTATTATTATAATTCAGAAACCTTTGTTAAAGTAACAGCAAGTTTTACCAGTTTATCAGGCAATTAAGAAAATATTTGGAGGGGCAGGGTGACAGCAGATCCCCGAGCCTGGAAATATGAATCCCATTTGACCCTGTTAACAAAATGGGGGAGCAAAGTGGGAGAATTGCTTTTGAGAAGGCTGGGCTCTGGTGGCGTGCTCCTTACAGTCAGCAAAGCACTGACATTCCTTTGATATTGGGAGCATATGAGTTAACAAGACTCAGCTGTCACCCTCTTCCTTTGAAAATACATCTTCCTGAAATAGCTTTCCTGAGTGGGCTTTGTATGTTCGTCCTTTTAACTGCAATTCAGGGTTACCTCTCACGAATGCCGTCTGTGCTTGTGTGCTTATGGGTTCTGTTAGGTGTGTTCACACATTGAACTCTTGTTTGGGTTTCTGCCACCCCTGATTGGTTATCAGCAAGCTTGTAAGGGTCTGACTGTATTAAATCGATGAGGAGGCTTATAACTCAGTAATGTAACTGCTAAACCTTAAAACTTATAAGATGTTTGCACCCTTTGGCCCATCCATTTTTCTTCTAGAAGTATATCCTGGGGAAATGAACAAGAGATATAACTAAACATTTAATAATAACAATTAGGTTCTGTTTTGTGTGTGTTTACTAGTTTTACAGAATTTTTTTTTCATTTTGTATCCAAACAATGCTGTTTCTGATGATCACATGATTTTTGGAGAGCCACAGCCCAGGATCTTATTCAAGGTTATCAAAATATTTCAGTTAACATAATGAATACTTCTCAGAGAAAACCTGTAGGTCCAACCCAACTACACAGCTTCATCCAGCCTCCCATTGTTAACTGATCACTCTATATACATGTCAGCATTAATGTTCGCTGAACTTCAAAAGGAAGTTAGTGACCTACAGGTAAGGAACGCTAATCCCAAGGATCAAGCACTGTACAGAAACTTGGATGAGTTAAGGATGTGCAGCTCAGTGGCAGAACAGACACCTGATGTGTGCCCCCAGTGCCGCACACAAACCGAAACAAACGCCTTGAAGTATTCAGACACCACAGTCTCACAACTCCGTACACACCACTGTGGTCCCAGTCACAAGCTAAGAAACCAAGCTTAGACATGAGATAACCTGCCCTGGCACAGCAGCAGCCAGGAAGCCTCTCGGTCAGCATTTGCTACACTTTATTGTGAGTAGGTAGATGGACGTTTGGGTTTATAGACCAAAACCATTCCATGTATTTGGTCTCAGACATATCTGTCCTGCATGGCAAGGGACTTTTGACAAAGGAGGCACTCTCTAGAATCTTACACCCTGGAAGAGTCTATTCCTGGAGCTGATTGGGCTCTAGAAGTCCTGGCTTTTGCTCCAGGGTAACTGTCATACTTTTTATCTATCCTCAACACTATACAGTCTTGAGTCAGTTGGGAAGAGGGACCTCAACTGAAGAATTAATTACCTTAATCAGATTGGCTTATGGAGAGATTGTGTCTTGACTGATAATTCTTCGGCAGAGGTGCAAACCAATCCCTAGGCAGGTGTATCTGGGCCTGAGAGTAAGCAAGCATGCAAGCAGCATTCTTCTGTGGTTTCTGTATGAGTTCTGGTCCTGACTCCCCACAATGGATTGTAACTGGAAGTATAAGCTAAGTAACCCCTTTCTTCCCCTGAGCTGCTTTTGGGTGCCGTGTTTAATCACAGCATCAGAAAGCAAACGACAATGCTAGTTTGAATGTTTGCCTGAGGTCTTCCAGGCAGCGTTCTCCACACTCTGGCAACCTTATAGTTTCATTGTCTATAGCGATTTGCACCATGGAGTTTTACACTTATGAGACTGTGTTTTTTCATCATCTCAGCAGTAGTGGTAGCTCAAATATCTATAAAATTTAAACTTTGAAGCATATTACCAAGGTACCTTCTCCCCCCCCCCCCAAATGGACAAGAAGGTCTACTTCCTGCACATGCTTATGATGTTACTGGTGCTTCCCCAGCCTTCATTAGGTAAATTAACAGTGGAAGCTTTCATTTTCTTTCTCTTCAGAGGTGTATGAACCATTTGATTCCTATTCACGTCTCTCTGTTAAGGGTAATATTTAAAGCTGCAGCACCCACAGCACCCGACCTGTCTTGTTGTTACGGGGCCACCATGTTCTCGACTAGGCAAGGCCTAGGGCCATGTGTTCTCACTGCTGCTGTGACTCAGGCCAGTCGGAAGCACCAGCCCTGCCACCCACAAGACGCCAGCGTGGGAGATGGCTCTGCCAATCTACCACGCTCTCTCCACCATGCTTGGCTGAGCCCAGTCCATCCTGCCATCCATGAGGTAACTGGTAGAAATGAGACTCTAATGCTTAGATTATCCAAAGGCTTTATATGTTTGGTAATGCTCAATTAACAGGATGCCCACACAATTGGAGGTGTTACCCAAATAACTAACCTAGATATAAGTTGTTACCCAGGACTGCTCTCCATACATGTGTGGTTCTCCACGGCTCCTACATCTCCCTCCTCCTAGCTCCTCCTCTTCTTTCTCCTTCTTCCTCTACTTCACTCCTCCCATATTACTGAGTTTATTGTAAAATATCTAGCTATATCTCTCCTACATTTTTCTTTGATATACTTTTCCATTGTAAAATGTTATGCCACGTTTTGTCTGTCTGTTCACTTTTCAGTGTTGTTTATGAATTGTTAATTTTTTTAAGCCTTAGAAAATTATTTAGCACATTTGAGGCTTGAGAGATGGCTCAGTGGTTAAGAGCACTTGTGGGTTTTTTTGTTTGTTTGGTGGCAGACCCAGGTTTCACTCCCAGAACCCATATGACAACTTATAACCATTCATACTTCCAGGTGCAGGGTACCCAGTGCCTTCCCTTTTTTTTTTTTTTTTTTTTTTTTTTGTCCTCTCTAGGCACCAAGCAAGCATCTGGTACACAGACATACGTGCAGGCAATATGCATAGAATAAAAATAAGTAAGTTTTTTCAAATATTATTACATTCATTTATTTATTTTAAGGGAGGGGAGGGATGAGATGGCTCAGTGGTAACGACTCTTTCAGAGGAACAGGGTTTGATTCCCAGCACCCACATGGTGGCTAACACCCGTCTGTAACTCCAGTTCCAGAGGATTGGATGCCCTCCTCTTCTAGCCTCTGTGGGCACCAGGCATGCATGCGGTGCACAGACATGCAGGCAGGCAAAACACTCATTCACATGAAATAAATAAATAGACAAATAAATCTACAAACATGTTTTTTAAAGTGCATTCTTCTTGAGGAAAGAAATGAGCCTTATTAAAGCAACAAGCCTCACAAAGCTTTCATTCTGAAAAAGACCCTTATCCTGCAGCAGAGAATCCAGTCTGGGAAAGTTGTTGGGGTTCAGGAGTTATCCCACAAACCACACAAACACCAATCTCAGTCAGACAGGGATAGTTTATTGAATGTACACCCTAAGACTGATCAATCAGGGTTGCAGCTTCAGACTCAGGAGCTGGGAGCTGCAACCTTGAGCATTTCCCAGAGCCAGCTTATAAAGGCTAAAACCGCAAAAAGCACACTGAGCTCATACATAGTTGCAGGAAGTACTGCCCAGTGGTCAGCCCTGACTCATGCTATTTTAGACATATAACAGTTCATCTTTAATTTGATGGGTCCTACATGAAGCTTATAGTTGTGGAATTTCTTAAGATTAACAAATCTCATGACATATAGAACACAACAGGGTTTGTGGTCAGCATGACCCTGCTCTGAGTCAGGTTATTTTTCTGTACCGATGACTGGCAGGCATGTTACAGCAACAATATGGAATAGCTGGGGGCACAGCTTTGCTAGGGAGGTGAGCCTCAACACCTATGGATGTGCTGAGTGTGGGAAGACGTTTGCTCAGGTCACCTACCTTGTTGACCATCACCGACTTCACAGTGCAGAACGTGGAAAAGTTCTCATTCAAAGTAAAAGCCTCCTCTTACACCAGTGAGTCCAAACAGAGAAGAAAAACTTTGGCTGTAAAAAAGTAGGAAGATTTTTAGTTCCAATCAAACTTCACTGACCATAAAGCAGAGAGGAACCCTACTAATGCACCCAGTGTGTGTGAGAAGCTTTAGCCAGAGTGCTTATCTGTGTGACCATTAGAGACTCCACAATGGGGCTGGAGGGATGACTCAGTGGTTAAAAGCACTGACTGCTCTGCCAGAGGTCCTGAGTTCAATTCCCAGGAGCTACATAGTGGCTCACAACTATCAGTAATGTGATTTGATGTACGATTCTAATGTGTGTCTGAAGATAGTTGCAGTGTGTACTCATATAAGTGGTGGCGCACACCTTTAATCCCAGCACTTGGGAGGCAGAGGCAGGCGGATTTCTGAGTTCGAGTCCAGCCTGGTCTACAGAGTGAGTTCCAGGACAGCCAGGGCTACACAGAAAAACCCGGTCTCTAAAAATGAGAGAGAGAG
The DNA here is from genome assembly GCF_011762505.2 of Arvicanthis niloticus. Taxonomy (NCBI): domain Eukaryota; kingdom Metazoa; phylum Chordata; class Mammalia; order Rodentia; family Muridae; genus Arvicanthis; species Arvicanthis niloticus. The sequence goes on from NC_047678.1 coordinate 43,093,079, forward strand.
AGAGAGAGAGAGAGAGAGAGAGAGAGAGAGAGAGAGAGAGAGACCCTATGGACTGTGGGAGAGCCTCACTTTACGTCAGAGCTTCCACACTGGAGACTGTCCATGAGCACAAACACTGTGTTTTCAACAGAAGCCTTTATGACCATGAGAGACTCCATAACGGGGAGAAGCCATGTAAAGATGGAGAGTGTGGGAAAGCCTTTGCTATGACCAAAAGCTTCATGGTCCATCAGAAGCTCCATACCCAGGAGAAAGCATTCAAGTGTGAGGACTGTGGGAAGGTGTTCAGTTGTCACTCAAGCCTGCTTGTACTGGAGAAAAGCCCTTTGAATGTAGTGAGTGTAGGAGAGCTTTCAGTTCAAATAGGAACCTCATTGAGCATAAAATAATCCACAGTGGTAAGAAACCCTATGAATGTGAGGCTTTTTAAAAAACTATATTATTTATTTAATGTATATGAGTACACTGTAGCTGTCTTCAGACACAACAGAAGAGGGCATCAGAGCCCATTACAGATGGTTGTGAGCCACCATGTGGTTGCTGGAAATTGAACTCAGAACCTCTGGAAGAGCAGTCAGTGCTCTTAACCACTGAGCCATCCCTCCAGCCCCCTATTAATGTAATGAATGTGGAACATGCTTCAGTCTGGGAGGAAAAGCCTCACTGGGCATCAGATGGTTCACACAAGGTGAAATCCTTTAAGTGCAATGATTGTGGGGAAGTCTTCAGTTACCACTCAAACCTGATAGGCTGTCAGAGAATCTATGACAGTGAGAAGCCCTATGAGTGTAATGAGCGTGGAAAGGCTCTACCCACAACAGAAACCTTATCAAACACCAAAGAATTCACAGTGGGGAAAAATCTTATAAATGTCCTATATGCAGAAAAATTCTTACTTCTGGTAGAAATCTTATGTTCCATTAAAAAATTCACACTGGAGGGAAAAAAGACTTGTAAATGTGGAGAGTGTGGAAAAGATTTTAGTTAGAAGAAAAACTTGATGGTACATCAGAGAATAAACACTAGAGGAAAACCCTGAGTGTGAGAAATGCAGGAAAGCTTTTGCCTTTAAGAGAAATTTAATTGGCCACCAGAGAATCCACATAGGAGAGAAATCTTATGGGTGTAATGATTTTAATAAAGATTTAGGCATAAAAATAAAACCTCACTGTACACCAGAAAGTTGACACAGATGAAAATCTCTAAGCGTGTGAGGTCCACAAAGGAATTTTTACAGACTTCAAGACTTCACCAATAACAAAAGTTTATGCTGTGGAAGAATTATTTTGGCTGCAAATATGAGTCCAGTGAGTCTCAGAGATTAGAAAATCTAGGCAGGGCTAAACATATGCATGAATATAAGAATGCTTACCAGCATACATAAGATCCTGGGTGTGATGGTTATATATGCTTGGCACTATTATTAGAAGGTGTGGCCCTGTTGGAGTAGGTGCATCACTGTGGGTGTGGGCTTTAAGACCCTCATCCTAGCTGCCTGGAAGCCAGTATTCTGCTAGCAGCCTTCAGAAGAAGATGTAGAAGTCTCAGCTCCTCCTCTACCATGCCTGCCTGGATGCTGCCATGTTCCCACATTGATGATAATGGACTGAACCTTTGAACCTGTAAGCCAGCCCCAGTTAAATGTTTCCTTATAAGAGTTGCTTTGGTCATAGTGTCTGTTCACAGCAGTAAAACCCTAAGACACTGGGTATGAACCCAGAACCGTAAAAAAAGAAAAATACAGTCATATATGAAATGGCACACAATCATAGTGAAGTAACTGTTGAACTATCATCCCTAGGTCTTAATGGGGAAAAACTCATGACCTCTCTTACAGAGAAGTTGAAGAAACTTCACCTAGATTTTCAAAGTCTAGGAAAAAAAAAACTCAATTCTAATTAGAAGATAGTCTGTACCAAATCATTTATTGTGACTCTGGAAAGAGGCTTTGGAGCACTTTAAGACCGAAGAAACTGAGTTTGTCTCATAAAAAGCTAATGGTGAAGTTGTAAATGATAGAAAAAATAAGTTTTTAACTTAAAAACTGGCCATTATTTCTAAACATGTACATCATACATTTTTTAAAGATGGTGTAGGTGCTACAGAAAACCTATATAAAAGTGTAATCCAGAGTTATGAGATACAGAAGTGAGAGGAAAGAGTCTGCTGTCTGAGAACAACCTGGGAAGAGCACTAGATTTAAAATCAGAAGACATGGGTTTGGAGTCTGGATTTCCCCTATACTATGTGATGTCGTTGATGGCCTCAAACTTATGGTGACCATCCACGGCCTCTAGAGAGCTGGGATCACAGATGTGAGCCACTAGTCCTTGGCTTGATGCCGTGTAATCATTTAAGATTTACCCGCTGAGGGACCTGAGGGAAGGGTGCTGGCTTCCTCTAGACTTAGCATTTCAAACACACAAAACTAAATAGCTATAACTGGAGTGTTACGGAACTCATTTGGGGGCAGAGAGCAATTTTGAAATGTTTGTGAGTTTTGTTATTGTTAGATTTGATTTTTGTTTGGGGACCCGCTCTCTCTATGTGCCCTGGCTGCGCTGGGACTCGCTATGTAGATCAAGCTGGCCTCCACTAGATTCTGCCTCTTGTGTGCTGGAGTGCGCCACCACTCCTAACGGTTTTGAAATCTTTTAAGACAGTTGAATACATCTGAATATGAATGGTTGTCAATTTTTCTTATTGGCAATAATGGTGGTGTATGTACTTGGAATAAAGCGTTTTAATGTTTATAATTTCCAAAAGTGACCTTAATTATACATGAGAAGGCAAATATTGTCGAGATGAAGGATAGGGGTATCCTCTGTACCATTCCGTCAACCTTTCTGTACCATTTAATATTTTGAAGAAGAAAACGCTGAGGGAATTTTCTACAATGGTCAGCTCTGGTACACGCTCGGCTTGGGAGAATGCGGCTGCCTCCTGGCTAATGCCCTGCCCGCCCTCGCCACCGAGGCGGACGACCCCCGTGGATTCCTAGAGAGGCCGGCCTGCCTGGGGAGCCGGAAGCCCGCGCGAGGCACTTCCTGTCCGGTCATTGTTCTCGGCCCGGTTGCAGCCGAGACACTCAGAAGTCTTAGTCCACGAAGCTGGCGCCGGCCGGGCTGGGCCTCTGTGGCGAGCCGGTCGCGGCGGACGGCGAGAGGCGCGGGACCGCCCTCCACCGACCATCATTGAGCGTCGCGGGGCCGGGAGGTAGCTCGGGACGGCGGGTCGGCTGGTGGGGATGGAGGAGGGCGGCCTGTGCAGATGGCTCCGGTCTGCTGGGGCGAGGGGCCCGCGGGAGTCTGGCCAGAAGACCCAAGCACATGGTGGAACGAGTCTCAGAGGATCTCCAGCCAGGGAGCCTTAACCCCGTCACAGTAGAATGACCCGCCAGAATTACTCTTTGAGGCCGTGGTGAAAAGCGTGGCATTACTTACGAATTTCAGTGTGTACAGTAAAGTTGATGTTGGAACATGAGTGTGATTTACCCCTGAAGCAGCAGCAGAATAAAGCGATCTAGTAAAACATGAGCACCGGTTTCTAGTAAAAGAACCAAAGAGGGATAGAAGCGAAAACTTCAAACTCCTTATATACAGCTAAAATGGATTATTTGGCTTTGTTTAAAGTAAAACAAAACCCCTGTCTGCTTGTCAGAGCTAAAGAGGTCCTGTTAATTAGTAGTTGTGTGTGCCTGACTTTAGATGCTGTTTTAGAAAGCATTTTGACAATAGATATAAACCCTTAGGCTAGTGACCTGACCTCTCTGTTCCTTCTAAAGGAGTAATGCCTTTGTACAGGAAACTATTACCAAACTAAGCAGCGAAGCCCACGTTTACTAAAGAAAAGATTGTGAACAGGGTATGGTTAAGTAAATTTAGAATGCTCTGCCAGAATGAGGTGGGGATGTGTGTGTACGCACACGTGCACACACACACACACACACACATGTTCTGTATCTTCTGTATATTGAAAGGCTATTAAGACTTGTGAAACACTGGGTCAAGAACTGGTTATACCTCAGTGGTCGAGCATTTGTCTAGTATACATTAGGCTTTTGTATGGATTCCCAGCATGGCAGAAACAACAAGCAAAACCACCAACCAGTAAAGAGTGGTGAACTCTGTGCAAGTGCAGTCTGAAGATGCACACACAGGGGACTAGGGAATCACCCAGTCTGTGTATGTAAATGTTTATTCGAGTGTATGTATAGGTCACTTTTATGTGTTTATTCAACTTCTTCAGTGAGACTGACAATTATGGATATTGTGTAACAATTAAAAATAAGGATAAACAAGGTCAACGTGAATAATTTTGTTTTACCGCCAGTATTTGGTCTTATCAAACATTTGGCAGATGTGGGAACTATAAAAATCAAACAGACAAAAAGAACCACCTAAATACCTGTAATTATATTCTGAGATAATCATTCTTTTCTCCTTGGTAATGAATCTTTGTAATATCCCTTTTTTAAAAAAATCAGTCTAGCTGGGCAGTGGTAGCACACCTCAGCACTTGGGAGGCAGAGGCTGGCAGATCTATTGAGTTCAAGGCCAGCCTGGTCTATAGAGTGAGTTCCAGGAAAGCCAAGGCTACACAGAGAAACAAGAAAACAAAACAAAATCAGTTGAATTCTGAAAATATGTGTCCCCATAATAAAAACAAACTATAAGTAAAATAATAATTATCATTGGATTGGAATGTTTCCTTAATCTTTTTCTATATAAAAGTTTTTACAGTTAAAATGTTAGTTTTTCCTCCTTTCTTTTCTTTTTTTTTTCCTTTCTGAGTCTCAATGTCCAGCCCTGGTTGGCGTATGTAGGCTTCCCAGGTGCTGGGATTAAAGGTGTATACTACCACTGGTAACATCAACCAGTGGCTGGGTGTTATCTGTGCTATATTTGCTGTTAACTCTGTTTTCTGGTTATGCAGTGAATATCGAATCTTGGCTCTGGAGACTTGAAGGTTAGATGGAGCTTGACCGATGTTGGGTGTCGCTCAGCTTTCGAGGACCCTGCATTGAATGGAGAAGATGACTGCAGAATTGAAAGAGACCATGGGCAGAGCCTCTTGGGGCCCAGTGAAGGTGAAAAAGGAAGAAGATGAGGAAAGTGTCGTAGGTCAGACATCCAGCCAACAAGTGTACTGTGAGACCGTCAAGGCCTGGGCCCCAGGGGAGGGTCCGTATGTCAGCATCGGTGTGTCAGGAAAGGAGGAAAAGGTAAAGGGTGGTCTCGGGAGGAGAAGCGCAGACCTCAGATGTTTCACCGGCACTCTGCTGCCAAATCCAGACTCCTTTTTCCTGATTAGGGCTCTGACCTTTATTCCTCTGGAATATAGTGAATTTTTTTTTTTTTCTGAATGATGTGCCGGTGTGTTTTGTAAGTCTACAGCTTCCAGCCATTGCTACATAGAACTTGAGGGTTACAGTATCTTGTTGCCCACGTTTCACTCTGTTCTAATCAAATCAGATTCTGGGAATAAGACCTGGGTTTCTGTGATTTTACAAATACATCAAGTGACTCCAGTTCTGTATCATGGTTAATGCCTGCCACCTGAGGTGTTGTTGAAGTATAGTTTGGGTTTAGGAGGTCGGGGATGTTGCTACAGATACTGCTCATCTATAACCGAATAGCTCAGTTCAGCCTGGCTTGAATTCCTGCCTTCACTATCATGTACTTGGATTAAGAGCATCCATTGCTACACTTTGGCTTGCCTTTAATGGTTTCAAGCACACCCCAGGTTCGTTCAAAGGTTTTCCCAGGGCTCTTTATGAGAGTATCTGATCAGAACCATGGTTGATTTGATCTTTGGGGAGCAGAAAATCCTGCTGAAAAACATTAACCAGGGGTGACCTCAAAGCTCTGATCCACCTGCAGCCACTCCCCATGTGCTGGGCATACAGATCTGTGCCAGCACACCTCATTTCTGTAGTGTGAGGTGAGCACTCTGCCATCTGAGCTTCTTAAAGCCACACTCCCTGCTGGTCCAAGCTAGGACTCACCAACAGAATAAGGTGTGTGTTGTAGTGCTGAGTGAGTTACAAATCAAAGTGGTAGCCTTGCTTCTCCACCCAGGTCTTTTGGGGAGTTGGAGAAGGCTCCTACCCAGTATCTGTGATCTCCAGAAATGTGTTTTTATCCTCAAAGCTGAAATCACAGTGCTCCGGTCTTCATTCCCTTTGTAAACAAACAATACTCACTTTTTTCTAGGGTCAGAAAATGTTCTGGGACATGGCGGTGGTACTAAAAGCAACACAGGAGGCTGCTGCTGCTTCACCCCGTGGTAGCTACTCATTGGCAGGTACTCTGGCCAAGAGTGAAATCCTGGAGCCTCATGGGAACCCAACCCCACTAGGTAAAGTTGAGCTCCCTGATCTCAGTCGCATTAAAAACATGTGGGTGGGTGTCTGGTTTCTTTTTGAATCACATGGTGTGAAGGTGTTGACCCTGTCAACCCCTCAGAGCTGCATGTACGGTTGCCACAGTAAGTGGCTTATTTCATACAGGCTAAAGACCACAGAGGGAAATTGTAAACTTACTTTATCATCATGCTTAGTTTTCAGCACTTTTCAGGTCTGCACACATGTAAGCCCATGTCTTCATGTGTCACATGTAAGCCCATGTCTTCATGTGTTTTATGGCTACTTATAAGTTGCAGACAAAGGATAGTGCTCTGTATATTTGTTTTCATTTTCTTTCCTGAGATGGTTTCATGGCCCAGACTAGCCTGGAATTCACTGAATAGCCAAGACTGACCTTGAGTGTTGGACCAGTTTTTGGTCTTTACCTCCCAAGTGCCCCCATGTGTGCTGGGGATTACACCCGAGGCTTCATACACAATTCACCACTCAAGTTATATCCTCAGTCTTAAATATTTTGAGAGATGGCTCGGCTGGTAAGAGCACTGGGTGTTCTCTCGGAGGACCTGGGTTTAATTCTAAGCACCCACATGGCAGTTCACACCTGTCTATAAGTCCAGTTCCAGTGGATCTGACTCCCTCAGACATACATGTAGACAAAACACCAATGCACATAAAATAAAAAGAAATAACTAAATTTTTGGTTGTTGTTGTTTTGTTTTTTGTTTTTCGAGGCAGTGTTTCTCTGTGTAGCCCTGGCTGTCCTGGAACTCACTCTGAAGACCAGGCTGGCCTCGAACTCCACCTGCCTCTGCTTCCCAAGTGCTGGGATTAAAGGCGTGTGCCATCACTGCCTGGCAAATAACTAATCTTTTAAAAGCTAGTAATTTTAGGGCTAGTGAGACAGCTAAACACATGTACTGTGTTTAAAACTGACAACATAAGTTTGATCCTGAGACCCTTGTAGTGGAAGAAAAGCAATACATTGACTCTTCAAAGTCAATCTCTGACAGCCACACATGTACTTTGACAAGCTGCCTCCATCTTCTAATAAATACAATTTTAAAACTCTTAAAAGGTACCTTTAGAACCAGGCAGTGGTGGTGCATGCCTTTAATCCCAGCACTTGGAAGGCAGAGGCAGGCAGATTTCTGAGTTCTAGGCCATCCTGGTCTACAAGAGTGAATTCCAGGACAGCCAGGGCTACACAGAGAAACCCTGTCTGGGGGGGTGGGGAGAGAAGATACCTGTAGCTTGGTATCATCACCTTTAATCCCAGCACTCTGGAGACAGTGGCAGTTGAATCTCTCTGAGTTTGAAGCCAGCCTGGTCTACATAGCTGGTCCAGATCAGCCAGGGCTACATAGTAAGACCTAAAATACCTTCATAATAAAACAAAAAGTACCTTCAGCATGGAAAGAGTTATTACAAACCATTAGCACGAAAATGATTTTAAAAGTTAATTCAGGCACTGGTTATGGTGGCTCACTCCTTTAATCGCAGCACTTAGGAGGCAGAGTCAAGTTAGATCCCTGGGTTCTAGGCCAGCCTGGTCTTCAGAGTGAGCAGCGAGGGCTACACAGAGAAACCCTGTCTTAAAAAATTAAAAAATAGTTCAGGGCTATGAGATAGTTTAGTGATAAAGGCAGTTGTTGCCACGCTTTTTGACCTGAGGTCAATTTCATGGGACCACATGGTAGAGAGAATCAGCTCCTCTGACACGCGCACTGTGGCATGTACACACATACACAAAACACAAATGTTGGGGTGTGGCATGACCAGTTTATTCAAATATGCAGAGATTAAAAGACAACACAGACTAAAAACAGTAAGATGGCCTCACTTAATTAAATCAATCTTTATTAATGTTGTTTTTGTTGTTATCATCTTGGTTTTTTGTGTTGAGACAGGTCTCTCTACCATAGCTCTGGCTGTCCTGGAACTCATTATGTAGAAGATCAGGTTAGCCTTGAACTCACAGATACCAACCTGCCAAATGCCTTTCAAATGCTGGAATTAAAGGTTTATACCACAACACATGGCCCATGAAATCAGTCTTGATTGGCTGTGGCAGAATTCTGCCTGTGAATGAGGGTAGAGAATGTGTTTACATGGGTCAGAAATGTCTCTGGGGGGGGGTATGCGTCATAACTAAAGAAGACATAAAGTAGCTAAGAGGGCTGACTTCATGCAAATTTCGAATCTTTTTTTGTTTTTTTTTTTTTTTATGCCAGTGTCTCCTGTAGTCTAGACGACTTTGAAGCTTTGAATGTCCTGCCTACACTTCCCAGATGTTGAGATCATAGATGTTTACAACCATGCCCACCTGATATCTTTTATGATTAAGCTTTATTTATTTAGTGTATGTATGTGTACCCACACCACAGTGCACATACAGAGGTCAGGAGACACTTCTGTGGAGTTGGTTTTGCCCTTTCACTTTTAAATGGCCCCAGAGTTGGGTAGCAAGAACTTGTACTGGCTAAGCATTATATAGATTCTATGTTTTTTTAAAATAATGAAAGGTGTGAGTTTATAGTTCAAATTGCAGAATACATATTTAACATATTTGCTGCCTTTTGCTCAGTCCTCTGCACCAGGAAAAAAATAGTAAAAGGAAGGAAGTCAGATACTAACGTGAGAACTTACTGATGCTCTGGCTGTGGTTTGGTAATAGGATATTTGTATGACGTTGTAAGTCCCAAGTCCTTTGGAAGAGCAGCCAGTGTTCTTAACTGCTGAGCCTTGATGGGTTTTCCTTTTTTAGTTTGGTTTGTCTTGGTTTTTCAGACAGTCTCTCTCTCTAATCCTCGCTGTCCTGGAACTTGCCGTAGACCAGGCTGTTCTCAGACTCAGAGCCATCCTCCTTTCTCAGCTAACCATGTGCTGGGATCACACGTACGTGTGTGTGTGTGTGTGTGTGTGTGTGTGTGTGTGTGTGTGTGTGTGTGTGTGACCATATCCAGATTTTATCCTTCTTTTGCTATCATTTTCACACACACAAAAGCCTAAGTTGGAAGGTCTTTTGTTTATGGATAGGGATTTTCTATAATTAACTGATCAGTTATGTGCTTTATCCATACTAGCTGCTCAAGAAAAAAGGCAAGGGGTTGGTATCCTTCATAATTGTGAGACTTGTCTTCAGGTAACCAGAGTATCGTCTACAGTTTTGTTCTGTTACTCTGGTTAAGTGTCTGGTATTGCTGATAGAAATAAGCAGGGAAATTTCTCTTTTAGTTTACAGGAACAGCAGTTTTAGTTCAGAATATTTTGCATATAAAATGATAGCAGGATTATGTGGAAGATGAGGCTATTCACTTCAGGAAAAACAGGGTCAGGATCTCAAGTTTCCAGAACTTCCCCCTAGGGGTAACATTCAGCACTAGGCCTTAAAATGTGACGCTCAGGCCAGAACCATGATAGATTCTGGTGAGGGCAGGTGTGTGGCAGAACGCAGACCCTTCTGTGGTTTTCCTCTCTTTGATGAAGTCTTTTATTTTCCTGACCTTGATAAGCCTGTTCTTTTTATAGGCCAGAGGAAACTAACATTTATATTTCTGTTTCTCGGTACAGGTACCAAAACCAAGAACCTAGAGTTACTGATTCCTAAAACAGAGAGATGTGATGACTCGGAGAGGCCCCCCATGATTGTAGGACGAATCCAGAAAGGTGACCTTCAAGGACCTGAGTTAGGAGAATCTTGTGAAAAGGGAAATGTGTTAAAAAGGCCGAGAATAAGGCGGGAAAAAGGAGATTTGAGAAAAATAACAGTGAAAGACTGTCCATTGTCTGAAAGCTTCCGAGACGAGGAAGAAGAGAAATCTAAGAAGTCTAGGGGGAAATACAGCCTTAGCTCTGCTCCTGATAAAAACCAGAAGACACAGCCTGGGCAGAAGCCATTCACATGCAGCGAGTGTGGGAAAGGCTTCAGTCAGAGTGCAAACCTTGTTGTGCATCAGCGGATCCACACTGGGGAGAAGCCCTTTGCCTGTCACGAGTGTGGGAAGGCCTTCATTCAGAGTGCCAACCTCGTTGTGCATCAGAGGATCCACACTGGACAGAAGCCCTATGTCTGTGCAAAATGTGGGAAGGCTTTCACTCAGAGTTCAAATCTGACTGTTCATCAGAAAATCCACTCCTTAGAAAAAACCTTTAAGTGTGGTGAATGTGAGAAAGCCTTCAGTTACAGCTCGCAACTTGCTCGGCACCAGAAAGTCCACATAACTGAGAAATGCTATGAATGCAATGAATGTGGAAAAACGTTCACTCGAAGCTCCAACCTCATCGTCCATCAGAGGATCCACACTGGGGAGAAGCCTTTCGCCTGCAGTGACTGTGGCAAAGCCTTTACCCAGAGTGCAAATCTTATTGTACATCAGCGAAGCCACACTGGTGAGAAGCCGTATGAGTGTAAAGACTGTGGGAAAGCCTTCAGTTGTTTTTCTCACCTTATTGTGCACCAGAGAATTCACACTGCAGAGAAACCTTACGACTGCAGCGAATGTGGAAAAGCCTTCAGTCAGCTGTCTTGCCTTATTGTCCACCAGAGAATTCATAGTGGAGATCTCCCTTATGTGTGTAACGAGTGTGGGAAGGCCTTCACTTGTAGCTCATACTTACTCATTCATCAAAGAATCCATAATGGGGAAAAACCTTATTCATGTAATGAATGTGGGAAGGCCTTCAGACAGAGGTCAAGCCTCACTGTCCACCAGCGAACCCACACAGGAGAGAAGCCCTATGAGTGTGCAAAGTGTGGTGCAGCTTTTATTTCTAACTCGCACCTCATGCGACATCACAGAACCCATCTTGTTGAATAGCAAGGAAGAGGACGATGCCCTGCTCATGGCCATAACTCACTGCTCCTAATAGTAGGCACCTCTGTTCTTTATTCTTCCTTTGCCAAAGTGAGGACTGTACCCTGTAAAGTTGTTTTCTGGAAGGTAATTAAATACACATTTCAGAGGCTAATTTAAAGAAAATAAAACTTAAACACCCAAGAATCAAGGACTTTGTTTTAACTATGTATCCTAAGTAGTCATGTTTTCTAAACAGAATGAGGGTTTTTTCCTCCCATGCGTATATGTACTGGTCTTAATCCTGCTAAGTTTCTAGGATCAGATGAAACCACGCATTGTGAGTGGTGTGGGAGCAGATGGATTGTTACTTTTATAGGAAACAATAAGTTTCCTATAAAACAATAAGGGTCCTATAAGTTTATTTATTTATTCGTATACATGTATGAATTGAGCTTATTTGGAGAAAGTTTTTTGCTCAGTATTTACTTCTTTAAAATTATGAGTTGATTGACCTTTGATCCTATCCAAATCACACAAGCTAGTGAATTTCTATACTGATACATCTGTTTATTACCCAGCTAATAACAACTCTTCCCAATTCAGTTATAACCCTCAGGTCTGTAACTGTTTTCCTAACGTTTTTAGTAGGGGAGAAGGGCCTGCCCTTGTCAAAGCTGTCATAGGTATTCCTGCCCCCTCTTCCTAGGCTGGTCCTGCAAAAGCTGGTTGAAAATGCCAACGCCCCACTTTCAGAGTTGCTGGAATGTGAAAGAACTTTTTGCTAGGCCTGTTGATAAGCACTAAGAATAAAACCAGGATGCTGCCGAAATGACTTAGTTGGTAAGTGCTATGTGCACAAGCCTGAAGACCTTAGCATTCAAGTAAAAGGTAGACATGGTATGAGACTGGAGAGCTCAGCTGTTAAGAGCACAACGCTGTTGTGGAGGACCCAGGTTTAGCTCCCAGCACCCACATTTGGCTCAACCACTTTAACTCCAGTTTCAACAGATCTGACATCCTCTTCTTGCTTCCTCATGCTCTGGGCACAGACATGGTACTCATTCATACATGCAGACCAAACAGAATAAAACTAGAAAATCTTAAAACAAAAAGGTGGACATAGTGATACACATCTGTAACCCCAACACAGAGTGGGGAGAGTGGAGAATTGGGTGGGAGAGATAGCTGGATCCCTGAAGATCATTAGCCGCCTGACTAGTCTAATCAGTCAGCCGGTTCAGTGTGAGCCCTGTCTCCAGAGAGGTAGAGAGCAATCAATGCAATCTCTTAAAGTTGACCTCTGGCCCTACACATACTCAAGTGTACAAAGAGTAGAAAAATCATCCCACTCTCAAATGAGGGTAATAGCATGAAGTCATACACAGATATTCTGGCAGCACACCATTTTACTCCCAAGGAAGAGGTATCCTTGGGCATTTGTTCCTTCCTTGGTGACTTGTCCATCCCACTAGCCCCTAGTTTCTCCCTTCTCTAAGCTTCCTGTGATCGTAACTCCTTTGGGAAACTTAGAAGTTATGAAAGTTCTTTCTGAGGACTGCATATTGTAGCTCATTGGTAGGTCATACTAGCTATCTGATTTTCCCCCCCTTCCCTTCCCCCCTTGCTCCGGCCCCACTCGCACCGGCCCCAAGGTTTTTATTTGTTTATTATATGTAGGTACACTGTAGCTGTCTTCAGACACCCCATAAGAGGGCATCAGATCTTATTACAGATGGTTGTGAGCCATTACACGGTTGCTGGGATTGGAACTCATGACCTCCGGAAGAGCAGTCAGCGCTCTTAACTGCTGAGCCATCTCACCAGCCCTATCTGATTTTCTTTTTCTTTCTTTCTTTCTTTCTTTCTTTCTTTTTTTTTTTTTTTTTTTTTTTTTTTTTTTTTTTTTTTTTTTTTGGTTTTTCGAGACAGGGTTTCTCTGTGTAGCCCTGGCTGTCCTGGAACTCACTCTCTAGACCAGGCTGGCCTCGAACTCAGAAATCCCGTCTCTGCCTCCCAAATGCTGGGATTAAAGGCGTGCGCCACCACGCCCGGCCTTATCTGATTTTCTTAAGGCTGCCATGTAGTGCTGGGAATTTAACTCTGGTCCCCTGGAAAAGCAGCTGGTGCTCATGACATTTTTTTTTATAGTGGAGGCAAGTTTTCAGTCTCTTAGGAGTCTGACCCAGATACATGACCTTTAGATCTTGCTTCTTTAGATTGCCTCCCTTGTCAAATGGTGCCATTTCATCTCTTCCTAAGATGTTTGGCTAGTCCTCGTCTCAGCTCTGATTCAGTAAGTGGTCTAAGAATATTCCTATTGCTTGGAAAACAAAAAATAAACAACAACAAAAACCCTAGTTCTGAAGACATAGACAATTGCTCTCATGAGGTAAACAATCTTCTACATTCTACTATCCCTAAAATCTAAAGATTAGAACAATCTAATTGAGCAGTGGTGGTGTATGCCTTTAATCTCAGCACTTGGGAGGCAGAGGCGGGCAGATTTCTGAGTTCAAGGCCAACCTGGTCTACAGAGTGAGTTCCAGGACAGCCAGGGCTACACAGAGAAACCCTGTCTCAAGAACCAAAATAAATAAAGAAAGAACAATAACTTTGCTTTCAGCATTCCTTAAGTCAAGTGTCAGACTTCTGATTAAGAAACCTGAATCAGCTGGATGTGGTGGCACGCACTATTTTTTTTTTTTTTTTTTTTTTTTGATATTTCGAGACAGGGTTTCTCTGTATAGTCCTGGCTGTCCTGGAACTCACTCTGTAGACCAGGCTGGCCTTGAACTCAGAAATCTGCCTGCCTCTGCCGCCCAAGTGCTGGGACTAAAGGCGTGCGCCACCACCGCCCGGCAGTGGCATGCACTATTAATCCCAACACTGGTGGCTCAGAGGCAGGTGGATTGAGGCCACCTTGGCCTACATAGTGAGTCCCAAGACAGCCAGAGCTACACAGTGAGACCGTCTTGAAAAACAAAACAAACAAGAAACCTGACTTAAAGTTTACTTATAAATCTGTGTCAGGCTTTATCCAAGTGTTATACAGCAGTTACGTTTTAATGCACAGTTAGATGGTTAGTGCAGTTAAAACTGACCTGGGTGTTAGTTTTTCCTAACCATACTTGGAAGTCTATGCTGATATGGACAAATGGTCAGAGAACCAGTATTTGGCCACTACCCCCAGGTCGTCTCAGTCCCAGGGACTATGAACACTCAAAAGTCCCTACAGCTTTGGTAAGTTATCTGTCCTCTTGGTCAGAGAAGCCATGAGAAGCCAGTGCCCAAGGTTGAAGTCTAATCAGTGTACATACCGCAAAGGAGAAAGACAAAACAGGAGGAAATGCTCTTAGTACTTCCAAAAGATGCCACATGGTCAGCAAAGACCACAACTCACCCCAGCAGGTGGCACAGCTGGTAAAATGCTAAAGGAAGCCAGTGTCTGTCCCAGCTCCAGGAATCTGAGGGCTGTATTTGAAACTGGCCTTAATAACAACAGATGGTTAATTCTGACCACCTACATAGTCTTAAACACCTAGCAAGAAAGCACGAGCAAATTGAAAACTAGTAACAAAATCCTAACCTTTTAAAAAGGGATCTGCAATTAGTCCAGCTTTATAGGCCTTTGCATTAGTCACTGACACACTAGGTAAGTATTCACAGGCTTACCCGTTATAATCAGATTTAAAAACTGCCCAGTGCCCCTCCTAATTGTAAGCAAAATGTTTGTATACTGTTAATAATTCTAATTTCTCCTTTGCTTTTTAAGATCTAAAAAATAGACTGAGGCCCCTTCCAAATATGACCATTGGAAACGTGTAACTTTTTTTTTTTTTTAAAGATGTATTTTATGTACATGAGAATACTGTAGCTGTCTTCAGCCACACCAGAAGAGGGCATTGGATCCCATTACAGATGGTTGTGAGCTGCCATGTGGCTGCTGAGAATTGAACTCAGGACCTCTGGAAGAGCAGTCGGTGCTCTTAACCACTGAGCCATCTCTCCAGCCCCTGTTTGTATTTTTTAAGATTTATTTATTTATGTTCATTGTGTGTGTATCTGTGAAGGTGTCAGATCCCCTGGAATTGGAGCTGCAGACAGTTGTGAGCTGCTGCATGAGTGCTGGGAATTGAACCCAGGGCTTCTGGAAGAGCAACCAGTGCTCTTAACTGCTAAGCCATCCTCCAGCTCCCCTTCCTCCCCACTCCCTTCCTTTCCTCCATGAGAAAGGGTTTCTCCATGCAACAGAGCCTTATCTCTGGCCTTGAACTCACTGGGTTCTGCCTGCTTCTTCTTTCAGAGTGCTGGGATTAAAGGTGTGCATTCAAAGTGTGCACCACCATGCCAGGCTTCCTTTTTTCTTTTTATCTGTTTTCCTTTCAGATGTTGGCCAGGCCCTGAGCATGCGCTCCCTGTGGGATGGACTTTTTTTTTTTTTTTTTTTTTTTTTTCAGTGTGGCTGCCTGTAGACCTCCATTCCAAACAGCATGGCTTTCTCATTTCCTCTTGTTCATTTACTTTCTCCGGGCAGCTGTTGAGATTTATAGTTTACTGGTCCATTGTTTTTGTTTTCTTCTATGCTCTCATAACATTGTTCTCAAGTTTCTTTCTGAGTCTGTTTCCAAATTCTTTTATTAATGTGACTGAAACTCCCAAAGGGAACCTCAGTTTCCCAAGTAACAGCCCTCCCACAAAGTAAATAAATGTAATTTAAAACTAATATTAATTCCTTGAGGAGACGAATCCTCCCCGATTCCAGACTACACCTTAGACTCCTTCCCTGAAAAAGATAAAGATTAACCTGAGTAAACAGGAAGCAAGCAGCTTCCAAAACTATAGAAATGACAGAACCTGCTGGCTGCCTGGATAATCACCCAAGATTCTTCTGCATTGTTGGAGCATCTTCAGCCTACTGGCCCAGAATCCCTGACAGGTTTATCTGTGAAGCAGGAATATTGAAGCGCTTGCTTACCTTGTTGTAAAATTTGGCATTTGGACTTCCTTCATATCCTGTTTATCCATGGTTTAGCCAGCATGATGTCAGCAGTTGAGGCAGGGGCAGTTTTTTTTGCCCAGAGGCTAGCTTGCTACATTTTGATCAAACTCCATATGGATGTTCTTCAATGCCCATCATCTTTGAAGTTGAGTGGGGGTGCTTCCAGGAGCTGATGTGTTTCACAGTCACAAAAAACCTTTTTATTATTAAAACATCTTAAATGCCACATTCTGTAGATCTCTGAAGTATTTAAAGACCATATATCTATCTAAGGTATATATGAATAGGCAAATGTTGCTTGTTTCTAGCTATTTACTATCTGATTAAATTTGAAAACATCTATAGGAAGCAAAATAAAGCTTATTTTTGTAATAAGCTAAACTAGTACCTAGCAAGACTACAAGTTTGATTGACTGACCACTAATTTGCATTTCCAAATTATCCTAAACAGTTTGTAATAGCTTTTTTTTTTTTTTTTTTCCTTGGTTTTTCGAGACAGGGTTTCTCTGTGTAGCCCTGGCTGTCCTGGAACTCACTCTGTAGACCAGGCTGGCCTTGAATTCAGAAATCCGCCTGCCTCTGTCTCCCAAGTGCTGGGATTAAAGGCGTGTGCCACCACCGCCCAGCTTGTAATAGCTTTCAAGAACTAGAACTTTTTATTATATTTTTAAGTGAGTTGAAACATATATACAGTAAGTTGTAGCAAAATATAATCTTAAATTTCTATCAATATACAACAATCCAAGATTAAAATAAAACATTTGGCTTGTTGCTGCTCTTTAGTTTAACAGTAGCTTCAATAATCTTCCTTTTAACCTGTTATTCCTGTATCCCCCCTTTCACTTTATCTCTTCTCCTCCTTTCCCTCAACACTAGTCAGAAAAGGATAGGAGAGGGAGGCCGTGAATATAAACTCCTTTACTTTGTTTTCCTGACCAAGACCATTATCAACTTGTGACCAAGCCTCTCCCCTCCCCTAAAATCCATCACCCATTGAATGACCAAATAATTACCTATCCCAGTTCTTGGAAGTGAGGAAGTGTCGTCCTTCTCTTAGAATTGCTTTCTACTTTCTGGGGGCAATGGCATCTTGGGGGCTCTAAGAAAATTGTGATGATGGCCAAGTCCTGGGAGAGCTAGCTGTATCGTTTTGTTGTCCAGTCTCTGTGTGATGGGAAAGTGCAGGGCTTAAAGTTAGGAAAGCACTATATAACCTATCTCTGGGATTCTTTCTTACCCGTTTTTGTCTATTAATCATAACTTTCAAAGTACGATTAGATCTTTCTATACCTGCTTGTCCTGTAGGATTGCGTGTTATACCTGTAGCATGCTTCATGTTGTAACATGTAAAAAAACCTGCTTTGTTGGTTTTTTTTTTTCAAACAAAATCACAAATGTTTGACTTACAAAATGAAGACTTAGGAGCAAGCTTCTGTGGTGAAAGCCTGTTAGCTTAGGTCAAGAAAGCACCCAGCTAAGCATCCTCATCAACCCATGTCTCAGAAGGAAAAAACAAAACAAAACCCTTCTCCACATGTCTTAAGATGCCTTTCAAACTGAATGTTTCTCATCTCTACTTCCTGTGCATCCCTTTATCTGTCCTCCTGACTTCCTCTCACTCTCTGTGGTATTTTCCTATGATCACTCCCTGTCAACTGGATGCTTGCTCTGCCTCTCGGTTTATGGTTGATTTTATTTCATCTTGGTTACAATAAACAGAAAGTTCTTGGATTAAAGATGTGTGCCAGGACTGAGACACCACAACTCGAGACAGGTTTTTCCAGTTTACAATCTCGGACTTCACATTGTGATCAAATACCCTGCAACACTAATCCCCACAGAATATCTTCTGCCTCATTATCTACCACTGGTTGAACTCAAAGGTTAGTCTGCTGCGTGAGTATAAGATCATATAGCAGGTCCCTCTTTAGGTCTTGTGAGAGAGGATCTGTAGGACCCTGGTAGACTTTTCTTAATCTTAAAAACCTCAGTGAGACACAGCTCTTGGTTGACCATGTATTGTGGCAGGCTCATCATGTTCTTCAGTCAGTAAAGCACTTGACTTTGATAAATTACCTGTGTCTCATCTTTCCCTCACAATACTGTTGCTGTGTCTGCTTCTCACTTTATGGTTAAGCAGATATTTTGTTGATGAATATTTCGATCAGTATTATATACAAAAATATTTTGCATTAGTTTTGCAACTTTTTGTAAGTTGACGGTTGGATCGAGGCGCTTGTATTTGATCACTGGTACCCTCATAGCAGTGAATGGAGAGGGTCAGTGCCAGGTACTTGCCCCTTGACTTCCACATCTGCTGTGGTATTGATGCATACACACATGATGACGATGATGACAACAGCTATTTAATTCTATTTAGTATATATTTATTTTTGTTTTTATGAGACAAGGCTTCTTTATGAAACCCTGGCCATCTTGGAACTTGTTCTGTAGACCAGGCTGGCCTCAAATTCAGAGATTCACCTGTCTTTGCCTCCCAAGTGCTCGGATTAAAGACAAGCTCCACCATCTCTTGGAGAGAACAGTTTAAACATTATTTCACTGATTTTTAATTTTAAACAGCAGCCTATGCTGTGTTAAGATGGGCCTATAGAAAAACTATGATAACATTGAATTCATACTGTATCAAGTGGAATTCCCTAGTTTGGAGACTGTGAATGTGGGTGAATAAGAAAATGCACTAGCCTTACCATGAGACTGTTGTCTTGTGAGGGTTTTGATTATATTAACTGACATTGTTTTGAACACTATTGCATGGTGTGCACTCATTGATTTTAACACTCCACTTCCCTTAATCTTTATCAGGATGAAGCAAATAAATAAATAAATAAATAAATAAATAAATAAATAAATAAAGGGACTGCTCTGACTTGCACCTTCAAATATTTGTATGACTGTTGAACATAATATTTATTTGACCCTACTACTCTTATAGATAGTTGGGTAATGTAATTTATGAATTTAGAAGGCTACATGCCAACCCGGCTTTTTACTGTTGTCTTGAGACATATTGTAAGAGTTGTTACATGCTTTTTACAGGCAGCAGCACTTACTTATTTTTTCTGATTCCATTTTCCACTTTTTCCCTCTTACAAGCAGGGCTCTCTGGTTTCCAAACCTGATGTTTTTTTCTAATCAAAACAAAGAGATTTGTGATGGTGCAGGTGCAAGAAACGAAGGTGGAAGAGAATGGAAGGGAATCTTGTCCAGGTGAGTGAACAGTCTGTAAAAAAAAAAAAAAAAAAAAAGCTAACAAGAAGGCTATGGGGAAAATTTAAAGCAACTCAGTGAAACTTGGGGAGTAATTGCAGTCTTTCTTTTGGGATGTTGGAGACGGGCCCCACCCTCACCTCAAACTCATTTTTTCCCTCTCATCTGTGGCATTTTCCATTCTATTTTTTCTTTTTCTTCTTTTTCTTTTTTTTTTTTTACTATCCATTCTTTCAATTCAAACCATCCACATGAACTGTTTTACATCAATTTTAGCTTGTGAGGTAGTTTACCATTTCTCTCCATTAACTATGATTCTCATACTTCCTGGGAATCCACTCTGCCCATTCAGTGGAGGTGGCTCACTGAGGAATAGTAAGTGTGTTCCCTTGAAGACCTGTTTCGGACACGGAGCCCCATGACAGTGTGTCCTGCAGCTTCAGTGCCAGTGTTTTCCCTGCATACGAGCTACTCACTGATTACTTCTGTTTCAGTGTAGAAGAAACATGCTAGTCCAGAGGAGGTATTCCTCAGATTGATTCACCAGAAATAACAGTGAAGAAATGACATGAAAATTAATCAGGATTTTATATTTGACGATAAATAGACATATGAAGACATAAAGGAAGACTCTCTCAGAGAGAGTATGAGAATTCATACTTTTCATCGACAGTCAAATCTCATACAAGATCAGAGAATTCAAACCTCATAAATGTGGGAAAG
Source organism: Arvicanthis niloticus (assembly GCF_011762505.2). NCBI lineage: Eukaryota > Metazoa > Chordata > Mammalia > Rodentia > Muridae > Arvicanthis > Arvicanthis niloticus. The sequence goes on from NC_047678.1 coordinate 43,113,195, forward strand.
CCTTCCAAGCAGCGACAAACATCTTACAACATTGGAGACTTTATAAAGGAGAAAAATGCTATCGATGTAAGGACTGTGGCACAGTCTTTTATCAGAACCCATTTCTAATTAAACATCAATGAATTCATTCTGGAGAAAAGCTGTATAAATGTCAAGAATGTGACAAAGCCCTTACTGAAGGTACCACACTTACTCAACATCAGAGACATCACACTTACTCAACATCAGAGACACCACACTTACTCAACATCAGAGACACCACACTTACTCAACATCAGAGACACCACACTTACTCAACATCAGAGACACCACACTTACTCAACATCAGAGATACCACACTTACTCAACATCAGAGACATCACACTTACCCAATATCAGAGACATCACACTTACTCAACATCAGAGACACCACACTTACCCAACATCAGAGACATCACACTTACCCAACATCAGAGACATCACACTTACTCAACATCAGACATCACACTTACTCAACATCAGAGACATCACACTTACTCAACATCAGAGACATCACACTGGAGAAAAACTGTATAAATGCAATGCATGTGGTAACGGTTGTAAACAGGGTAGTTGTCTCACTACGAATATGAGAATACATACTGGAGAAAAGCCTTATTAATGTAAGGAATGGCGAAAGCCCTTTGCTCATAGCTTATCTCTTACTGAACACCATAGGACTCACACTGGTGGGAAGCTCTGTACATGTAGAGAACATGAGAAAACCTGGTAATATGCACTCCTTAGTGATCACTGCAGAATTCACAAGGAGAGTGAGAAGCCTTATGAATGTGTTGCATGTGGGAAGTTCTTAAGACACATTCAGTCCTTTTTAGACATGAGAAACTACACATGGCCAACTAAGCCTAACCATTAGTTCATGGCACTTTCCCTAGTAGATAACTAGGGAAAGACTGTTGTAGGAAGGACAGGGATGGTAGGGAAGGAGCCTGGTGTGCTATACTCTGGAAGTATCCCAGGAATGGAGAATAAAGAGCTTATTCTGCGTGAATGTGAGTTGATAGGAGATAAAAAAAGGACAGTCTATGTTTTCAGATAAAGCTTTCCTAATTCGTGTAAACCTCAGAGCAGAATTTCCCTTTAGGTGCATCACCTTGATACACAACTTGCCAAATTGTCAACCTTCAGTTATGATACCGACTGATGAACACCCTGCAAGTGCCATGAATGTGGTAATGCCCGACCCTTCTAAAGAAGGGCAAGTCCTTTCATCTGACCCACGTCTGTATCACACATCCTGGGCTGCCCAGCTGTAGATTCTTAGGATTCTGCAATATCACTACTGCAAACTACTTTGGTATATTTGCACAAACTGTTAATTTTGTCTAAGTTCCCAGGTTCTTTTCTAGGCTCCCCGCTTGTACCACGTGGTAAAATGTTCAGCCAATATCGTTAAAGTTTCCCCTAAGCTCACATTTTTTTTCTCCAGTGTTGCTTTTCACTAATTATGGTATATCATGAGAGTTTAAAAACCATATAATGGGATTTCTTGGACCTGCCAGCAGATGAATAAAGACACACAATTATTTACAAAAGTTTAGGCACTGTATCTGGGCAGACTCTGTTAGATCATACAAATTAACCCCAGCTATTCCTGGCCTATGTCCCTCCACGTGGCCCCTTACCTCTCTCACTTTTTCAGACCCAGCATCTGTTCCTTCTTGTTTCATGCTGGCCAATCCTCCCAAGTCAGCTTCTTTTCCTAGAGACCCTCTCTCATCCTGGAAGTCCTGCTTTCCCTTTCCTGTCTAGCTATTGGCTGTCAGATCTTTATTAAGCCTATCAGTGAGTTAGAAAGTTATATGTTTAAAAAATACTGAGGTAGATGGTGAACCATAAGAATAACAAAACCAAAATCTGGCCAGTACTCTGCGGTATAGCAATCAACAACTGAATAATACAAAGACAGCTTTCACACAAGGTACAAAAATGGTACCTCAACAAAATTGTTACATACTTACCTGTCAGCTCCTTTAGGCAGGAATATTGACACTCATCATTGTATCCATAGTATCTGGCACTTAAAAGGTACCCAAATATCTATTAAACTGAACTGAAATGTTTAATTAGACATTTAAAAAAATAATTTCATTTTATGTGCATTGGTGTTTTGCCTGAATGTATGTCTGTGTGAGGGTGTCAGACCCCTTGCAACACGAGTTACACACAGTTGTGCACTACCATGTTGGTGCTAGGAATTGAACCAGAGTCCTCTGGAAGAGCAGCCAGTATGCTTATCATCTTAGCCATCTCTCCAGGCTCCTAATTAGGCATTCGGACATGCTATCATGAAGATTGTGACTTAGGCCCCCAGAAAGTAGCTATAGTGGATTATGTAAAGTATTGCTAGAAGCAAGAATTTTCAACCTTTCTCCAAGGTGTTTGTAAAAAATTAGGGAACGTTTCACATTAGATGAAAATAAATGTTGTTGCAGAGTCACACCTATGTCAACCCATAAAATAAAAAGATAGGGGCGGTGGTGGCGCACGCCTTTAATCCCAGCACTTGGGAGGCAGAGGCAGGCAGATTTCTGAGTTCGAGGACAGCCTGGTCTACAGAGTGAGTTCCAGGACAGCCAGGGCTACACAGAGAAACCCTGTCTCAAAAAAAAAAAAAAAAAAAAAAAAAAAGATAGGTACCAAAAAGTAATGGCAGCCCAACAGAAGATCACTTATTAAAAAATTAAAAGTAATAAAGTGGAACCACTACCTGAGTGCATGGCTCCCTAATCTGGAGTAATAGCTAACAAGTCTTGTTTATTCTCCCTGCTCTGAAGTTTAAGGATACGGTTGACAGAGGCATTAGATCCTCAAAAGTACACAATAGGCCACATATGCAGTATCTACTATTCAAACTACAGTGTCTTCAGTTTTCATTGGTAATTCACTTCTCACCTCTGTTCCAAATAACTGTTACTTTTCTCTTTATGGAGTTAAGCCCTTAGGGCTCTATTCATACCTTATCCCTAGATAAAAAGACTCAACTTCTTAACATCAAGATTTCTGCCCTCAGCATTTCAAGACAATGATGGATGTGGGCTTTGTTTATTTTGAGATGGCCTATTCCTGTGTAGCTCAGGGTGACCTGGTAATCACTAGTCTAGGCTGGGCCTTACCTCTGATGAGTCTCTCTGCTCAGCTACTGAAGTGCTTGAATTTCAGGCCTGCATCATCACATCTAGCTAAAAATGAGAGTTTGCATTTTAACCTTTCCTTCCTAAGTAAGGCTCCTTGACCAGGGCAATTCCCATCTTTGTTGTGTTCTATGTTTTGTTTTGGTTGTTGTTGTTGGTTTTTTTTTTTTTTTTTTTTTTTTTTTTGGTGTCATCCAATGTAGGGTTTTGCTAATGAGGGAGATATAGCAGAGGCTAAGGAAGTAGAACTGATTGAAAAGATTACAAGGATTAGATGTGGCTTTATTGGAGGAAGTGTGTTACAGGGAGTGTGCTTTGAGGTTTCAGAAGCCCAGTCAGTCTCTCTCTCCCTCCCTTCCTCCAATGCCCCTCCTTCCCCCCTGCACACCCCGCCCCTGCTTGTGGCTCAGGATATAGCTCTGAGGTATATCCTTCTTCAGCACCAGGCCTGTCTTGCTGCCATGCTTCCTGCCCTTACGACAATGGACCAAGCTGAAACTGTGAGCAAGCCCCCAATTAAATGCCTTTTTAATAAGAGCTGGCGTGTCATGGTGTCTCTTCTCAGCAATAGAACAGTGGCTAAGACAGATCTATTTATAAAATCCTCTGTAAGCCTTTAATGTGAGATTTTGAAATAAACAACATCAGAAAATTCTACAAATATGATTCTAAGTAAGAAGCAGGACAAAGAACATATATAACAATCTCAGTTTTGTTTAAGAATCCAATATACATATATACATACCCATAGGTGAACGATAATAAAATGTTAACAGTAGTGAATGTCTGGCATTTCCAAACAAAGGGCAGTGACGGATGGGTTTATTCCATGAAATCGTTTCCTGTAGTTCTGAATTTTTCTGTATTGAATCTGTAATACTAGTGTAAAGTATCACTTGAAGATATAGAAAAAGTAGTATTTTTAAAAACACCGTATTACTTTCCATGGAAACCAAGTCCACAGTGTTTATAGTTACTCATTTTCGTCTTCACTGTCAAAAGAAAGGAGACTGCTGTTTTTTATTTGTTTTTGTGAGTTCTTTCTAACTGAACTTTGCTTATTTATATCATCTTCATTTGTTTTCTTCTTTTTGGAGCTTGCAGTTAAACCTGAACACTTTTCATCTGAAGATCGCTTAACTGGTTTTCGATACACGATTCTTCCATCAGCTGGAGGTGGTTCTTCATCTGTGACAAAAAAAGATAAATTGAAGCAATTTTTTTCCTCTCTATTTTGCTGTTAACAAAGAATCAAATGGCAAGAAAATCTTAGTCTGCACTTAATGATGTCCTTGAATCAGTTCAGTCTGGTTGTCTCTATTGCTTCTAGTTATATCCCACCCAGCACATACAGTCACTCAATAAAAACTCACTACAGGTTTCCATAACACTGTTAGTCCCCATCTGATTACAGTGAAGATGGAGAGGCCTGAACTTAGGCCTCATGTCTGCTCTACTCTTGGGCTGTATTCCCAGCTCATCAGGCTGTATTTATGAGTTGTGTTTGGAACCACAGTATCTCTGCAGAAAACAATGTAATAGATGTATTATTCAGGAATAATACAAGTACAATACATAGAACAGTATACTTCAGGCACTAATTAATTCACAGATCTCTGTTGACGGCTTAGCCTATTTTAGTAATAGGATACTTTATATATACAGTGCACTAAGGTTGGTCTACTTATCTTCTATTTCACTGAAGGGACACGAGGCACAGAGGTGAAATCACTTGCTCAAGGTTACACATCTGGTACAAAAGCCAATGCTTGAACCAAAGGCTTTCTTCAAACCATTCTACTCAATTAAAAAAAAGTCAGATTATTTTAGGACACACCTGCTTTGGCAGCCTTTATTTCTGCTTTAATTTTCATGACCTCTTCGGCTGTTAGGTCTCCCTTTTTTAAAACCACTACTTGAGGCTGTTCATCTTCTTTGTCACTGTGATTGCCATCTTCATCTGGGAGCTGAGGCTGGATTTTCTACAGAAAATGTTTAGGTTAATAATCTTTAACCAAACACTGCCACTGTGAGCAACTGTTATTATTAAAGTGAAATGGGCAGGGCAGTGGTGGTGCAGGCCTTTAATCCCAGCACTTGGGAGAGGCAGGTGGATCTCTGTGAGCTTGAGGTCAACCTGGTCTACAGAGTGAGTTCCAGGCCAGCCAAGACTGCAAAGAGAAACCCTGTCTTGAAAACAAAACAAACAAGAACAAAAGCAAAATGGGTAACTATCCTTGAAATGAATAGAAAATACAATTTTAAATTAACTCCAAAGAGCTTATTTTCACTACAACAGAAAACAGATCTACCTGCCAATTACTGCAGGAAACTTCTCTAGTGGGATTCATTTCTATCTAGCCTATTCAGGGCAGTGCCACACCATCTTGCTTCCTTGTTTCTAATCAATATTTTTCATTCCTGTCTTGTCTGGATTTGATAAAACAAAACAAAACAAAACAAAAAAAACAAACAAACAAAAACCCCACCTCATTATTCAAGCCACCAAACTACAGAAAACAACAGGCAAATTATATTCCCTACCTCTGCTCATTTAATATACTAACAAATTATATCCCTACCTCTGCTCATTTAATATACTAACAAATTATATCCCTACCTCTGCTCATTTAATATACTAACAGCTGTACTTTTGTACACATCTTTGTTTTCAAGACAGGGTTTCTCTGTTTAGCTTTGACTGACCTGCAACTCCATCTGTAGACCAGGCTGGTCTGGAAGCCAGAGATCTGCCTGCTTCTGCATCCTGAGTTCTAGGATCCAAAGGCATGTGTCACCACTGCCCAGCAGATACCTTATCAGCTGCTTTTCAAGGACACATAACTAGTTATGCAAAAGGTTTTGTACAGAAACAATACTGTACATAATTGTCTAACTTTTGAAATTTATCAAACAGAAACCCTGTACTCACTGTACAAATGTAACAATTATATTCTGTCAGCTAAATAAAAAAATTCCTACTTTTTAACTAAAAAAGGGTTTTGCATAAGTACTTTGAGATAAATACAAAATTACCTTTTTTTTTTTTTTTTTTTTTTTTTTTCCGAGATAGGGTTTCTCTGTGTAGTCCTGGCTGTCCTGGAACTTACTCTGTAGACCAGGCTGGCCTCGAACTCAGAAATCCACCTGCCTCTGCCTCCCCAAGTGCTGGGATTAAAGGCGTGTGCCACCACCACCCAGCTTACCTCATTTCTCAAGCTACTGTCTAATATTTAATTTTGGGCAGTCATATGTGAAATACCCTGCATTACTTGGCCTTTGCCCACTGCTATATTTTACCCCATATCACTTTCACACCTTCTAGAGTCTAGACTCTTACCTAAACTTTGAGTACTTAACAGTCCACTACGACCTTATCCACTCCATTGTCTTGTTTCTCAAACTGTGCCTAGAAAGCGCCAGGCCATCTCTTACTCAAGCTCGCCCTGAAACCTAAAGAGTCCCTAGACTAGCTTTTGAAGATAACTGCATGTCCTCTTGTGTGACATGTGCATAGCTTCTAGGAAACAAGAACGACTTTGTTTTCAATGTTATCTTTATTAGACAAACTCCTTTAAGAAGTACAGTTTCATTTCCCTATCTTGTGACATACAGTCTGGAAAACAGCAGAGATTCTACTAGTCCGGGATAATTTTCCCAGACTCCAGATTCGAGTCATTTAATCAAGGGGCTTCAATTTCCTTATTTTAAAAAGGGGACGACGCGGTCAATCACCTTCCTCGGGTAAAGTCAGATCCGCAAGTGAGAAAGGACAGAGAAGCTGTCTTGACTAGCTACCAAGGGCCAAATCGTTTTCTTTTCTCTCTCTCTCTCTCTCTCTCTCTCTCTCTCTCTCTCTCTCTTTCTTTTCCTTTTTTTTAGATTATATTAAAGGCAGGTTTATTGGGAAACTGCTCTCAGGTCAGGTGAGTTCACTGGCCTTGTTGAGGTCAGTGCAGCTGCCATGGGAAAAAGGGGCAGAGGTGGGCAGGGAGAGAAAAAGAGAGAGAAGAAAAAGCCCAAATCGTTTTCAAGAACAACACTCTGCGAGTAAGAACTCCCTGAGCGCGAGAGGCGAGACCTGGGGTCCGGCTGGTCGCGAGTGACGGACCTGCCAGTTACACCGGCACCAGGGAGTCGGAAGTGGCGTGTAGACCGAGGGTCTGACACGGGGCGACTCCCGCGGGCTCACCTTGGTCTCTACGGTGGGCCCCTCCCTGTAGCCGACTCGCTCTTTGAAGCGGGACAGGAAGGCGGGCTCTGCTGGCCGTACATAGGACACTTGGTTCCGCTTGCTCATGGTGGTTCTGACCAACAATAGCACTCCCCAGACTTGGCAGAGTTCAATGTGTCAGTCGCCCGCGCCGACTTTTGACGTCACCGTGCTCGTGGCGTCACCCGACCACGCCCAGGAGGCGTGGCACGTGGGCGGCGCCAAATTCAAATCTGCGGCCATCTTGGCGGGAGGCCTGCGTGGGTCGAGGACTAAGCGGATCTGGACCGTGGTCGCTATGGCCCCTGGCTCCAAATGTAAGTTACGATCCTGCCTGGTGAGCTCATCGCCGCTGGCAGATGCCGGTGCTATGGGGCATCACCTCTTAGGGCAGTGGCGGCGCGCGCGGTGGGAACCTGAGCTCCTCACGGAGCGCGGGCGCCCCGCCACGGCCCTACCCCCGCGCGCTCTTCTCTGTGCCGTGGACCCTGCTGTTTCCCTGCTGGCTTCTAGTGTCCCGAGGGCGGCCCTTGCGCTCTGCACTTGCTGTTTGATTACACATTTCTGACTTTCTGGAAGGGAAGGGATTTGCGTTCCCTTCGGTGGCCTTACCCTCAGAGGAGGGAACTTTAAAGCGAATTGCAATGGTCTCTGTACAATAGTTCCCATTCTTCATCCAAGACTTCACGAATTCCTGAAAACAGAATTGTATCTTAGTACAGGACCCTATAGATAACTTTGCTTTGTCAATTAAGTATACTAAGATTAGCTAATACTAAAATACGGAAGTTATAGTAATATACTGTAGTAGTTATTTGAAAGTGGTCTTTGACATAGTGCCTTATTGTACTGTCTTTACTTTTATCCTATGAGATGCTACGGTGTCCACCTGCTGAGAGAAATGCTGTCGACAGTGTGACAGAGTTAGTATCCAAAAGACACATGAACACAAGCTTTGTGATATAGCCACTTGATCTGATAACAAAAGGCTGAGACTGTTAGGAAAGTAGTACTTATAGTGTGTATAAGGACCTGGCTAAAGAGAGTTGTGTAGTGTGAGGCTTCATCATGCTTCTGAGAATAGAAGGCTGCTTGAGGCCAGCCTTTATACTGAGACTTTGTTTGAAAAAAAAAAAACAAAAACAAAACAAAAAACATAACTTAGAAATTGTTGCATTCTGAATTTTCTATTTACTTGTTTTTAGACTGTGGCTGATGGCTGAGGGAAAAACAGAAAAAAGAAGTGCAGATTATGAGTAGCCACACACACATATATATACATATATGTGTATACACACACACACACACACACACACACACACATATATATTCTTAATCTGTTTTCATCCCGGAGACTGATTTAATCCCCCCACCTCCAGTGTATGAGTGCCACCTCTTATATTGCCTAATACTATAAGTTATCATTCTTAAATTGTTTTTAATTATTGGTGTGCGTGTGAGCACACATGCACATGTGTGTGTGTATATGTGTGCGTGGGTGCCGGTGTTGCTTGTGTAGGTGTACACACATAAGTGAAGATGCCCTTGGAGTGATTGGACACCGTAGAGCTGGCATTATGGGTGATTGTGAGCCTTTGAGTATGGGTGCTGGCATCTGTTGTTTGTTTGTTTGTTTCTTTGTTTGTTTCTAGACTGATGATAAGATTTGAGAATACAGTGAGATGCTTGAGAAAATTGTGAAATCATACATTTGGGTTTTACAATAGTGTTCGTGTTTGTAGCTCTTTGTCAATTGTAATTGTTTCCTGATGAGTTGTTTTATTAACCCTTTTAGTCTATTACACCATTATTTGAACAACTGTGTGATCTTTTTCTCTATTTAAAGTAGCCTTTTCCCTCTACCACTTCAGTAGTAAGAGAATTTAAGCATAAAACTAGTACATTATGGAACTTCAATGCCCATCCTGGGTTTTTTTTGTTGTTGTTGTTGTTGTTTTGGTTTTTTTTTTTGTTTTTTTGTTTTTCTCCGAGACAGGGTTTCTCTGTGTAGTCCTGGCTATCCTGGAACTCACTCTGCAGACCAGGCTGTCCTCGAACTCAGAAATCTGCCTGCCTCTGCCTCCCAAGTGCTGGGATTAAAGGCGTGCACTACCACCGCCCGGCCCATCCTGGTTTTTGAATCACAGTACTATAATTCTTTTTAAAACCAGGGTCTCACATAATCCAGGCTGGTTTTAAGATTTCTTTGAAGCCAGACAGGACTTCTGATCCTCTTGATTTCTCCTCCCGAGTGCTAGGGACAGTTGTATTCGTGTGATCAGTGATCCTGCCCCTCAGCTAGTGCTCTGATTTCTAGCATCACTGATTAGCTTTATCTGTCCTTGAAGCTCATGCACATGGCACTTACATTCTTTTTCTTGTGGTGACTGTGGTGAAGCTTTGTGCCTGTGGGCATCCATATAGGCAGCAGCAGCCATCATGGCTGTTAGTGTTGTAGGTAAGTACCGTGCAGTTCTCCTTTTGATTGTCATTTAGTTCTCTCTCTCTTTTTGAACTTGGGTTTCTAAGTTGAATTATCATGAACAAAACATCTACAAATAGTGTTTAACATGTTTTTAGGCAGTCACAAAAATGACCTCAAAGTTGAAAACAATTTACAGTGAATGTATACAGAGGATTTCCTTGTAATGTCACAATTTTATGATAGCCACATAATAAGACTTTGTACTTTAACCTTGGGTCAACAGGTAGTATAATGGAGATGGCAGGAAAGATGAATCCAGAATGCCTGCCTTCAAGTCCTAGCATTTCTCAATACATCTTTTCAGGTTTCAGTTAGGAATTATACCAGAACTTTCTACTTTTCTTCGAAATTTGTTTGTTTGTTTGTTGAGACAAGATCTCTCTGTGTAGTCCTCAACGTCCTGGTACTTGATTTATGAACCAGGCTGGCCTCTAACTCTGAGATCCTCCTTCCTCTGCCTCTGAACCATTTCTCCTCAGCTCAGCCAGGTAAGTAATCTCTTCTGTGGACTCTTCTACCTTTACTGTGGCTTGTGATCAAGGGCTCACGGCCTTTGTTTCCTTCTTTCAGAATCACTTTACTTTGTCGTCTGTTGTCCAGTGTTGAGAACTTGTTGCGTACTTTTGGTCTAGTTTCCTAGTTACTTAAGATAAATAAATAAATCCAGCCCTTGCTATTCCATCATGGCTGACTGATGATTGAAACCAAATTGAAATTGATTGAACTCCTTCTGTTCATAAGGACAAGCAAAAGCATGAGCTCAGGTTTCAGGTTACATAACACAAAACTGTTTTATATATATATATATCTTTATCATCAACATTTGAGAGGACTGTGAAAGGTGCTGTAGGGCTGTGTGTGGGGGGGTGTTGGTAGGCTTGTCTGTTTTCTGCTTCACAGGTGTTGATTTAAAATATAGGTGGAAATATAACCTCCAGAAATCAAGTTCTGTGATGACATTTTGCTTTTATTTTTTCTCGCTTTTTTTTTTTTTTTTTTGAAATTTTTATTAGGTATTTTCTTTATTTACATTTCAAATGTCATCCCCTTTTCTGGTTTCCCCTCTGAAAATCTCCTATCCCATCCCCCCTCCTCCTGCTTCTATGAGGGTGCTTCCCCACCCATCCACCTACTCCAGCTTCCCCATCATCCACCCACTCCAGCTTCCCCACCCATCCACCCACTCCAGCTTCCCCATCCTGGCATTCCCCTACACTGGGGCATCTAGCCTTCACAGGACCAAGGGCCTCTCCTCCCACTGATGTCCCACAAGGCCATCCTCTGCTACATATGCTGCTGGAGCCATGGGTCCCTCCATGTGTGCTCTTTGGTTGGTGGTTTAGTCCCTGGGAGCTCTAGGGGGGTTTGGTTAGTTCATATTATTGTTCTTCCTATGGGGCTGCGAACCCCTTCAGCTCCTTCAGTCCTTTCTCTAACTCCTCCACTGGGGACCCCTGTGCTCAGTCCAATGGCTGGCTGCGAGCATCCACCTTTTTATCTGTCAGGCTCTGGCAGAGCCTCTCAGGAGACAGCTATATCAGGCTCCTTTCAGCATGCACTTCTTGGCATCCACAATAGTGTCTGGGTTTGGTAACTGTATATAGGATGGATCCCCAGATGGGGCAGTCTCTGGATGGCCTTTCCTTCAGTCTCTACTCCACACTTTGTCTCTGTATTTCCTCCCATGGGTATTTTGTTCCTTTTCTAAGAAAGACTGAAGTGTCCACACTTTGGTCTTCTTTCTTCTTAGCTTCATGTGAATTGTATCTTGTTGTATCTTGGGTATTCTGAGCTTTTGGGCTAATATCTACTTATCAATGACTGTATACCATTTGTGCTCTTTTGTGTTTGGGTAACCTCACTCAAGATGATATTTCCTAGTTTCATCCATTTGCCTAAGAATTTCATGAAGTCATTGTTTTTAATAGCTGAGTTGTACTCCATCGTGTAAATGTACCACATTTTCTGTATCCATTCCTCTGTTGAAGGACATCGGAGTTCTTTCCAGCTTCTGGCTATTATAAATAAGGCTGCTATGAACATAGTGGAGCACATGTCCTTGTTATATCTTAGAGCATCTTCTAGGTATATGCCCAGGAGTGGTATAGCTGGGTCCTCAGGTAATACTGTATCCAATTTTCTGAGGACCCACCAGACTGATTTCCAGAGTGGTTGTACCAGCTTGCAATCCCACCAACAATGAAGAAATGTCCCTCTTTCTCCACATTCTCGCCAGTATCTGCTGTCACCTGAGTTTTTGATCTTAGCCATTCTGACTGGTGTGAGGTGGAATGTCAGATTTGTTTTGATTTACATTTCCCTAATGACTAAAGATGTTGAACATTTCTTTAGGTGATTCTCAGCCATTCAGTATTCCTCAGTTGAGAATTCTTTGTTTAGCTCTGTACCCCATTTTTTAAATGAGTCATTGGGTTCTCTGGAGTCTAACTTCTTGAGTTCTTTATATATATTGGATATTAGCCCTCTGTCGGATGTAGGATTGGTAAAGATCATTTACCAATCTGTTGGTTGCCATTTTGTCCTATTGACAGTGTCCTTTGCCTTACAGAAGCTTTGTAATTTTATGAGGTCCCATTTGCCAATTCTTGATCTTAGAGCATAAACCATTGGTATTCTGTTCAGGAAAATTTCCCCAGTGCCCATGTGCTCTAGGTTCTTTTCCACTTTCTTTTCTATTAGTTTCAGTGTATCTGGTTTTATGTGGAGCTCCTTGATCCACTTGGATTTGAGTTTTGTACAAGGAGATAAGAATGCATCGATTTGTGTTCTTCTGTGTGCTGACCTCCAGTTGAACCAGCACCATTTGTTGAAAATGCAGTCCTTTTTCCACTGGATGGTTTTAGCTCCTTTGTCAAAGATCAAGTGACCATAGGTGTGTGGGTTCATTTCTGGGTCTTCAATTCTGTTCTATTGATCTATCTGCCTGTCCCTGTACCAATACCATGCAGTTTTTATCATTATTGCTCTGTAATACAACTTGAGGTCAGATTGGTGATTCCCCTAGAAGTTCTTTATTGTTGAGAATAGTTTTTGCAATCCTGTTTTTGTTGTTGTTGTTGTTATTTCAGATGAATTTGCAAATTGGTCTTTCTAACTCTATGAAGAATTGAGTTGGAATTTTGATGGTTATTGCATTGAAACTGTAGATTGCTTTCGGCAAGGTGGCCATTTTTACTATATTAATTCTGTCATTCCATGAGCATGAAAGATATTTTCATCTTCTGAGATCTTCAGTTTCTTTCTTCAGAGACGTGAAGTTCTTGTCATACAGATCTTTCACTTAGAGTCATACCAAAGTATTTTTATTATTTGTGACTATTGTGAAGGGTGTCATTTCCCTAATTTCTTTCTCAGCCTGCTTATCCTTTGAGTAGAGGAAGGCTACTGATTTGTTTGAGTTAATTTTATATCCAGCCACTTTGCTGAAGTTGTTTATCAGATTTAGGAATTTTCTGGTGGAATTTTTGGGGTCTCTTAAGTATACTATCATATCATCTGCAAATAGTGATATTTTCAGTTCTTCCTTTCCAATTTGTATCCCTTTGACCTCTTTTTGTTGTCTAATTGGTCTGGCTAGGACTTCAGTACTGTATTGAATAGGTAGGGAGAGAGTGGGCAGCCTTGTCTAGTCCCTGATCTTAGTGAGATTGCTTCAAGTTTCTCTCCATTTAATTTGATGTTTGCTACTGGTTTACTGTATATTGCTTTTACTATGTTTAGGTATGGGCCTTGAATTCCTGATCTTTTCAAGACTTTTATCATGAAGAGGTGTTAAACTTTGTCAAATGCTTTCTCGCATCTAATGAAATGATCATGTGATTTTTTTTTTCTATGAGTTTGTTTATATAGTTGATGGATTTTCATATATTGAACCATTCCTGCATCCCTGGGATGAAGCCTACTTGATCATGATTGATTATCATTTTGATATATTCTTGGACTCGGTTTGTGAGAATTTTTTTTTTTTTAAAGATTTATTTATTTCATATATGTGAGGACACTGTCACTATCCCCAGACACACCAGAAGAGCGCATCGGATCCCATTACAGATGGTTGTGAGCCACCATGTGGTGCTGGGAATTGAACTCAGGACCTCTGGAGGAGCAGTTGGTGCTCTTAACCACTGAGCCATCTCTCCAGCCCGGTTTGTGAGAATTTTATTGAGTATTTTTGCATTGATATTCATAAGGGGAATTGGTCTGAAGTTCTCTTTTTTGTTGTGTCTTTGTGTGGTTTAGGTATAAGCATAATTATGGCTTCATAGAACAAATTGGGTAGTGTTTCTATTTTGTGGAGTAGTTTGAAGAGTATTGGTATTAGGTCTTCTTTGATGGTCTGATAGAATTCTGCACCAAACCCATTTGGTTGTAGGCTTTTTTAGTTGGGAGACAATGACTGCTGCTGTTTCTTTAGGGGTTATGGGACTGTTTAGATGGTTTATCTGATCCTGATTTAACTTTGGTACCTGGTATCTGTCTAGAAAATTGTTTATTTTATACAGATTTTAGAGTTTTTGTTGAGTATAGGTTTTTGTAGTAGGATCTGATGATTTTTTGAATTTCTTCGGTTTCTGTTATGTCTCCCTTTTCATTTCTGATTTTGTTAATTTGGATACTGTCTCTGTGCCCTCTGGTTAGACTGGCTAAGGGTTTATCTATCTTGTTGAATTTCTCAAAGAACCAGCTCCTAGTTTTGTTGATTCTCTATATAGTTCTTTTTGTTTCTACTTGGTTGATTTCAGCCCTGAGTTTGATTATTTCCTGCCATCTACTCCTCTTGGTATTTGCTCTTTTTTGTTCTAGAACTTTCAGATGTGCTGTCAAGTTGCTAGTGTATGCTCTCTCCAGTTTCTCCACTCAGAGCTATGAGTTTTCCTCTGAGCACTGCTTTCATTGTGTCCCATAAGATTTGTTATGATTTGCCTTCATTTTCATTAAATTCTAAAAAGTCTTTAATTTCTTTCTTATTTCTTCCTTGACCAAGTTATCATTGAGTAGAATATTGTTCAACTTTCATGTATATGTGTACTTTCTATTGTTTTTGTTGTTATTGAAGACCAGCCTTAGTCCATGCTGATCTGATAGGATGCATGGCATTATTTCAGTCTTCTTTTATCTGTTGAGGCCTGTTTTGTTACCAGTTATATAGTCAATTTTGGAGAAGGTACCATGAGGTGCTGAGAAGAAAGTATATTCTTTTATTTTAGGATGAAATGTTCTGTAGATATCTGTTAAATTTATTTAGTTCATAACTTCTGTTAGTTTCACTGTGTCTCTGTTTAGTTTCTGTTTCCATGATCTGTCCATTGCTGAGAATCAGGTGTTGAAGTCTCCCATTATTATTGTGTGAGGTGCAATGTGTGCTTTGAGCTTTAGTAAAGTTTCTTTGATGAATGTGGGTGTCCTTGCATTTGGAGCATAGATGTTCAGAAATGAGAGTTCATCTTGGTGGATTTTTTTCTCCAATGAGTATAAAGTGTCCGTCTTTATCTTTTTTGATAACTTTTGGTTGAAAGTTGATTTCTATTTGATATAAGAATGGCTACTCCAGCTTGTTTCATGGGACCATTTGTTTGGAAAAATTTTTTCCAGCCTTTTAGTCTGAGGTAGTGTCTGTCTTTGTCACTGATGTGTGTTTCCTGTATGCAGCAAAATGTTGGGTCCTGTTGATGTATATAGCCTATTAGTCTATGTCTTTTCTTTTAATTAGGGAATTGAGTCTACTGATACTAAGAGATATTAAGGAAAAGTGATTGTTGCTTCCTGTTATTTTTGTTGTTAGAGGTGGAATTATGTTTATGTGGCTATCTTCTTTTTGGATTGTTAAAAGAAGATTATTTTCTTGCTTTTTCTAGAGTGTAGTTTCCCTCCTTGTGTTGGAGTTTTTTGTTTATTATCCTTTGTAGGGCTGGATTTATGGAAAGATATGTGTAAATTTGGGTTTGTCATGGAATATCTTGGTTTCTTCATCAATGGTAATTGAGAGTTTTACTGGGTATAGTAGCCTGAGCTGGCATTTGTGTCTCTTAGGGTCTGTATGACATCTGCCCAGGACCTTCTGGCTTTTATAGTCTCTGGTGAAAAGTCTGGTGTAATTCTGATAGGTCTGCCTTTATATGTTACTTGACTTTTTTTCCTTACTGCTTTTAATATTCTTTCTTTGTTTTATGCATTTGGTGTTTTGACTATTATGTGATGGGAGGAATTTCTTTTCTGGTCTAGTCTATTTGGAGTCCTGTAGGCTTCCTGTATGTTCATGGGCATCTTTTTCTTTAGGTTAGGGAAGTTTTCTTCTATAATTTTGTTGAAGATATTTACTGGCCCTTTAAGTTGTGAATCTTAGCACTCTTTTGTACCTATTATCCTTATGTTTCGTCTTCTCATTGAGTCCTGGATTTCCTGGATGTTTTGGGTTAGGAGCGTTTTGCACTTTTTTTGACTGTTGTGTGGTTTTGTATGGTATCTTCTGCACTTGAAATTTTCTCTTTCATCTCTTGT
This sequence comes from Arvicanthis niloticus, assembly GCF_011762505.2. Taxonomy (NCBI): domain Eukaryota; kingdom Metazoa; phylum Chordata; class Mammalia; order Rodentia; family Muridae; genus Arvicanthis; species Arvicanthis niloticus. The sequence goes on from NC_047678.1 coordinate 43,129,585, forward strand.
ATCCTATTGGTGATGCTTGCATCTATGACTCCTGATTTCTTTCCTAGATTTTCTATCTCCAGAATTTTCTCCCTTTGTGATTTCTTTATTGTTTCTATTTCCATTTTTATATCCTGGATAGTTTTGTTCAGCTTCTTCATCTGTTTGGTTCTATTTTCCTGTAATTCTTTAAGGGATTTTTTTATTTCCTCTTTAAGGGCTTCTACCTGTTTACCTGTGTACTTCTGTATTTGTTTCTTTTTTAAAAATATTTATTTATTTATTTATTTATTTATTATATTCATATGGGTACACTGTCACTATCTTCAGACACACCAGAAGAGGGCATCGGATTCCATTACAGATGGTTGTGAGCCACCATATGGTTGCTGGGAATTGAACTTAGGACCTCTGGAAGAGCAGTTAGTGCTCTTAACGGCTGAGCCATCTCTCCAGCCCCCTCTCCTGAATTTCTTTAAGAGCGTTATTTATGTCCTTCTTAAAGTCCTTTATCGTCATTATGAAATGTGATTTTAAATCTGAATCTTACTTTTCTGGTGTGTTGGGGTATCCAGGACTTGCTGTGGTGGGAGAACTGGGTTCTGATGATGCCAAGTAGCCTTGGTTTCTGTTGGTAACATTCTTGCACTTGCTTCTCGCCATCTGGTTATCTTCCATGTTAGTTGGTCTTGCTGTCTCTGACTGGAGCTATCTTGCTTTTCATTTTTGTGTGAGCAGAATGGAAACATTATTATTGTCCTAGTTGTGATCATCAGAGATATCATGTGCTTACTATGAACCAGGCACTTCTTTAGGTATGCTTTATAAAGTGGAAGAATAATACTTATTACCATAGTAACAATAATAGGTTCTTCGAAGATGAACAGTGCCAAGAACGGGCACTGAGGGATACAGTGCATGAGGTGGGGTAGCAAAGAGGCTGGCAGTTTGTGTCTGTGGGCTGCATATCTGCTTATCTGTACACAGGAAATATTCAGGACAAAATACATCCATCTGTATAGAATATGCCCAGAATTGTTTTTATTCTCTAAATAATACAACTGCTTACTTGATAACTTTTATACCATATTAGGTAGTATAAGTAATCTGGAGATCTTTTGACATATATAAGAGGATGTATATGGAATGATAACCATTTTATATAAGGAAGTTAAACATCCACAGATTTGCTTGGTATCTGGAGTCCTGAAGTAAATTTTCGGTTGCTAACAAAGGATTATGCATGCTGTTACATAGTGTGGCTGTGGAGTGCCTTATTATATAAGATAATATCTGAGGGCTGGAAAGATGGTTTTATTGGATTAAGACACTTACCACCAAGCCTGACTGCCTGAGTTTTATACCCAGGACCCACATGGTAGAAGAAAAGAATGGACTCCTGCACCTTCTCCTATGACCCTCTATATGCACACAAAATAAATAGGTAGAGAAATAAAAATTAGAGAAATTTTTAATAGATTAAATTTTTAAAAAATTATGTTTTGCCTTCATAATATGTGTATCTCTGTGTGAAAATGACTTGCTCACCTTTCTGACTGAATTTTCAGTTTTCTTCATTAGATGTTTCTGTGTTTGCTTTTTGCCTTCAGAAGTATTTTTAGAGGTGTTATTTCCCCACACCTGATTCATCAGTTTCCAGGCTGTGGTCATGCTGTCACTCTAGAAGTCCATCTCTAACCTCTTTATTTTGCCCCTCTTTTGCCTGCTAGGTCAACCTGACAATTGGTGAGGCAGTAAAGAAGGAGGAGACTTGTAATAGTCCACATAAAAAATAATTGTTTATTCCGTGGTGGTGATAGTGGATTTTGAACCTAGAATCAAGTATTTACTGAAAGATTGTATATGAAGAGTGCGGAAGAGTGGAGTTGTGGTGGGGGCCAGCCCTGGCGGGTCTTTTTTTTCTTGTTTGGTTCTTCTTGAGGCAGCGGAGGGGGCAGAGCATCAGCAGGGGTAAGATTTAGGATTGCTGTATAACAGTAAACCGGTTTCCTATCTTAAATCTAAGTCAGTCGTTTAGCTGTGGTTATCATATATAACCTGCCTGTCTCAGTTCCTCTGTCAGGAGAAGCTGTTTAGCACCTCATCCTAAAACAGCAGGAGCCTTTGATGTGTCTCTGCAGGAATTGTGAGGCTCTAACTTTCAGCTTGCTAATTGAAGTTGCAGGAAGAAAAAGGGACAGTTTGAAAAGTGATTTTAGTGATTATTTCTAAGTTGTAAAAAATTTCCTATGAGCCGGGCTGTGGTGGCGCACACCTTTAATCCCAGCACTTGGGAGGCAGAGGCAGACGGATTTCTGAGTTCGAGGCCAGCCTGGTTTACAGAGTGAGTTCCAGGATAGCCCAGACTATACAGAGGAACCCTGTCTTGAAAAACAAAAACAAAAACAAACAACAAAACAAAAAACAAAAAAAATTAAAAATATTTCCTATGAAAGCTCTCTAACAAAAGGGCGAAAGGGCTTGTAAGAAAAAGGGGGATAAGGGTCTAAGAAAAAAGGGGATAAGCGGAATCTATAACAGCGGAGTAAGGAGAATGCAGGAAAAGAAAAGAAGGGGTCGGGGAGAGAATGAGCTCTCTTCTCTTTGTCCTCAATACTTATACATCTTTGAGAATACATGATCACATGGTAAAATGCTCATCACAAGTTTACACATAAATTCAAATCATAAATCAGTTTACGACAGAGAATGCTTACATGCATATCCATTAGGAGTAGTTATCTGGCTAATCATTCATCACTTGTCACCAGCTTTGCAGGTTTATGGAGAGTTAAAAATCATAATTTATGTGACTAAGGTATTAGTGAGCTTTTGTATTGATAAACCCAGTCAATATTTTATCTTCTGTCCCAGCACTATAGTAAATCATTAGTTCCTTTCTTATGACCCTCGGTTAATGGTTTTACAGCCTCTTGGAATGTGCTCTGAGTTGCAGAAGCCTGTTTACTATTTCAGAAGCAGTTATCTCATGACACTAAAGACTAGCAGAGTTCTCACTGCAGTTTTGATATCAGAAAGGATTTAATAACAGTGTTATTAAAAGAGCTTAATAATGCTATAAATTTAGGAATTCTTACAGGATCATCATTAAGGATTAAGAAATCACTCACTACAAGACAGTACATCTTCATTGTTCCGCAGAGATCTGCTCAGACAGATGGGCTAATACCTAGTGATTGCTGTATATGTTTAATAATAACAGGAAAAGCATGTTAATAGCAGGGATCGTTTCTAAGATGAATTTCTCCTGGGCTTTGCCTACCAGAGCAAAATCCATCACAGATTATAATCCAAGGCGGACCATCTCAGGAAGATCTCCTGCTAGCTTTTAGATTCTCCTATGATGGCTCCTGACAGAATTGTTTTTAGGACTAGAACAATGGCTCTGACAGATCTAATGGGCTAATGTTGGCCACCAGTCTCTAGTATGCCAACTGAATAGACATGTGATATTGAAAACCAAAGAAAGGAGATTAATATGACCTCTCATGACCTCAAACAGGTCCTACTGACTCCCAAGTCCCAGTTTACAGTCCTAACATTAAGTTTAGTTTTCATTAGAGGGTAAAAGATACTTATAACAAAGTCAAGGTCTGGTTCCATCCATTGGCCCATCTCTGTCTGGGTTCTGGCCTGTCTTACAGGGTGTTCTGACCACAGTTAGAATTCTGGAGTCTCCTTGGATACTCTTCCCTTTTTCCAGCACAAGACCTTTAGAAAAATTTTAAGATTTTAGAGGATGGAGGGGAAGAGGGAGACCATTGTTTCAGTAATCTGATAGCAGAAATGTCAGTGATTATAGAATAAGACCGGATTCTGTGGTTTTAGGCCTGAGAAAAGAAAGATTGATTTATCATTTGCTAAAATGAAGCAGTGTTACTGGGCTCCAAGGACTTGTGGCCTGATTGGTGCATGGCCTGATTGCTGTGGTGAGGGTTTTTGCATTTATTTTTATCCTTTTATCCTTATAGATCTCTTATCCTTTTTTTTTTCTAGCTGAGTTACGGAATGTGACAAATTCTCATTGTAACCAGCCAAGGTAAGAAAAAGTCTTGCTGATGAGCATGGAAAAACTAGGATATAGTCTGTCTGTATTCCTTCCTTCCTCCCTTCCTTCCTTCCTTCTTTCCTTCCTTCCTTCCTTCCTCCCTTCCTTCCTTCTTCCCTCCCTCCCTCCCTCCCTCCCTCCCTCCCTCCCCCTCCCTCCCTTCCTTCCTTCCTTCCTTTTTTCTTTTAAGATTTATTTATTTTATATATGTGACTACACTGTCTTCAGAAACACCAGAAGAAGGCATCAGATCTCATTACAGTTGGTTGTGAGCCCCCATCAGATTGCTGGGAATTTGAACTCAGGACCTTTGGAAAGAGCAGTCAGTGTTCTTAACCGCTGAACCATCTCTCCAGACCCCAATATAGTATTTCTAAGATAACTGTTTAGTTTGGTCAGAGATGTTCATTTAAAAATGTTAGCTTGTATTCAACCAGCTAGAAGTAGAGGAAAATTGCATACGTCCTCATACCTTCTCAATTCCCAGTGAAAACATTGAGTGGTGTGGTAATTCCTTGCAAGGACTTACTAGTACTAGGAAGAGGGAAATGACAGAAAGCAGTGTGTCAGGCTCCTTGAAATAGCTGCCTTTGATTTTGTTTACAGTAAAGGTTTGTGGTGATATCACCTGGAAAATAAATCTGTAAAGGTTGTGAGCTTTGTGAAGATTTAAAAGGGGTAAATTTCAGCAGAGTAGGTCTGGTACTTGGATTCATTATAGAAATGTTACAGGCAATTGAGATTCTGATTATCTTACAGCTTCTTCCCCAGGAAACTTACCTGTTACTTTTGTTTTGGTCCTTAGTAATGAAGGCGATGCCATCAGAGTGTTTGTACGAATTCGTCCTGCTGACGAGGGCGCCAGAGCAGCTGATGGAGAGCAGAGCTTTTGCTTATCTGTGCTCTCCCAGACTACTCTCCAGCTACACTCCAACCCAGACCCCAAGACCTTTGTATTTGATTATGTTGCAGGCATGGACACCACTCAGGTACTGGTCACTGGAAACTTGCCCTTTCATTTGAAATATATAATGTAGGGGTTTAATTTGTCACTTTTTAATTTGGCAGGTTTCAGATAAGAAAGCCAAAACATTCCATAAATATTTTTAATCTAATTTTTTTAGCAGTTGTCTTTGTTCTTCAAACTTTGTCCCAGAATCACACAGGCTTGCTTTATGTTTCTTTTTATACACACCAATGAAAATGAATGAAGACTTCAGAAGCGTTTAGACAGTCACTAGTAGAGTGGCCTTTGTAGTTTAAGGGTGTAAAAAGACTATGACTATGGGTCAGTGAAGACGGCTCAGTGGGTGAAGTCATTTGCTGCATAGGTCTCACTGTGAGTTCAAACTCCAAAACCCACATAAAGGTTGGAGGAGAAAACTTACTCCTCAAAGCTGTCTTCTGACCTCTATATCTGTGCCTGCCTCCATGCATACACGATTTTTAAAAAGATTACTATTATATATAAGTAACTGCTTTCTAATTAAGGCCAGTTTAATTAAGATCTAATACTACTGTCTAACAGAACTTTCTGAATTGATGGAAATACTTAGTATTTGACCTGCTTCAGTAACCTCTGGCTACTTGGTAATTTAAACTAATTAAAACTAAATAAAGTTTAAGTTTTGGTCCCTTGGGTGCATTAGCCATACATGGTGCGTAAGCATTTGGAATATGGCTGATATGTTGAAGGAGCAAAGCTAAAAACTTGCATGCTGTTCATGGGTACTGGACCACACATCATAGGTCTTTATTTTTTCCCTTGAAATAGGGTCTTATGTATCCCAGACCAGCCTGCATGACACTGTGTAGCCAAAGATGACCTCAGCCTTCAGCTCTGCTTGCCCCCCACCCGAGTGCTGAGATTACAGCACCATGATGTCTGTGTATGCCATGCTGAGGATTGAATCCAGGCTCTGTGTGCTAGGCAAGCACTCTGCTGAGTGAACTCTGTCCCCAGCCCTCACAGGTCTTTAGTTAACACATGACATTTCTTTGTGTCATAAAATTTGTAGATCTTTTATCTTTTCAGCTAGAAAATTGATAGTCAATAGAACTGTAAAATGAGCTACACTTATCATTTAAAAATATCTGTTTTCTTTGTTTAGTTGGTTGGTTGGTTGTTTTTTTGTTTTTTGTTTTTTGTTTTTTTTGGAGACACGTCTTCTCTGTGTGTAGTCCTATCTGTCCTGGAACTCACTCTGTAAACTAGGTTGTCCATGAACTCACAGATCCTCCTGCCTCTGCCTCCCAAGTCCTGGGATTAAAGGTGTGATACCACCACCCAGTTAAAACTGGATTCTTAGGGTTGCTGGAAATGACAATGGCAAAGTGTACTTCAAGTCAAAAAGAATCTAGTAAGCTGTCCCTTCCTTCCACTCTGTTCTATCAAGACCCAGCCATATTCAAGGTGAGCCTTCCCCATTAAATTGCATACACACATCCCATTCATCTCTGAAAGACAGGCAAGGTAGCCTGTGGCTATAAGCCCAGCACTTAGAAGCCAAAGGCAGAAGGATTGAGAACAGTCTCAGCTATACATAACCAGTTCCCAGGAATACAAGATTCCAAACCTAAACTATCTTAATAGTCACAGTGAGAGGGGCAGTGGAAGAAACCAGTAAAATTAATTATGGTCATATATATTATTTAATTCAGTGTATCCAAAATACCACTTTAATATGTAATTAGTATAAACTATTATTAAGATCTTTTCCATTCTTGTTGATTCAGTCTTTCAAATCTCCTATATTATACAATATCTCTATTTGGACTAGTAATCTACATTAGACTCTCAATAGCCACATGTAGCTTATGAACAGTGTAAGTTTAAGAATTCACATGTTGTTGATAAACTGTGTCTACCTATAAGTGAAAATAAAATAAAAATACTTTCAGTACAAACTAGTGACAGAATAAGTGAAGAAAATCTAGAGCTGTGTATATGCTAACACACTGAATAATATTTGTATATAATTCTGTCTGAAATTCAGATGAATGCATTTAATTTTTTTTCTTTTAGTTATTTTTGTTTTTTTCCCTTCAAGACAGGGTTTCTCTGTGTAGCCCTGGCTATCCTGAAATTTTCTTTGTAGACCAGGCTGGCCTCCCAAGTGCTGCAATTAAAGATGTATACCATCGCACCTGGCTACGTGTGTTAGTATGTGCCACGTGCATGCCTGTTGTCCTTGAAGAGGGCTTCAGATGCTTGGGAATGGATGGTGGTGGGTCACCATGTGTATTCTGGGAGTCAAACACAGGTCCTGTACACGAGTAATGAGTGCTGGTAATCACTGTACGGATGGTGGTGGGTCACCATGTGTATTCTGGGAGTCAAACACAGGTCCTGTACAAGAGTAATGAGTGCTGGTAATCACTGTGCTAATTCTCCAGCCCCATGTGCATTTAAAAAATCATTTTATTATTTAGGTGTATGAGTGTTTTGCCTGAATATATGCTTGTGCACTATATGTGTGCCTGGTACTTTCTAAGCCTAGGCGAGGATGTCAGATCCCTTAGAACTAGAGTTACAGACAGTTATGAGTCCACTATATGGGTTCCGAGATTCGAACTAGGGTCCTCTGGAAGAAGAGCAGCTAATAATGCTCCTAACCACTGAGCTATGTCTCCAGTCATCTGCCTGCATTCTTCTTTTTCCTGAGGCAGGGTCTTACTATGTAGTCCAGGCTGGCCTTGAACTTCTGCCTGCCTCTGCCTTCCAAGTGCTGGGGTTTAAAGGCATTTGTTTCCACTATGGCCTGCTTTCTTTTCTTTTTTTTTAAAAAGAGAATTTTTTTTTTTTAACTAAAAAATTAAAGTGCCTGGAAGATAGCATAGTCATTAAAGAGTTAAGGACCTGCTCTCAATCCCTAGATCCTGTGTGTAAACAAAGCCAGGTTTGGTGGCCTACACTTGTAATCCCAGTGGTGGGAAGGCAGAGACAGGGATCCCTGGGACTCACTAGTCAGCTTGCCTAGTCTAATTGTTGAGTAGACTTTCTCTCGAAATCAAAACAAGTAGGAAAAAACCAAAACCTATCTTGGATAGCATCTGAGGAACAATAGCCAAGGTCATTAGCACCACCCCGGCATGTGTACACAGATATACATATGTGTTCATATAGCCATAGAATTGAAATGTATTTGTAAACAATATCAACACTTTTAAAAATATGGTTAAAACAATATAGTTGACAGTACTATTGGGTTTCTCAGATGCTGTCAAGGGGTCAGGTTTGTGACCTTTCCCTGGTTATGTTGCTCCAAAGCAATAGAGACATGCTTTAAATCTATGATCGTATTGGAGATTAATGGACCTAGTGATATTTGTAATTTTACCTTTTATTATCTTATATGCTTTAGCCATCTTCCTAAAGTAGATGCAACCTTTAAGTAATCATAGGTCTTAAAGTGAAAGCACTTTTTATTGTATGAGATATAGAAGTATTTTTATTTAACATGTTCGGTGCTTCTATTTGTAGGAGTCTGTATTCTCAACAGTGGCTAAAAGCATTGTGGAATCTTGCATGAGCGGTTATAACGGGACCATCTTTGCCTAGTAAGTTGTTAACTATCTCTCTAGAAAAGTATCAGAGTCCTTATATTAGTTTTTACTTGTTGCTGGTTTAATAAATCACCCAAAGTTAGTGGCATAAATAACAGATTAATTTGCAGTTCTCTAAAGTCAGCTTCAACATGAGTCTCACTGGGCTAAGCTTATGCTGTCCCTGGAGCTCCATCCTTCCTGGAAGCTGTGTAGGAAAAGATTTCCTTCCTTTTTCAGCTTCTAGAGACCACTCGTCTTCCTTGGCTCGGAGCCCCTTTCTCTGTTTTCAAGCTAACAGTGCAGTAACCCAGTGCTATAATTTGTTTCTACCTTGTTCCATCTTTGATCTTTGAGGTTTCTCTGCCGCTTTGACATATTCTGTCCTTTGTTTTTTAAGTATGTCCTTGTTTTATCAGGCTACATGACAACCAAGCTCTTATATTTTGACTCACCTAGTTCTAGAATCATTAAAACTGCTTCCTTCTATTGGAAAATGGTAATGAGCAGTCAAGCTCTGGGTGCTTAGATATATTTATTACTATTGGAGATTGACTGTTTTGAGACTTTTATGGCAGGAGATGTATATACGTACCCTTGTTGTATATACATACCTTGTTGTATATATATACCTTGTTGTATATACATACCTTGGTGTCTGCTGAAAGACCTGGGAGTGTTTCTGTATCATCCACTCATGTAGATATTATGCTAACCCTGCATTTATACTGATGTCTAGCACTAATCCAGTAACCACTGGGTTTATTTTAGTTTTTCTTTCTTGTTTAGTTATCTTTGCTGTCGGCAATAAACCTTTTACTTGTACTGTCTGTTATCTACTTACTAACTTGGTCAGCTCCAGTATACATGTAAAGCAGTTTCAGAATTAAAATGTATCACTGTGAGAAAAATATTAACTGTTAAGTATTTATATACAATTCCTTTTTAATGTGCCCTTTCATACCATGAAAACTAGTCTGCAGGGATAAAGCTTTCAGACCATTCCAGCTCAGCAGGTCTCTGGACACTGTTCTGAGTGCATAGTGTCCTCTGCACGGTGCCTCCCTAGGGGGCAACCAAGGGCAAAACAGCAATAAGATGTACATTTTGGGAATCTCTTGGATAGCACTAGCCAGCAACTCAAAAGAGAGATTCACTTGTCTGTTATTGGGTATTTTGTTGTGTCTTTGGCCCAGATGAGAAGTTTATTAAAATTTTATAGGTATGTGTTTGTCATTCATGTGTGTGTGTGTGTGTGTGTGTGTGTGTGTGTGTGTGTGTGTATATATATATATATATATATATGCATATATATACCTATGTGTGTGGCATTATATGCCTTTTAAAAATAATTAATAGTATGATTCCTTATAACTTTTTCAGACATCCTTATCATTTTACTTTGTTTCCTCCCTCCATATTTACCTCCATTCCCCTCCCCCAAAAGCCTATCCTTTCTCATTTTTCTGATCAGACCACCTTACCCTGCTATTCCCCTCTCTCTGGCTCCCTAACTCCCCTCTCCTGACAATGGGCCTGTTTTGTTTTCCTGATTTCTGTAGGGTATATATTGACATCTAAAAGTTTGGAGCTAGGACTCTTTAAATGGTTTCTTTTTACGAGATGAGACAGAAAACTGTTCTAGCATGTGTTCCCAAAGCAGCAAGAATTTTTTCCATAGATTATTTTGAATGGTGAAATTCAAAATGATTTTGAAATTGCCATGGTTATCTGCATATCTTCAGAGCTGTTTTCTTTGGAGACTCTGTAGACTGGCTTACTTGCTTGCTTGCTTATTTATTTATTTGTTTTCTTGTTTATTGATTGATTGATTGATTGATTGGAGGCATCTCCTGTGCATCTCTGGCTATCCTGGAACTTGTCATATAGACCAAGATAAACTCACAGAACTATGCTTGCCTCTGCCTCCTGAATACTGGGATTAAAAACATGCACCACTATGTTCAGCTATGTAGGAATATTTAATCTAAGGCACATTCATTAATATATTAATTCAGATTTCTTTTTATGTTTATAGAACTTGGAGATAAATGAGTGATTTATTAGTTGAGTGGTCATACAGAGCTCAGATCTGCCTGTTTCTGCCTTATGCTGGGATTAAAGGCATTTTCCACCATGTGAAGCCGTTAAACTTATTTTAAAACAAAGACATTTTAATGACTTTTCAAGACAGAATTTCAAAATCACTATATTATTTAGCAAAAGTTAGAAAGAGAAGTCTAATTGATTCTGCTTGAATAAATTATGTTTTAAGATTCTGTATCTATCAAATACTGTTGTAGCTATTTATAAAAATCGAGGCAGCACACACCTTTAGCCCCAGCACTCAGGAGGAAGAAGGGAGGAAGATAATCTACAAAAAATGAATTCCAGGACAGCCAGGACCATTACACAGAGAGACCCTGTCTCAAAAAACAAACAAAACCCCCCAAAAAGGCAGGCATGTGCTTACTGACTGACTGATGTCTGAGGTGCGGTTAAGGGAGGAGGAGAAGACCGCAGTGCAGTCTGGAGTGGCTCCTCCCATTACATTCTAGCAGACCATAGTAAATTAGAAGGCTCGTCTCAATTTTATGTGTGAAAATAACACAAAATTTTCTTTTTTCAGTGGGCAGACTGGTTCTGGAAAGACATTTACTATGATGGGTAAGTAAAGACCAGTGTCTGCGATCTGAGTGCTCTCTGTATGGTGACCACTTGGGACATGTTTTAGGGGTGCGTTATTTCTTTGTGTGATGTCGCCCATGTTTCTTCCAGCCTGTGAGTTCCTAGACAGTCTATTTGTTAGTCCTTATATCTATGTTCTTAGCTCAGTGCTTGGCACAGGCTAGGTATAGACTGGGTGCTAGACACAGTTTTCCAGTGTGTGCATGTGTGGTCCAGATTCCTGGTTTATGGTTCCTACTCTATCCCCCAAAGCAGCTGGTGATTGTTATACTTGTTAGGTTTTCTTGCTTTGAAATGTCTACAAATGAAATTTTATATATATAAAAAAATGTTATCTAAAGTTATTTTCCTAACTACTATGCCTGCTTCCCTCCTTTCTTTCTTTTTTGGGGGGGGTTTGGGGGTTGTGGGGGTGGGGAGAGATAGGATCTCACCGTGTAGCCCTAGATGTCTTTGCTGTGTAGATAGGTCTACCTTGAAGTCACATTCACCCACCTCTACTTCCTCTGGAGTGCTGAGGTCAGTGGTGTGCAGCCCTTTGTCTACTTTCTACTTTTTTGCCTTTCTGTGTGATTCCTTTTTCAAGGACACCACCCACCCCACCTCCGTGTTCAAGAACTCATGTAGCCCAGGATGATGTCACACTTTCTTTGTAGCCAAGGGTGAGGTTGAATTCCATCTTTCTGTCTCCAGCTCTCACGATCAAGGTTTATAGGTGTACCCTCTGCACACAGTTTGTATTTTTTTTTTTTGAGACATGGTTTCTTTGTGTATCTCTGGCTGTCCTAGAACTCACTCTGTTAACTAGGCTGGCTTAGAACTGAGAGGTCCACCTGTCTCTGCCTCTTGAGTGCTAGGATTAAAGGTTTGTGCTATTATAGCCTGACTTGGACTTCTAAGTGCAGTGCCTCAAGGCCTTTACAGGATGACTGTGAGGTTCTCATTACTTCCCTGTACCTTCCTTGTGCACATCAGTCTTCTGTTCGTTCCTTTGTTCTCTGGGGCATACTTCACTAATGTTTCTCTGCCTTCTGTATCATTTTGTTGGTTTATTTCATAGTGGGTTACAGCGTACCCCAGGTTAACCTTACACTTGCAGCAGTGCTTTTGCCTTCGTTGCTTGTGTCCAGGCATTACCAGTGTATATCACCACTCCCAGCTGCACCTTATCTTTTCCTTTTTGTAACAGGGTCTCACTGTGTTGCCCTAACTGGCCTCAAACTTGCAAGGATTCATCTGCCTGTATCTGCTGAGTGCTGGGATTAAAGGTGCTTGCTGCCACACTGCCTCCCACCGTGCTCTCTTCTCAAAAACAACAAAATAACAATCAAGACAGCGAAAGACCAATAAAACAAATAAAACAACAACAACAGCAAAAAAGCCCAATCAAAAGAAGTCTACAAAACCCTCGAAGTTCATTTTATGTTAGCCAGCTATTCCTGGACCTAGGGCCTGCCCTGGAGTGTGGTGGATATACCCAGTGACATTCTATTGAAGAAAAATGTTGCAAATAGCTTCTTGGTTAGGGATGGAACTCCATGTCCTCTTTTCCCTTCTCGGTGCTGGGACCCTGTTGGGCTTGAACCCACCTAGGCCTTTTCTAACTATAAATACTGTTATAGTCATCTGTAGGAAAAACAAACTTTTATTAGTGTAACTAGTCAGTTCATTGTTTAATCAGAAATTATAGGTAAGTGGGGGTGCTTGTTGGCAGTGGCTTCTCAGAGGTGCTTGTGGGCATCGGTGTAGCTCTTTGCATTTGACTTCAGTGAGTATAGTAGCAGCCAGATGTGAAGAGGACTAGAAGGTGTTAACACAGCTGTTGGAGCCACTGGTAGTAGGCTCCCAGCTCTGCAAGTGAACAGCGTTTGTGTAATCTGAGGCGGTTGGGATTCCTTAGTCCTTGGCAGAAGCTGGCGTTGTAGCTTCCAAGTGGGCCTACATACTAGGATTCTTCAGGTCTTCTCAGATAACACACAAGAATTTCTTCCCATCAACTAGCAAGCAATTATCAGCTGTATATCCCCTGAGGCAATTAACTCCTTTCTCAGATCCTGTAGGTTTAAGGCTTAGTCCCCAACGCAGACTGCCTTTCCCACAGCAGGTACTAACTGTAAGCCTCAGTTTGTGGCCCATGTTGCAAAGCAAATAGCTATGGACTGGATTCCCACAACCCTGTCCTTAGGGTTGATTAATTTGCTATAAATCATTGGGGGTCCTGACCCCTTAGGGGTCACATACTAGATATTTACAATTTGTAACAACAAAATTACAGTCATGAAGTAGCAAAATAATAATTTTATGGTTGGGGTCGCCACAACATGAGGAGTTGAATGAAAGGGTTTCAGCATTAGGAAGATTGAGAACCACTGCTATGGAGGTTCACAGGACTCAGGGAAACTTGTTTAACATAGGGCTTCTACTGAAAGATTACAAATAAACAGTATGTGATAGTATTACTTGGTCACTGAAAAAAATGCCTGAGAACAGTTTAACGGGGGAAGGAGTTATTTTGGCCACTGGTTTCCGTCTGGGTGGCCAGCTCCATTGGATGGTTGACAAAACACTTCTACAGAACGATTGCGTTGGTGTGCCTTCTCCTCGCTTCCTCCGTCTGCTAGGCCCAGCCAGAAGGGCCACGCCACCACCATCCATGGCACCTTCTCTTATGTAGTAAATTATCCCTGGCAGTTTCCTTGAAGACAAACCTAAAGTGTGCTTTGCTTTACTAACCTCCTAGGTCTCTTCTCTATCCAAGCTGCCACAGCTGTCACACAGCCAGATAAAGTGACAGTAGAGGCAGGGTTAGTGAAGAGAGGCGCTTCTGTCTCTGTAGGTGCATCTGCTGCCCACAAGTTGTGTTCAGCCATCCACAAGCCCCCGTAGCTGCTCTCCATCCACAAGCCCCCGTAGCTGCTCTTCATCCACAAGCCCCCGTAGCTGCTCTCCATCCACAAGCCCCCCGTAGCTGCTCTCCATCCACAAGCTCCCGTAGCTCAGTCTTTTTTTTTTTTTTTTAAACATCTTTCTATATGTGTGTGGGTTTGTGCACATTGGTTTAGGTGCTTACGGGTGCCAGAGGAGGGCCCTCTGCGGTTACAGGCAGTTGTGGGCCACCTGATATGGATGCTGAGAGCTCTTGTTCTCAGGAAAAATAATGTCTTAGCTAGGGTTACTATTGCTAATGTCATAACCAAAAGCACGCTGGGGAAGGTGAGAGTTTATTCTGCTTACATGTTCACATTACTGTTCATTCTCAAAGGAAGTCGAGACAGGAACTCAAACAGAGCAGAACTCTGGAGGGAGGAGCTGATGCAGAAGCCATGGAGGAGTGCTGCTTGCTGGCTTGCTCAACAGGCTTTCTTATAGAACACTGGACCACCCACTTAGGGGCTACCCACAGTGGGCTGAGCCTCTCCGAGTTAATCACTGAGAAAATGCCCTATAGGCCTGCCTGATCTTTTGGAGTCATTTTTTTCAGTGAAGTTCTCCCTCTCAGGTGACCCTAGCTTGTGTCGAGTTGATAAAAATCTAGTTACACAAAGAGCAGGGACTCTTCACTGCTGACCCAGTGTTTTGTTGGGTGTGTATGTGGGGAGTGCGAAGCTTGTTTTGGGAATGAATGTAAAGCAGACTCTTGGTGATCAACTTTACTTTCAGTGTCTTTTCTCTCCTTGAGGTTGGGACCTGAGATCCCTGAGCATGTGGCTAGGTCTGCTGGCATCCTCATCCTGTCATCATTTAAGGACCTTGTAATCACGGCTTCATTAGCATCATGCAATTTTGAGAAGGCTTGTTTTAAATAGTCTTTCTCCTGTATTGCTCTGAACTGTTCTGGAGCTGCTTCTGGAATCAGGGACACAGGCAAAAATTCTTGAGGAAAGGATGTTCTTATCACCCTACTCACTTAGGGAATAACAGACAATAGAGAACTTGTGAGCAAGGAACTGTGAAGACACATCAGTATGTAAATATCATATCTCAAGCTTGAAATAGTGTTCCTAACAATTCTTTTTTTTTTTTTTTTTTTTTGGTTTTTCGAGACAGGGTTTCTCTGTGTAGCCCTGGCTGTCCTGGAACTCACTCTGTAGACCAGGCTGGCCTTGAACTCAGAAATCCACCTGCCTCTGCCTCCCAAGTGCTGGGATTAAAGGCATGCACCACCACCACCCTACTTCTAACAATTCTTACATACTTCTCCTTTCCTACTTGCAACAACATAGAGAAGCCACTCTGCATTGCTCTGTCTGCTAGGAATCCATTACTCTGTGCTTCTTAATACTATGGCTTTTACTGTCCAACTAAAACAGTAGTAGAAAATCCTAACTCTTAGTACTTACTGTGTGTCTGATGTACAATTATAAGTGCTTTATTTGCAACAACTCTCTAGTTATTGATGTTATTATTCCCATTTTGTAGTTGAAAATTCTGAAGCTTCTGACACACACAGTGTGGGTCTCTGGCTTAGAGAACAGATCAGTCTCTGTCTTATTTCTCTTGTTGTGAAGAGACACGACCAAGGCAATTTATAAAATAAAGACCTACTCAGGGCTTACAGTTTTAGAGGGTTAGTTCATGACTATCATGGCGGGAGCATGACAACAGGCAGACAAGCATGGTGCTAGAGCAGTGGCCTAGAGAGTGAGCTAATTGGGAATGGTGTGGGGTTTTGAAACTTGAAGCCCATTCTCACTACCACACCTCTGACAAGGCTGCATCTAATTCTTTGACAGTTCCACCAACTGCAGACCAAGCATTCAAATATACGAGCCCATGAGGGACCAGTCTCATTCAAACCATCACAGTCTATGAAGACAAAAGTACAAAACAGAGCACAGTTATGTCAATACTTGACAGTAGAGAAATGCTAAGCTTAGCATGGGGACAGATTTCTCTGTCAGGTCACTCCCGTTTTTAGAATTGGGTTGGTGGCTACTGTGGGCTTTCCCTCCAGTCTCACTGACAGACAGTTTTATTATTGTGTCTTTTCCAAGTGTAAAGGTAACTTACTTGAAACAGAACTAGGAAGTTGATTATGCCATGTATTATTTTATTCTTGTATATACTGCCTTTTAATATTGTCATTTTGAAGGATTCTCAGAATAAAAGGTTTTTGTTTTATTCTTTTTTTCCTCTCAGGACCATCAGACTCTGATAATTTTTCTCATAATCTGAGAGGAGTAATTCCACGAAGTTTTGAATATTTGTTTTCCTTAATTGATCGTGAAAAAGAAAAGGTAAAGGTTACTGTAAAAACAAAATGTTGGGGGAGGAGGGCTGGAGAGATTGCTCAGCTGTAGAGAGCATTGGCTGTCCCTGCAGAGGACCTGCATTCAGTTCCCAGCATTGGGGGGGGGATGGGGGAGGAGGGCTGGAGAGATTGCTCAGCTATAAAGAGCATTGGCTGTCCCTGCAGAGGACCTGCATTCAGTTCCCAGCACTCACATGGCAAATCAGCCCACAACTGTCTGAAACTCTCATCCCAGGGTATCTGATACCCTCTTCTAACCTCTCTGGACACCAGACATGCACACGGTACACAGGCATACATGCAGGCAAAACATCCATACACATAAAATGAAAACATCAGTAGGCCCGGGGTTTGAATCTCCAGCAGTGTAAAAACTGAGTGTGTTGGTACACACCTGTAATTCATTACAATGGAGATGGGGGTAGAAGGATCAGAATTTCAAGGTCATCAGAAGTTCAGAGTCATCCTGGTCTATCTAGAGAGTTCAAGGCTAGCCTAATTGCTAGCCTACAGAAGAGAGTGGAAACTTCTGGGGCTCTCCAAGATTTTGATGAGAGGAAGTATAAATAGAAAAATCTCAACCAAGGAAAATAGAGTGTGGTGATTTAAATGAGAAAATGTAACCCATAGTCTCAGGCATTTACATTCTGGGTCCCCACTTGGTTGCACTTTTCAGGAAGGCAGTGAAGGTATGGCCTTGTTGGAAGGACTACGTCATGAGAGGTGAGCACTGTAGAAAGTCAACACCATTTCCCGTTTACTCTCTCTTCCTCCCGCTTGTGTTTTGAGATTTGAGCCCTCAGTTTCTGGTCTAGCATCTTGTTCCTTTTACTTAGCAGCTGCTCCCTTTCTGTTATTACCATGGCCTGTAGCTGCCATCGGCCATGGATGAACTGGGTTTATCTGAAAGGAGGGCTGGAAATGAAAAAGAGATGGAGGGGCAAAGGAAGCATGAAGCCAAGACAAAGTTCTCTGATCAAGGCTCAAAGTTTAATATTCAGCACTTGTAGATATAGGAAAAGCCCATTGAACCCATTCTTTCTTTCAGGTGGTTTATGTCACAAGGCAAGCCCAGCAGGCAATCTATTCTTCTACGTTTCTGTAGGAAGTTGTATGTGCAGCCAGGGCGGATAACTCCATCTAGGTCCTGTTGTAGCTAGGTCTATTGTGGTGAACGAGATTTTTTTTTTTTTTTTTTTTGGCCTGTCTAAGGCTGGGGAAGGTCACAGTGGCCTCTAATCCTATGGAATCATAAGCCCAAATTAATCCTTCCTTCTATAAGTTGTCTTGGCCGTGGGTTTTATCAGAGCAACAGTATAGTAACTAATACATAGAGATACACTGAAAGTCCGGTCCTCTAGCTGTTTCCGCACTTAAAGGTCTCCATAAGTCCTCATGATGGGCATTAATGATGGATTCATCCTTGTCTGTTTGCAGAACTTGCTTACATTTCATTGTTATCTTGTTCCATGTGAGTTATGACTCCATCTAAGGATACCATCTTTTCCCTCTCCTTGGTTCCTAGTTTGGAACTATTGAGCCATTCTCAGGATTGTACTTGTTTACCTTGGCAGATTCTATACTTAAGAACCTTTAACTTTAATTTTTTCAAACCCTATTTTTAATGATGGTTCTTAAATGCTTTAACTTGCCTTGTAGCCCACCCACCACACACCAGAGGTAGTGGAAAAGAAAGGATACTGGGAAAGTGCATCTGTTTAGAAAGGTTCTTTGGAGCAACTCCTGTCTGTATTGTCTGTATTGTCAGTTCACAGGTCAGCAGCGGCAGCTCAGTCCACTCACAAACACTTCACAGATATCAGCAGTCCAGTTTGGTAGATTGGGATAGCAAACAGGAATCGGCAGCAGTGGCACTACCTAGCAGAGATAGCCAGGCCTCTGTCGTGAGGGACCAGGACTAACAGGAATGCCAAGAGAAGTTCTGGGCTGTGCCTCTCTCAGCAAAGATCTGCACCAACCACAGTTAACTGTATAAGCAAGTTTAGCTCAGCTTCCATCACTGTCTGTATAAATATCACGTCTCCTTCATGGATCTTACCTCAGAACAGGTCTTGCCTCAAAACATGTATCTGTCTCAACTGACATCACTCTGCCAATCAGCTAGACTCCTGGAAAGTGGCAAGAAACTGTAGCATACTGCAAGTTTTTTTGGTGTGTTTCTCTTTATGGAGCCCTGAGAAATTGAGCTCAGCTAAGCAATGTAAGGCCGACTGTGAGGAGCCGACAGAAGGTGGCTATGATCCTTGCAGCCATCTTGAGCCATATACCCTGACAAGAGACTTGATTACAACAGCCTACAACAGCTGAGCACACTCTGATAACATCTTGATTTAGATACCCAGGATCTTCCCTTGGGTGTGTGAGACTTAAAGCTGTGATTTAGAGCCGAGACTTAAGGGCGTGACTTAGAGGCGTGGCTTAGAAGTGAGACATACAAAAGGTGAGAGGCAGACAGAAGAAATTATTATTAAGTATTAGACACTTGGAGTAGGCACTTGAGACTCGAGACAGGCAACTATTATTAGGCACTTAGCACTTGGAGGAAGAACTTGGATTTGGACATTAGGCACTAGAACTTGGAACTGGAAACTTGGAACTTGGAGGCACTAGAGACTTGGAACTAGGGACTAGGAGAGAAGAGAGACTGAAGAATAAATGGGATTGAATCACACTTTTGTCTGGTGTCCATTCCTTGTGTCCTCACTCTCTTGCTGAACCCGGGCCGCAGACCAGAGCAGCCTGGGGCAGTGTGGGCTCTAACAATTTAGCCCCCAAAGCTTTTGGCAGTGTGGGTTCCAACATTGACAGAGCGGTCCACGACATTTTGGCCCCCAAGCGTGGGACAGAGCATTTCTGGCACCCCGCAACAGCAGACCAGTACATGTGTGTTGTTAGCAGAGAATCCCTCATCACACGTCTTTTCATGTGCTCACTTTAGCAGAACATCCTGCGTCTGCTTCAGCTAAACATTCTTTCACGAATCCGCCTTAGTCTTTCACCTGTGTCCACTTCAGGAAAACTCCATCCAGCACAACTGAGTCTCCAAAGAATCTTTAAGTTGCCACTTCAAGAACCCTTGTCCTGCCGGGCGGTGGTGGCGCACGCCTTTAATCCCAGCACTTGGGAGGCAGAGGCAGGCGGATTTCTGAGTTTGAGGCCAGCCTGGTCTACAGAGTGAGTTCCAGGACAGCCAGGGCTACACAGAGAAACCCTGTCTCGAAAAAACAAAAACAAACAAAAAAAGAACCCTTGTCCTTATGTGCGTTACATCCTGTGTATCAAGGAAATTGGTGTATAGCAACAGCTTACCATATATTCCTTTGCAGAAATAGGTCTAACATTGCAGTTAGACTTAGTGTATGACAGTAAAATAATTCAGCTTAGCACCATGTATTTCTATGGCTAAATTTTTTTGAGTAGGATGATGATGGTACATGCCAGTAATCCCATGTGGAAGACAGAGGCAAGTGGATCTCTAAGTTCAAGGCCACCCTGATCTACAGAGAGTGTCAGGACTACACAGAGAAACCCTGTCTTGAAAAAAAAAATTTATGAATTTTTTTTTTTTTTGTCAGCATGTATGTCTATGTATTATGGGCATATCTGGCACTCAAGGAGGCCAGAAGAGCATGCGAGACCCAGGCCTGGAGTTACAGATGGTTACAAGCCTCTGTTTGTCTACGGAGACTCCAGTGGGGATCCTCTGAAAAAGCAGTCAAGTGTTCTTATGTACTGAGTCATCTCTCCAGCCCCCGGGGTGGGTTTAAGAAAAAAAAAAAAAAGTAAGGTTTTCTTTACTTTAAATACATGAGTGTTTTACCTGTGTGTAAGTGCATTATATGTACAGTGCTTGTGGACACCAGAGGAGAACAATGGGCCTGGACCTGGTGTTGTTAGTTCCTAAGAGGATGCTGAAAATCAAGCCCAAAACTTGTATAAGAGTTGCAAGTGCTTTTACCCACCGAGCTATCCTCCAGCCCCAAATTTATAGTTTTTTAGGATGAATTATATTCAGTCTTAAAGAACATGAATCTGACTTCAAGTAAAACTGGCCCAGTGGTACGGTTCAGTGATGCAGATGCTTGCCAAGCCTGGTGAGCTGATTTCGATCCCTGGCACCCAGATGGCAGGAGGTGGTAACTGACTCCCAGAAGTTGTCCTCAGCTCTCCACACATACCTCATATGTGAGTCTGTCTGAGTATACACACAAACACAATAAACACATGTGAGGAAGTACAACAGAGGGAAGAGTGGAAACTTATTTGAGTCGCTCTGTTCCCATTGTCATGAGCAGGCTCTTTGGTACCTCTCCAGACTGGGCTCCTGGGGCTGCAGTGATGGTACTTAAAAATTAAATAGTGTCTTGGAATTAGTTTTCCAGATTATGTTCACTGACTTCAATGTTTTACATTACATTAAAGGACAATAGGAAAGTCTACCTGCAACAGCTCATGGGAGATGGAAGACTAAGTGTGCTTCTCTTTTACAGGCTGGCGCCGGGAAGAGTTTCCTTTGTAAGTGCTCCTTTATTGAGGTCTACAATGAGCAGATATATGACCTGCTGGACTCAACATCCGTTGGACTGTATTTAAGAGAGCACATAAAGAAGGGAGTCTTCGTGGTTGGGGCAGTGGAGCAGGCGGTGGCCTCCGCTGCGGAAGCCTATCAGGTGCCCTGTCATGAGATCGTTTGATGTCTAGGCAATAAGCATGCCACGAAAGTATCCTCATCTCAGAGTCAAGATGGAGATGCTAAAAGGGTTTCATAAAGGCATACCACAAACTTCTTGAGAACTAAAGAAAAAAGAATATGGCAATGTTTTCTAGATTTCTCCTTAGTTAAACTGCAATTTTGGGCTAGACTTGGGGGATACATACCTGTGCTCCCAGCACTTGGGAGGGTGAGGCAGGAAGAATTGTGAGTTTGAGGCTAGCCTTGGCTACATGGTAAAAGTCTATCTCTGGGCTGCCTGATTTTGCAATGCTTTGATTGTAGCATGTAGTTTTATGTACACTGCTCTGTGTTCCCGGCTGGTCACACACATGCTCCCGCCCAGGAGCTATCTCAGACACACACACACATTAGCTCAATTGTAAACTGGCTTATCGGCTCTGTGCCTGGGCTCTTCTAAGCCTTCTGAGGCTAGCCTACCCGTATCTTCACTCCTAGCTCAATGCCTGTAAAATCACATCTGCCCTCAATTTAGTTGCCTGGTTACCTTCTGTTAAGCCCATTGGTCTTCAGTCCAAGATGCTTTCGGACCACTTTCCCTTCCCACTTACAGTTTGGTAGATAGCCCCTGTGTTCTAAGTCTGTCCTGTCTCTCTTCCCGGACTATCTCGATTCTCTTCCTCTTTCTAGCCTTCGGGAATCTAAAAGTCCCGCCTCTTTCTTTCGGCCCTACCATTGGCCACTGGCATCTTTATTGATAGATCAAAAACTAATTGGGGCGAGGACCTTCAGAATCAGTAAGCGCAGATTCCTGATCAAAGCATCAAAACCACCCTCCTACATTTAATGGTATTTATTGTAATAACACAATCTGACAGGGGTTCTGAGGACAGTAACTCATCAGCATCTGTTGCTCTGTGAGCTCCCTTTACCAGGAGCTTACAGAGATCTGCCTCTGCCTCTGCCTCTGCCTCTGCCTCCCGGGGGCTGGGTTTAAGGCATGTACTACCACACTTGGCTTTTCATGCAGTTCTTAAAGATCAAGGCCAAACTGTAATTTCCATTTGTTCTGTTCTCCTTCTCCTATTTACCTATTTCTGGGAATGTGTTTAGAATGTGGACATTACGGTAGAACTCAGCCCTCTAATTCTTCGTACTTCGTTATAGTCTGGAGAAGATTTGTGTGTGTGTGCTAGGAATAAAACCCAGGACCGAATTCCCAGTCAGCAGCACTCCAGCGGGCCACTCCTTTCCCCAAGACTTTTAACCATAGATTCTTTAATAAAGCTGTGCAAGCATTTTATTTCTTATTCAAGTCAAGATAAATTATGTCTTTCTAGCAACTTTTCATTTTTCTTTTATTTTTCAAGTATTTTAGCATGTAGTTATTAAATGTTTAATTTTTAAAGTTAGCATGTACACTATTAGGTACCATAATTTTTTTTAGGAGTTAAGTATTAAATGTTAATTAATTGTTCAAAATAAATGTTAGTTAACTGTTCAAAGAGTTAAGTAAGCAAATGTGGTTCTATTGTTTTTGGAATTTGTCCTGTGTTTGAGAGATATTTTTAAAGCTATATAAATATATAATTGACCTAATATTAAATGCACTAATTTAATAGTATGAAAAGGAAGCACAAAGTACCGATGAAGAGCTACAAATAATTTAAGTAATATCAGTTTTATGGGGAATTAGGTCAATGGTATAGTAGTTGCCTAGTAGTCAAAGGCCTCTGTTCAATCTACAACACTGACACGTAATTTCAGTTGTATACTGTTTGATTAATAGTGTTTTAATATCTAGTGTTGTAGACTTTGAAGTAACTACTGGGCTCTCTGTTACCCTTACACTGACTGTGAGCGTGTTCTCCAAGTTGTGTTTCTCAGCTCATCAGCATCACCAAACAGGCCTGTTAGCAATCTTAGCTGAGGCTAAGGGGGCAGTGCACTCCTTTAGTCTCTGCACTGTGAGGAAGAGGCATATGGGTCTGTGAGTTGCAGGCCAGTCTGGTCTAGACAGAGTTGCCAGCTAGTAAGGAGTCCTACATAAAGAGTCCTTGTCACAAGCCACCACTACCCTTCCCCCTCCCAAAAAACCCCACAACACTTTGCCTAAGGCTTGACATTCCCAGCATCTGCTCAAAGTAATGCTTCATTTCAATCCTTACTTGATGTTGACTCAAAATATAAATTTCAAGGTGGGAATATGAAAATTTTATATATATATGTATGTATGTATATATATATATATAATTTTATTATATATATTATATATATTTAGATATTTAGATATTCTACCATGTGAGGTCAGTACCCAAATGCTGTTTTGTTTTCAGGGCAGGGGTTTCTCTGTAGCTCTGGGTGTCCTAGAACTTACTTTATAAATCAGGCCTTGTACTCACAGAGACTGGCTTGCTCTCAGCCTCTGCCTCCCAGTGCTAGGATTGAAGGCTGGCACTGCTGGGCCTTGCTCCCACGTGCCCATTTTTAAGTTCGGAAGTAGAACTTTTTTTTTACAGCACATCTTGTAAAGAGTAGACTCAGAGTTTGAATTCTGACCTGCCTAACTGAAGGCCTGTGGTGCAGACCTTGATACATTTTCTTGTCTGAATGGAAAGGAAAAAAATCTTTGCAGGGAGAGAGCCATCAAAACATTAGACTAACGGTGACTTGAGATTTCTTTTTGGTTTAGAATTTTTATTATCTAAGCTGAAGAATGGGGTTCATGTCCATAATCACAGTACTTGGGAGGTGGAAGCAGCAGAATCAAAGCCAGCTTGAGTTATGTAGTGAGTTCCATGCCAACCTGGCATACTCTTGTCTCTTTCTGTGACAGGAAGAGGGAAAGAAGATAATTCTTTGATATTATTTTTCATAGATCTACCAATTTTGGTGTCTAAATATATACTTCTTAGAATTTGTGATTACATAAATTCTCACAAAGCTAGCTAACAATGGAAAGGCCCTGTTCTGTATGGAAATTATTCTATTGTGAAGGTGGATAACTACCTATGTGTTATTACTTTGTATTATTTTATGTTTTGAATCTGCCTTTGGGTGCGCCTATCATGGCTTCTTGTAACAGTTTCCTTTTCCCAAGGTCTTATCTAGAGGCTGGAGAAACAGGCGTGTAGCATCAACATCTATGAACAGAGAGTCCTCGAGGTCACATGCAGTCTTTACAATCACAGTAGAATCGATGGAAAAGAGCAGTGAGACTGTGAACATTCGGACCTCCTTACTCAACCTGGTGGACTTAGCAGGATCTGAGAGGCAAAAAGACACTCATGCAGAAGGGGTGAGGTTGAAGGTAGGAATGAAATTCTTACTTAGTGTAAATTTTTACTGAAAAGTCAGTGCCGCACCAAACACAGTGAAGACCTGGGATAGGAGTTTCTCCCTATCAGCAGCAAGAGTGGCTACTTTTGGCCATGCAGGACCAAGGAAAGGGTGGTGTGGAGTGGATGGTTGCGGGGACGTCTTTGGTAGTAGTTGTCTCATAAAATCCAGGGTTTGGTTCTGGAGAGAGGAACAGAGAATACCTGCCCAGCGGAGTGATATCTTAAGGTTTGTTGGGTCTTGTTGAGTAACTATGCATTGAATATTTCAGTGTGCATCAGTAGATTGATTAGTTATAGATCACGAAAGCCAAGATCAATTAGGACCAGGAGTGCCAGGCCACATTTGTACTCAGCTTTCCATACCATTGAAAACATTTAAAAGTTAGGAGCAAATGTGTGGCTTCCTATAGAGGGCCTGTATTATAAACACTTAGATCTATTAAGCTACGACTGTCAGAATCAGAGGGGAGAAGCTAGCAAGAAAGGAGAGCAGTCATGGGAATCCTTGAAGTGGGAAGGCACGAATGCTGAGCTGTTAGCAGTGGGAAAGGAGTGCATTGTGGTGAGTATTGTCAGCATGTATCTAAGTGCTGACATTAAAATATGGACAAGTTATGTAGTTGAGGAATGTGACCTAAGAGAGATGAATCAGATGTGGAAGAAAGATTTGAGCCTGCTGAGCTTACAGTCAGTAAAAGGCTCATGTTTCTGTCCAGAAAGGAACATTCTTATACAGGTTCTCCTTGACTTCTAGTGTGTTAACCTCCAAAGAAAGCTGGTTAAGCTGAAATACTGAATCAGAAGTGCATTCAAAATATGTAAGCTGTTAACCATTCCAGTCAGTAATGTCTCGTGCTTTCTGGAGCTCCAGCTTGCTGCTGCTGAGCAGTGGTGAGGGAGAATGCTATGCCACATCGGGTTTGATGGAAGAAGTCAAGTTCAGATCCCAAGTCTAGTTTGTAGTGCACTTGGACTTTTACAGCACTCTGCAGTTAGAGTTGCAGTACATGAAACAGGAAGTGGGGGAATTGAGCATGTTATGTTGTTATAGCTTAGAAGTTGTCTTTTACTTTGCCTCTCCTTTGCTTTTCCATCCTAGATTGTCGCCTTGCTACCTAGAGTTAAGCTCAGAACACCAAAGAGTAACATTGTACTTATTTTTGCTTTCCCCTGATTCCTTAGGAGGCAGGTAATATAAACCGATCACTGAGTTGCCTGGGCCAGGTCATCACCGCCCTTGTTGACGTGGGAAATGGAAAACAGAGGCATGTCTGCTACAGAGACTCCAAACTCACCTTCTTACTGCGGGTAAGCGCATCACTGGCTCCCGCCACCTTTGCATTATGGTTATCGGGACTGATAATGGAAGAGTTTCTCAGTCTTTATTATTGTCTGAAAAAGTTCTTAGGGTTCACAATCTAAAAACATACACCATTGATGTCATTAAACAGGACTCCCTTGGTGGCAATGCCAAAACAGCCATAATTGCAAATGTTCATCCAGGATCCAGGTGTTTTGGGGAAACACTGTCAACACTTAATTTTGCTCAAAGAGCCAAGCTGATTAAAAACAAGGTAAAATACACCTCTAGCATTATATTTTATGTTTATTCACCTATTTATTTGTTTGCTTATGTATGTATGCATGCATGTGTGTGTGTGTGTGTATGTATGTATGCATGCATGTGTGTGTGTGTGTATGTATGTATGTATGCATGCGTGTGTGTGTGTGTGTGTATGTATGTATGTATGCATGCATGTGTGTGTGTGTGTATGTATGTATGCATGCATGCATGTGTGTGTGTGTGTATGTATGTATGCATGCATGTGTGTGTGTGTGTGTATGTATGTATGCATGCATGTGTGTGTGTGTGTGTATGTATGTATGCATGCGTGTGTGTGTGTGTGTGTGTATGTATGTATGCATGCGTGTGTGTGTGTGTGTATGTATGTATGCATGCATGTGTGTGTGTGTATGTATGTATGCATGTGTGTGTGTGTGTGTGTGTGTATGTTAGGGCTTTATATCACAGGTAATCATAAAGTTGGCAAGCATCCTGCCTCAGCCTCCTGAGTATCGGGACTAAAGGCATGCACCACCATATTCTGTTCATTTTTTGCAGCCTTATGCAAGTAATTTGAAACTCTAGATTTGTCTTATGGTTGTTATGGTTTGTTGTTTGTTTTTAAGGCAGTTTTCCTCTTGTTGTTGGATAGGAGAGTCTAGGCCTAAGCTATACAAGCAGCGTTGGTGTGTTTTGTGTATGTACATCAGTTTACATACATGTGCCTGCCCTGAACCCATATGGGATGTATATGGTAGCAAAGAATAATGTTATGAAAGTCACTTGATAATAATGATATTTGCCTTCGAAGTTGTGTACATCTCCGCATATTGCATATTCCTCATTTTATTTTATATACAAGTTGTCCCTTTAATAGTGGTATAGTGCTGGAGAGATGGCTCAGTGGTTAAGAGCACTGACTACATTTCCAGACGTCCTGAGTTCAAATCCCAGCAACCACATGGTGGCTCCCAACCATCTGTATTGAGATCTGATGCCCTCTTCTGGGGTGTCTGAAGACAGCTACAGTGTACTCATATATAATAAACAAATAAATCTTTAAAAAAAAAAATAGTGGTATATACCTCAAGTCAGGATGCTTTTCTTGTAAAGTGCTAGTTGATAAACTACTTGATGCTTCTTGTACCATATGATCCATTTCAACTACTCAGGTCTGCCTTTGCAATAAGAAAGTAGTCATACAGTGTATAATCAATAGCATTTGCTGTGCCCACTGTTAGCATTTTGTCTCAGCTCCATCCCACAGTTACCTAGCAACAGCCAGGTATGCCTGACTCACTATAAAAGAGGCTGCTTGTCCCCTCCACTCTCTCTTGCATTCTTGCTTTTGCTCATTCCCCCTCCTCCCCATTCCCCTCCATGAGCTCCTGGCTAGCCTCCACCTCTCTCTCTCTCTCTCTCTCTCTCTCTCTCTGTCTCTCTCGCTGTCGCTCTGTCTCTCGCTCGGGTCTCTCTCTCTCTCTCTCTCTCTCTCTCTCTCTCTCTCTCTCTCTCTCTCTCTGTCTCTACTACCCTCTCAATTCCTCTCCTCATACTCTGTGGCTGGTCCCTCAGGGGGAAGGGATACCTCAGCATGGGCCCACAGAGGAACCTGCTTCCCCAACACCTGACTGCACATCCACCAAACATTCCTTCTCTCTTTATTTTTATAAAACACAACACCCACCACAGCAAAGAAGCTACAACCCATATTTTGCCTATGCACAATTTTACCAATACCTAGTACATACTGTCAAAAGACCAACACGAGTTGGTTTCAGACAAAACAACTGTGCCATAAGTTGGTAGATTAATTCTTTCTGTTTTAAGGGGAAAACTGGGTATTGTCTACCCAGTTCATCTAGCAGATTGAAGTAGACCATGTTGTTCCTTCCCTGGATAAGTGAGAAGAACATAGGTCTCATCTTTTCCTTATTTTTTTGGGTACCATCCACTGCTTACATGAATATTAGCAATATGAAGAGGAAACATCAGGAGAACTTCCTGACTTTGTCTTGGCTTACCAGAAGGCTTTCAAGGGTAGAACCATGTGAATGATTGCACTTATGATGTCACTGATGGAATAGTGATGTCAGAATGCCTCATAATGAGGTTGGCCATATGAATGAGAAGCAGTTGGAAAGTACTTTTAAACATATGAACAACAAAACCAACATCTTTGTACTAGCTGCTCCCGATGGTAAGTCCTCTTCAGCCTGTCAACCTGTCAATGGGAAAGTGCTGAGGTCTCTGGGACTTGTTTAAAGATGAACTTTTAATCTTTCCAGGTGGGCAGGCTGAACCTAAGACAAGAACACAGAGGACTTGGGTTGTCACACGAGATTTTTCCTTGTTGAAATAGTTGGTTATTTCATAGCTGGTCCTCTGTACTTAGCTTTTGTCATTTGTTATTACCCTTCAGTTTTATGAATCTTTTTAAAAATCATCTAATTAATAAACTTTACATTCCATTGTTTTTGGTTTTTGTTTTTGTTTTTTGTTTGTTTGTTTTAGATAGGATTTCTGTGTGTAGACTGTCCTTAGAGCTTCCTAGGTAGACTAGGCTGGCCACAAACTCAGTGATTCACCTGTCTCTGCCTCCTGAGTACTGGGATTAAAGGAATGCACCACCACAACCTGGCAATAAACTACTTTTAAAGCAGCTTTAGGTTTATAGCAAAATTGAGCAAAACATACGGAATGATTCCATATTGTTCCAGTCTCCATGTGTGTCATGTCTACCACTCACATTCCACACCATGGTGACGTATTTGGTGCCGGTTTTTTTTTTGTTTTTGTTTTAAGCTTTTTAGAGGTTGTTTTAAACAGAATATCTTTAAGAAATGGAAGATTCCATTTAGTCACCACGGTGATGGCATTTGTTTGAAACCATTTAAATAATAACATTACTTTAAGACAGTGAAGGTAACATTTATTACCAAGATAGAACAGAAATACACTGAAAGCAGTCCCTGCTTACAGCTCAGCTATAAGAACATAAAGTGGGTCTCATTGAAGAGGGTAGTTGTCAGAAGCATTCTATGGCAAGCGAGGGAGGTGGTTTTTGGAAATGGCCCACCATTTTGCATGTCTGTGATGGGTGCTCTCTGAGATGTAGGGTCCTCAGAGACTTCATCCCAGGATTGCTTCACACTGCTGATGTGCCATTTCTGCCACTATTACATAGACCAATGGTTCCAGGGTATCAGCACACACTTTTGGGCAGATCTGCAAAGCAACATGAAGATGAACTTTCATGAATTAATGCTAGGTGAATTAATTATAGCATTCTTGATTTGATTCAAAAAATACTAAGAAGAAAATTTAAGGAGATGTTCTTAGTTGTTTTTCCAGAATGGTGTAATAAAGTTAGAATCAAGAATAGAATGTGCTCCCTTCTTATAGACTAGTAAGGGAAGGCTGCATAATAAGGAGTACAGGAGCTTTCATGATTGCACTAGAAGAGAAATAGACTTGGGACAGATTTATGATCAGAGGAAAACATTCATTCCAGGTCAGGGCCAAGGACGAGGCCACAGGAGTGCACTTTGATAAAGCAAGGCTATGTTGCTTTGAACGTATAATGAGCTTATAGAACGAAACACTGCTCTGAACTTACTATCAGCATCCTTCTGTGACTCCCCTTTTGTGTAACATTTCATCTATGAGGTAATATTATTATAAAGAACTTTTGTCTAAGAAGGTAGAAAAATGCCAGAGAGAAGTAAAATGTGGCTTTTGGGGCTCTGCCACATCCACCAGATGTATGTATGTATATGTCTGTGTATGTATGCACATTGTATGTGTATTGGTATATGGTATATGTGTATGTGTGTGTGTGTGTGTGTTTATATATCTATGTGTGTGCCTGACTTTCTTCCTTTCTTCCTTTCTCTCTGGCTTGCAAAGAGTTAAAAGGCTCCTAGCCTCTCACCTGGACATGGAGGAGCCCTTGAGCCAGAGAGAAAAGAGCTTAGATAACTATTCTTTTTTTCTTACTCCCCTGCTCTAATCAGAAGGAGTTAAATTGCCAGAATCCAGCACCTTTGGCCACAGAATAGCAAAGAGTTAAAAAAGGTAGAACTTGCCGAAAGTAAAGCAGCTTTAGCCACAGTCGCCAACTCCATACCTCCCATCAGCTGCCTTCCTCAGTTCCCTGATGCTGGGGTTGTCCCCTGGCAGGTAGTTACTGCTCAGGCTAGTCATGTTGGGGACTGTGGGGCAAGTGGACCATTCCACCAGACAGAAGAACTGGCAAAGTTGAAGCAGGTTCAGCAGCCTAGAGAATCTCAGGATTGAGAATGGTAGGCGTGGACCCAGCTCCCTGCTAAGCTCTACTGTCCTGAAACATGTAACCATGATACCTTGTTGTAAGTCTCTGACCCAAATAAGTCCAGTCAAGGAAAACACAACTCAATATTTATGATTATAAACTGCAAGCCTAGATTGGGCAGATTTACCATTGCACTACTCTATTCCTCAGCTATGAGATCCCTTACAACTTGCGGTTTTTCTAGGCCACGTTCGTTCTTCTCCTTTGTTGTCCTTCCACCTCATTGTCTTTCCACCTCTGGCTCCTCCTCTTGCCTCCATAGCCTCTCTCCTGGCAACTTCCTCTTCTGACTCCTCCTCTTCCGACTCCTCCCCTAAGCCTTTTTCTCCACCTCCCCTTCTGCTGCCCAATCACTGGCTCTCGCCTTTATTTTACAAATTCAATTGGACAGAAGGGTCACAAGAGTCACTCCTCCGCAGCCCTTCCCAGGAGTGGAACTACCATCAAAACCAGAGGCTGGGGCTACCCACAACAATACCCCACTGAGAAGAAGGCCATGATAGTTGGTCAGCTAGCATAAAAACCTGGCTAATGAGGTGTCTAGATAGGACGTAAGTGTTTAGCCTATGAGTTCTTCCTGGGCATTCTTCCCTGCAAAAGGTATTTAATCCCTGGTTAACCCCGAGTAAGACTTATCAATTCACATCTGCCATAAAATAAAGCAGTTTGGACAAGCAAGGATCACCTCCTTCATCAAGGATCACCATGGGCCTTCATCGTGAAGAGCCACGCCTAAATCTCCTGGAGAAGGCCTTCTCTTTTTCAGCCCCTCTGTACTCTTGGCACTCATTCTGAACCAAACCAGATTTTGACCTGTCCAGGACTTAACCATCCCCTTCCTTCCTGGCATGTAGGGGAAGCACAGACCCCTGCCCCTTTTTCAACTCGCCCAGAAGAACACAGACTGGCAACCCCTAGCATGGACTGTGTTCTGCCTCTCCTGAGCGGCTTGCCAGTGGTGCTCCGGCACCCAGCAGTGAGGCAGGTACACAGCCCGACAGAATCGGATTGTGCCCTTTCAGGCCCAAGTTCTTCAGGCCAGAGTTGATGGACAGAGGGGAAATAGCCTTGCCAAGGTGTTTGGTTCCCTTACTTGAAAGAGAATACATGGTTCTTAAATGTCAGGATGATACACCCAAATCTGAAGTGCCCTGGACTAAGACAGCCTGGTAGGTGTAAGATAGGACTGATTGAATGAACAGGATGAGTGCGAGCCTGGTGAGGAGGGGGTGGCAAGAGGAAGAGCACAGCTGTGCTGCTTGGGCTCTCACTGTTGTTATATAGGCACAGGAAGAAGGCGCTCACTCCCATTTCAGCGTGCCATTTTAGTGGCCATTCTGCTGTTGGTGAGTCTGATATATAGTTTTGTTCGGTTTTCCACATTCCCACTCCTACCACCAAATAAAAAACAGGATTGTACAACTTGAAAGGTGGTCTTTCAGTGCTTTATTGATTCTTGTCTAGGCTGTGGTAAATGAAGACACCCAAGGAAATGTCAGCCAGCTGCAAGCTGAAGTGAAGAGGCTCAAAGAACAACTGTCTCAGTTTACTTCTGGGCAGATAACACCAGAAAGCTCACTGGCCAGAGGTAGGTTCAGCTCATTGCCCTTCTTCCTTGGAAAGACTTCATGGGAATGTTATGTGAAGAACTCTTACTGACAGACAGATAGATGGTCAACAGACAGTGAGGCTTTCCCAGATTTCTCACACCCACCCTCCTTATTTCACCTGTGGAGAAGGATAGTGCTTTGTCTGAATCAGTGGTGTGTGAGGTGCGTGGGAAGGAGATTCACAGTGACTGAGTAATTCCTCCTCTAGTAAGTGCTAAGAAGAAACATGCATATGTTTCATTAGGTCACACCCAACACTCTGCCTTAGCATATAATCAACATATGTTCGTGAGATAGAACAGGAAATGTTTTTTCAAAAATAGCTTGTAGGATTCATTCGAGAGCTATAAAATGTAAAAACAACTACTAAAACAGAACTGGGGCTGGGAACGTGTCTTGTAATAGGCACATTGTCTGGCCTATATGAGGCCCTAGGTATGATTTCCAGTAATGTACAAAACCAAACCAACAGGCAACAAACACCAGTATGCATTATACCAAGCATAGTCTATAACCTGACTCCCAGAACTCAGGAAGCTGATGAAAGACTGTGAGATTGAGACCAGCTTAGGTTACTTAGTTGAGTTCTAGGCCAGTTTAGAACTGTTAGATAGCCTAGTCTTTCTGTGTTTCTAGTGTTTCAGTGACTGAAACACTGTCAATAAATTTTCTGTGTTTCTAGTGTTTCAGTGACTGAAACACTATCAATAAATTTTCATTATATCTCATGAGGCACATGTGGGTCTCCTTGTTCCTTATAGACTCATTTCTAGATCTGGTGTCTCATGCTCATAAGTCTAGCATTTGGGAGGATTGTGGCCAACCTAGGATACAGTTTTTTAAATAATTTATATATTTTTATATACATTGATGTTTTGGCTCAAGTATGTCTGTGTGATGATGTTGGATTCCTGTTTTTTGTTGGATCCCAGGTTTTTTCTGGGATCACTGGGTCCATTGGAAGAGGAGCCAGTGCTCTTAGCCACTGAGCCATCTCTCCAGCCCCAGCTACAGTTTTTAAAAGCCAACAATTTCTGTTTCTTTCACCAAATAATTTTTTTTACTTATTTGTGCTAAGTAAATACAATAAATGTCTTGTTTTCTTCATAAAACAGCCAATTTGCTGAGTAAGTTAATGTGAAATTGCCAATCAGTCATGAGATTCTGTTCCTTAGGAGAGTTGGCAGCAATAATTACTATTTTACTTTTGAAAAATGAACATATTTCTCCCTTTTCCCTTTTAGATAAAGAGAAGACTAATTACATGGAATATTTCCTGGAAGCAATGTTATTCTTTAAGAAATCCGAACAGGAAAAGAAGGTAGGAAATCGAATTAGGAAAAGGATTCAGAACATCTTGTATTTTAATGTCTTGGTTGATTTTCATTACTTCAGTGAGTGAAACATAGTAACAGGTGTATAAGGAAAAGGCTTCAAAAGTCTTGCCTTTGAGTTCAGACTTAGTACTCTTCTGCTGGGTTTATGAGAATTTAGGGAAGCTGAATAATTTTTCATGTTTAACTGAATCCTAAATTTCTTAAGTCTCTAATAGAAAAAATTACCCAACTAGAAGATCTCACCCTCAAAAAGGAAAAGTTTATTCAGTCTAACAAAATGATTGTGAAGTTCCGGGAGGACCAAATCATGCGTCTAGAGAAGCTCCAGAAGGAGGCTCGAGGAAGCTTCCTGCCCGAGGAACAGGATCGCCTGCTGTCAGAACTGAGGGATGAGATCCAGACGCTTCGAGAACATGTGAGTGCAGCGTGCCTCTGTTTCTAGGAGGGAGCTTTAAAGTGTGACTAGTGTTCACCATCTGAAGCATGTACAGAGTGTTCACCAGTCACTCGGTCTGTAGCACACCATCTGAAGCATGTACAGAGTGTTCACCAGTCACTCGGTCTATGGCACAGTGGAAAGACGGCCCTTTAAGTCAGCTTGACTGTAGTATGTGCTGTGTGATTTCTCTTCCCTTTTCCCAAATATTAAGCTGAAGACAAAAAGAAAGAGCAGCAGTTTGTACTCTGCCCACGGCCTTGTGCTCTGCAGCAGTTGTGGTTCTACAAGTCTCAGGACAGTGGAGTATTGGAAATTCTTGGTTTTTTTTTCTTTTTCCTAGAGAGAGTGAGTAGGTAATAGGCACCTAGTTTGAAAACTGAAATAATCCTTTTTTGTGTGTCCACTACATTTAATGTCTAGTCAGTAGGATAAATATTTTTGCTTCTATTTATTTTGTATACTTTCCTGCATTTTGCTAGTTAATGTATTTTAGAGGGCAGTTCAGTCTTAGTAGTGAGAAATTTTTCTACTCTCCCCACTCTTTTTTAAAGACATTTATTTGTATTTAATGTGTATGGGTGTTTTGTCTTTGTGTGTGTCTGTGCAAGTCTGGTGCCCAAGGAAGCCAGTAGAGAGCGTTGGATCTCCTGGAATTGGAGCTACAGCTTTGTGGGTGCTGGGAGGTAAACTCAAGTTCTCTGAAAAAGCAATCAGTGTTCTTAACTGCTGAGCCATCTCTCCATCCTTCCTTCCTTCCTTCCTTCCTTCCTTCCTTCCTTCCTTCCTACCTACCTACCTCTATCTATCTATCTATCTATCTATCTATCTATCTATCTATCTATCTATCTATCTATCTTTTTCTGTCCTGAGAATCAAACCCAGACCCTTTTTCATGCTAGGTTTTTGCTGTGTTTCTTGAGTTACATCCTCAAGTATGTTGATTTAGCCATTTCCTTGTGTGAAGAGTTACACACTTCTGGCTGGGTGTCCTATGTGGCTTGAGTGGAAGTAGTAAGCAAATTAGCATAAACATATTTTGATATACCCACCACTACCAAGTCCCTTTCTGTGGAAACTGTAGTAGTGTACAACCAGGATTGCTGTGTTCTAGAATTTTTGAATGGCTTTTTGAGAGACCAATTCACTTAGGAAAATTTATAAATACATGAAGTATACAATTTCTCAATGTCACAGGTGGAACATCATCCCAGAGTTGCAAAGTATGCTATGGAAAATCATTCCCTCAGGGAAGAGAATAGAAGACTGAAATTATTAGCACCTGTGAAAAGAGCCCATGAGATCGATGCCCAGTCTATTGCAAGACTAGAAAAGGCTTTCTCTGAAGTGTCTAGCACAGAGACAAATGACAAAGGTAAGAAATGATTGTTGTGAGAAGGGGCTGGTGCAATGACTTCAATGCTTAAAAGTCTGGCTGCTCTTCCAGAGGACCCAAGTTCTATTCCCAGCACCAATGTCAGCGCTCCATTTTGATGAGGGATCTGATGCTCTTTTCTGGCCTCCATGGTACCAGGCACACATGTATGCCACGTATACGCATGTATGTATGTGGTGCACAGAAGTACATGCAGACAAAATACCCATGCACATAGGACAAAAATAAATCTAAAGAAAGAATTAATCTGTAAATGGGAAAGATAATGTCAGTAAGGTGGCTCCTTATATAAACAGGAAGCCCTGAGTTTCTAGAACTCTACTTAAAAGGTAGAGTTGTACTTGGAATCCTAGCTCTGGGAATTGGGGAGGCTTGACAGGTTGATCCTGGGATTCTCTGGCTGATCAGCCTACTCTATTAGGAAAACTCTTAAGCCAATCAGGTGGATCCTAGCCTGTCCATAACTCATGTACACATACAAATATACAGAGAAAGAGGAAAGAATGTTTAGATCAGGGTGTGTATGTGCTGCACACCTGGAATCCAAGCACTCTATAGGGATAGTCGGTTTTGAGCTAACCTTGGCTATGTATGAAATGAGGCCCACTCCCACCTCAGAAAACAAAGCAAAAGAAAAAAATAATTCAAAGCAGGACTAGCTAGGTGGTGAAATGCAGCATGCTGTTTTTTAGAGGACTTGAGTATGGTTCTCACACGCGTTAAGTAAGCAGCTCACATCTCTTGTAACTCCAGCTTAGGGGAGCCAACACTGCTGACATTTTTGGACACTGCACTCACATGCATACGCACATAAACATAATTTTTAAAAATTAATTTTTTTTTTAAATTGAGAACCACCAAAACAAAAAACAAAACAAAACAAAAAAACTATCCCAAAGAAGAAAAAGAAATGTTTGCAGTATCTTATGATTAGCCTTTTCAACCTGGTGGGCTAATTTATTGCAATTGTATTTTTTTTTTTTTTTTTTTTATGAAATAAGTTATTTTTATTTACTGTATTTTATTTATGAGTGCACTGTAGCTGTCTTCAGACAAACCAGAAGAAAGCATCGGATCCACATGTGAGCCACCATGTGGCTGCTGGGAATTGAACTCAGGACCTGTGGAAGAGCAGTCAGTGTTCTTAACCATTAAGCCATCTCTTCAGCCCTTTATGTATCTCTTTATATTTTAAAAATAATTTCCAAAGGTTTTTTTTTTTTCCACATCACAAGATGTGGAAATTGTTCAGCTAAGTGCTATACCAAGGAAAGGCCTGTTATTAATATACCTTTTTTTTAGTGCTATCTTTTTTTGATAAAAGATTTATTCAGATATTTTTATATATGATCTTAGTCAAAAAGCTGAAAGTGATAGATAGCAATTTTTATCCTGCGTGTTAGTGTTCCATTGCTGTGACAGAATATCTGAAAAAAGAAATCAACTTGCAGAGTGATTTGTTTGGTTAAAGGTTTCAGAGGACTCAGACCATACTTGGCTAGCTCCATTACGTTCATACCTTTGGTTAGCAGAACTTTATGTCAGGGAATACCAGAGCTGCTCAACTCACAGATGAGAAACTGGGGAGAACAGTGGGGTAGGACACATCTTCAGAGCACAGTCCTATGACTTGGTTCTTCTACTTCCCAACAGCCCATGAGCCTATAAATTCATCAGGGTTAAGCACAGGTCAGAGACCTATGGTCTCGTCATCACCCATGAGAATAGTTCCAATGCACATAAGCCTGTAGGGACATTTTAAATCCAAATCATAGTGAGAATTTTCATGTTTAAAGTATAGGACATTTTAAGTTTTTTACTAAAACATTAATAGTTGAAATGTTTGTCAGTTTGGCTAATGTCTATACAATGTGAGAGATGTCCACGGATCAAATTCAGGTTTCACTAGTGTTTGGTTCTGGTATTGTGGTTATACTGTTCATACTCTATAGTGATACATTATTTCCATAATTATTGTATGAACAGTGCCTTAATTGGTACTAAGTCTAACTTTGGGAACAGTGTAGCAGTTACTGCTGTGAATTCACTGAGGTTTGGTAGCACATTCCGTTTGCTCCATTCTCAAAGGCAGTATTTAATGCTCCTCTATCACACTCAGCCTCTACCTTTGTTTCTTGAATTTATACAAGACAGGGTATCTGTGTAGCTTTGGCTGTCTTGGAACTCACAGAGATCTGCCTGCCTCAAGGCATGCACTACCCCTGCCTGGCTCTTTGTTTCTTTTTAAGTTAAGAAAATTCTATGTTTATTCTGAATTGTTTACCTCTTTACTTTTTTTTTTCTTTTTGTGGTACTGGGGATCAAACTGAGGGTTGGGTCTCAGATGCTAAGCATCCACTCTGCCACTGAGTTCTCCACCCCAATCCCTTCTCATGCTTTTTAGTCTGTCTGTCTATATGTCTGTTTGTCCATCCCATCCAGTCATCCTTCCATACATCTTTGTTTTTTAGGTTTTTTTTTTTTTTTTCAAGACAGGGTTTCTGTGTGTAGCCCTGGCTGTTCTGGAAGTCACTCTGTAGAGCAGGCTGGCTTTGAATTCAGAGATCTACCTGCCTCTGCTTCTGAGTGCTGTTTTGGTTTAATATTGGTTGTTTGTTTGTCTTGCCTTTTACATTTTCTAAGCCTTTTATTATTCAGTTGTGAATTAGTAAAAAAAAAAAAAAAAAGATTTACAGTATTAGGGTGTGGAGAAACTCAAGATTTTGTATGCAGAGTTAGAATTATCCTTATTAATCATTTTTTTTCTTCAAAATTGTTTGTAGTGGCTACTAGCACCAGTTTTCACAAGTTCAGTTGTGCAAGTGTTCTTCTCCGTCTAGCGCCAAGCACGGTGCTTGTTAGTCTCTGTTAGCTCTTCATCCTAGGGACAAGCGTGTTTCCTTAGCTGCACTTCTCTAGCCTGTGGTCTCTGCTCCTTGACACAGCTCTCACTACCCTCTGTGTTCACTGTCACCCTCTGAGTGTCCTGTGAACCTGTGTCCTCACATTTCTCGTACTTGCCCTCCCATCTATTTTTTTTTCTTATCTGCATGCCTCAGATTGTACCTAGAGGAGAGCTTGGAAAAGTCTTGTCATTTCTGTCCTTCAAAGACTGGAGTGGTTTCCTTCTTATTAGGTCTGCAAGGATTTTCTCCCAAATCACTAAAGGAATCAAGTTTCTTCACAAACACCGAGAAGTTAAAAGCACAGCTCCTGCAACTTCAGACATCGCTGAATAATTCAAAGCAAGAATATGAAGAGTTCAAAGAATTAACTCGGTACAGTGCGAATATACATGCTCACCTGGTTTCTTAAT
Organism: Arvicanthis niloticus; assembly: GCF_011762505.2. Lineage (NCBI taxonomy): Eukaryota > Metazoa > Chordata > Mammalia > Rodentia > Muridae > Arvicanthis > Arvicanthis niloticus. Next base: position 43,168,143 of record NC_047678.1, read on the forward strand.
ATTTTAATGTTAATGATAGAGAATTTGGCATGTTACTTTAAACATGAACCTTCCTAGCAACTAACTTGTTTTGTTCTATGGAAACACTTTTTTTCTTGTATCTCTTCACTATATATATCTGACAGTGGATCATGCAGATGTTTATATATCTGCAGTAGATCATACAGATGTTTATATACCTGCAGTAGATCATACAGATGTTTATATACCTGCAGTAGATCATGCAGATGTTTATATATCTGCAGTAGATCATGCAGATGCTTATATGTCTGACAGTAGATCATGCAGATGTTTATATGTCTGACAGTAGATCATGCAGATGTTTATATATCTGACAGTGGATCATGCAGATGTTTATATGTCTGACAGTAGATCATGCAGATGTTTATATATCTGCAGTAGATCATGCAGATGTTTATATATCTACAGTAGATCATGCAGATGTTTATATATCTGACAGTAGATCATGCAGATGTTTTATCCAGTGCTCACTTGTTGAGTGTCAATTGAGTTTGCTGAGTAAGTTCATCTCATTAACAATTTAAATCACACTTACAGACTAAATCTAGATTTTCTTTTTGGAAATGATAGATTTTTAAAATACTCTTAATTTGATACTCTTTGTATAAAAGGATAAACTATATTGATAATATAAACAAGGTTAATCCTAACATGACAGCATATTCACTTGACTTTGAGCTCTACAATTTACTAATTGAATACCTTTAATAATCATCAATCTGTGAGCCCTGATTTACATGCCTGGAAAATGAAGGCAATGATTTGGGAAGTGTTTCAGACTCAAAAGCAAAGTTACATGAGAGCATACTGTAATGTACTTACAAATGTCTACTATTACTTACTACCTGAAGGTATTAAATTTTAACAATATCTATTAGGAAAAAGCAGCTAGAATTAGAATCAGAGCTTCAGTCTTTGCAAAAAGCAAACCTCAATCTTGAAAACCTTTTGGAGGCAACAAAAGTCTGCAAACGCCAGGAAGTTTCTCAGCTGAATAAAATACATGCTGAAACACTCAAGGTTGGTATCTGGAACTTCTATTTAAACTGGAGCAGTCTCTCTTATTAATAAAAGCTATTTCCAAACACAGATGGCAGAACACCCCAGTATTCTGATAGACTCCAGGGGCAAGGGCAAGAAGGAGTGATAAAACATTTGGGGTCAAATTCTATTTTGTCATTAACTTTAGACAGCGTTTTCTAACATCTGAACTGTTTTTCTTTTTCCTCTCTCTCTATTTTTTTTCTTTTCCTCAAGACAGGGTCTCATGATAGCCAAAGCTGCTCTTAAACTCACTCTGTAGCCTCAGCTGGCCTTGAACTCTTTATTCTCTTGTTTCCATCCCTGTGAGTACCAGGTGTGTGCCACTATGTCAGTATGTTTTTTATAACGTTCAAGGATGGGTCTTAAGCCAAAGATGGTGGTACAGTCCTTTGTCAGATCTATTTGAGTTCAAGGACAACCAGGGCTACACTGAGAAACCTTGTCACAAAACAAAAACAAACACCACCACCACGCATACACACACACACACACACACACACACACACACACACACACACACACACACACAAAACCAAAGGTTGCCCCTAGGCCTTTGTATGTTAACTGGTGTCTCAAGTGTTTCTTACTGTAAACCTTGTCACCCTACATTCTTTGGGCAATGTTGTGATTGTGCCCAGGGCCTCATACATGCTTGGATTACACTGAGCTACATCCCCAACCTGGCTTTTATGTTTTGATGACTCAGTGACTTGGTGGCCTTTAATGCTTTCCAAGTTCCCAGTGCCTGTGAGCGATTCTGTTGGAGACACACTTGCCAGGAGCTCCTGTTAGACTGTCAGCCTTTGAACAAGCTGGGGACCACTCTTTGAGTATTTCCTCCACTAATGGGCACCCTGAATTCCTTAGAGGTTTCCTTTCTGTATGTAGAAGTATTTTGTGTGCATGTATCCCATGCATGCAGTGTCCATCGAGTACAAAAGAGGGCCTTGGAATCCCTGGAACTTGAGTTATAGATGGTTGTGAGCCGCCATGTGGGAGCTGGCAGTCAAACCCTGTCCTCTGGAAGAGCATGCATTCTTAACTGATGAGCTCTCTCTCCAGCCCCCACCCTGGACTCTTGAATGTTTGCCACTATGATGAGTGAAAAATGGGATACTGTTAAGGCCCCACCACCCAGCTTTAAATTCCATTTTTAAAACCATATTATAACTTAGCATTCAACTATATTGAACTGATAGGATCATTTGGTCCTATGCTTGAAGAATATATCCTCTTGATAAGTTGATGAATAAAATTTTAATTTTTTTCCTGTTGATAAGATGTAGTTATTTTTCCCTTTGTACTAATGATTCTTTCCACAATGATTGTTCTTCAGATAATTACCACGCCAACCAAGGCTTATCAACTTTGTTCTAAACTAGTACCAAAGTTGAGCCCTGAGTCGGGGAGCTTTGGCTTTCTGCACACGCAGAGCTCTAGCAGAATAGATGATGACATATTAAATGAGCCAATGCCACCTGAGATGAGTGAACAAGCTTTGGAGGCCGTTTCTGAGGAACTTCGAACTGTGCAGGTAATGCTTACATTTTAGAAAAAAGAAATAATTTAATGGTCATTTGAATAAAATTTGTGTACTAATTTTAACTCCCTATAATTTTTAAGTTTGCATATATAAAAGTTTCTTCTGACTTGTCTGTATTTTTAGTTCAGTTTTTATTCTTGAGCAAATCATTCTCCATTTTCTGTGTCGTTTCACTCTGCGTGTAAAATGACCAGTTTTCTACTACTTTCGCCTTTTAGCACTGGTGTAAATGGCATAGCATTATACTGGCTGTGTGATAGCACCAATAGGATCTTGTTATAGAGATCAAATTTTAGGGAGGTTTTAATGTATTTGAAGTAATTTGACATTTGATTATATTGGGATTCTACTAGATTGTTGATTAATTTTTACCACTTTGTCCAGTAAAAACTTGGAATGAATATTCCGAATCTCAATTATGTTCTTATTTTAGGCCAGAGAGGCAGTTGTGATAAAAATAACCCCATACAGGGCTGAGGAAGCTTCTTAAGGGGTCTAGAGGGCTCAATGTTTAAATCTAACATTAAGGAAAGTTTCTACAGGGCTATGTAATTTCATATATATGTTAAATAAAAATTCACACATACATATAATGTATACTCTTATCACCACGCCATCTTTCCAGCTCCTAAGTCCATCTCTTTTATTTTTATTTATTTTTTATATTTTTAGTTTTTTTTTTCAAGATATGGTTTCCCTGTATAGACCAAGCTAGGTTAGAACTCAGACATCTGCCTGCCTCTGCCTCCCTAGGGCTGTTATTAAATGCATGCACCACCATAAGCGGCTCAGACTCGGTAATTTAATTCAGGGTTGAATTTTAACCACTTCTTGCTTTGTGTTTGAATGTATCCATTTCGATTAGACACAGTGTAATTTTGAGAAGTAGGAGAAGATTTCTGGCCCAGCAGTCTTTGCTGTGTTTACAAACTTTGCTGTGTTTACTTCTATAAGGGCGTGAGCTTATTTGTTTTAGCTTTTTGGCTCTTTAGTAGACAAGAAATAGGGCAGGAAAGTTCTCTTAGCAGTCCAGCTGCCTTTCTAGGGCACCTGGGTTTAGTTTCCAGTACCCACCTAGTGGCTTACAACTTTGTGTAATTCAGTTGCAAGTGATCTGATGCCGTCTTCCTGGCTCCTGTGAGCACCATGCATGCAGTTGGTACATGGACATATATTCAACCAAAGTATCCATACATAAAATAAAACTAAACTTTTTTTTATGTAAAGGCCTTTTTGATGACTGCAATGTGTTCAATGCAGGAACAACTGAGTATTCTTCAAGTCAAGCTGGATGAAGAAGAATGTAAAAACCTGAAACTTCAACAGAATGTTGACAAGCTAGAACACCATTCTACACAGATGCAGGAGGTGAGGGTCAGAGCACAGCCTCAGAAGGGGTTGAAGCCCTCAGCCTCAAGGCACTGTGGAATGAGGATGGTTCTCCCTCAGAAGCCCCCCCAGTCTTGAAGTTCTTTTCATTTCCCCTTGATAAATTAATGTGCACTCTGATCCTTTTGAGCACCGCCCCAAACATTGTCAGATGAAAATTCCCTTACTAAGCCCTAGTCAACTGTCTGTACTTCCCTGATGGTGACACAGACATTCGTTGTCTGAGTTCCAGACCACTTGGTCAGGTGTGCAAGTGGACCGTTTGTAAGAAAATCACAATGCTCTGTCCACACTCTCATACTGATCTCGAATTGCCATCTTCATTATAGTTCATAACAAGCAAGATTTGTCTTGCCGTTGACCTTAAAACTAGATGTTAAATACAAAAACGAATCAATGATGTACATTGTGTGTTAGCACACTTTTCCATTATGTCCACTTTTCCCACAGCTTTTCTCATCAGAAAGAAGCGGTTGGAGCAGACAACAGCAGGACCATCTCACACAGCTGAGTGACCTTGAGAAGCAGCTCCAGGATGCTCAGACTAAGAATGACTGTAAGTTTGGACAACTGGGGACACTGTAGCTCAGTATCATTTTGATCATTTAAATTAATTGTGTTCTGTTTGTTTTATTTTAAGGGCTTGCTTGTTTTGTTGGTTGTTAGATAATTGGTCTTAAATTTTCATGGTAAAGGTATAATCCGTTCTTGAAAAAAAGATTTTCTTCAAGATTGGCCACAAATAAATGTTACAAGTGTTTACTTAAAGTTTATTTAAAACTGGGAAGATGGTTCTATTGCCTTACAAGTTTGAGGACCTGAATTCAGAACCTAGAGCCCATATCAAAAATTGGATATGGTGTGTGACACACATCTGTTATCCTAGTGATACCAAGATGGAAGACAACAGACCCTAGTTCACTAGACTAATTTAGCCTACTTAGCACAGCACTAGGCCAGTGAAAGACTTTGTCTCAAACAAAAGTAGGAAGCAACTGAGCAATTAGTCATATCCACGTTTTTGTTCTGACCTGTACACAGACACACAGACACACACACACACACACATGAACAAGCATACCTAAATACATTCAAACACACACACACACACACACACACACACACACACACACACACACAGAGAGAGAGAGAGAGAGAGAGAGAGTTTTAAGTCCTTTAAAAATGAAGTGTCTTTAGTTTGGAAGCTGAGTTG